>NC_143149.1:24567500-24870833 GCF_059928025.1 Delphinapterus leucas
GAGGGGTGCCACCGTTTAAACCCTTTTTCTCTTATTCTAATTATGCTTTTTAAGCCTCACGTGTGTTGCTATTTGTTTGTAAAATATTTTTGGTTTATGTCTCCATATGGAGGTTATATGAAACTCACCTTCTTGCTCTTGTGTTATTTTGATGGTAGGTGTTTAGCTAGATTTAGCCACCATTTATGGGGCACTTAAAATTAATTACAGACATTAAAATTAATGTCTGTAATAGCTCTGTTCAGGCACTTTATTATTTAATTTCATAGAAACTCTGTAGGAAGTGGGTTTATTCCTCTTTTGCTAATTGGGGCACTGATGTTTAAAGAAGCTAATTTACTTTCCCAGTTTCCTATAATTAAATTGGGATAGAGCCATGATTTCAACCTAGGTTTGTCTGCCTCCCAGCCCCTTACTTGTGCCACTGTAGTATAAAACAATCTCTATTCCTTAGAAGATGGATGCTTGGATCTTTCTAAGCCCTATTTATAACTGAACAGGTGTTTTCTGCCCTCTTTATTCAGATATTTGTTCAGAGTAGGAGGAAGGGAAGGAAAATGCTTTTATTGGCCACGTACCATGGGCCATATTACTTTGCAAATATTTTCTCATGATTCTCGGAAAAAAAAAATCCCAAACCAGTATTTTAACCCTCTCTTGCTTTGAGGGATAATGCTTTTTTTTTTGAGGAAACTGCTTAGAGAAGCTGAGTAGTTTGCCCAAGTTCATCATGTTTATTTACTTTTCATCTAACATTTATTCTTAATCGCCAGAGACGGGGCCATCCAGGGTTACAAAGAAGACTAATACACGGTTTCTGTTCTCAAGGACCTCAAAGCTTATACTGGAGAAGATAAACACATAAAGAGACAATTATAATGAAATATCAGTGGAAAGACAGGGGTATAGTCTATGTTGTATGTAGCACAGAGGGGACCGTAAGCCAGTCTGAAAAGAATCAAAGTAAGCTTCACACTTGGTCTTTCCTTTTCTTCAAACTTAATTCCCCCCCAACGTCTGTTACACAGTGGGGCCTTCTAGAATGAATGCAGTCTGTACACTGAAGGAGTCACAGGTGGTCAGAAACCCAGTTTGTGCAGGAAAGAAGTGGTGAAGACGATATTCAGCTCAGTTTCAATATCACCCATTAACCGTCAGCAACACCATTGCCATCTTAACTGGATTTCCATTTTCCTTGTGTTCCAAAGCTCCATTGGGATGGAAGAGAATGTGGTTTCTTTGGCAAAGACTGAAGAGCAAAGAAGAAAACAGGTTAAAATCCCAAAGTATATGATAACAACCCAGTAACTGGAATTCTGGCAAAAACATCTCTCATTCCATTTCTAAGCACTATTTCTTTGGCCAAATTGTGTGTGACCGTCCATCACCTTGGCATTTCTCCCCAAATAGAAATCTTATTGAAAGGGAAACGTCCTTCTCAGAGGAGGAGATTTTCTTTCCCATTCAGAAGTTTCTATGTTGGTACATGTAGAGAACCCCTTTACAACTTTATAGCTACTATGACTCAGATATAATTACATTCTACTTAATATACAATACAGAACTCCAGTAAGCAGTCTTAGCATTGTGTCATTTTTTTCTCTCAGTTTTGCACAGGTTTTATTCTTTAAAGCCTCTTGTAGCTTTTCGGAGTCACACTAAAAAGCTTTGAATTTCCAAATAAAGAAATTTTCTGACCAATATTTTGAAGATGACGGCTGCCTGAGTGCTCAACATTTGAGAGGATATGTATGGGATTTTGAAAGGTTACTAGATGGAGCAACCTGTCTTGTACCAGATATGAGATGTGTAGGATCTATTGAGGCTTGACTATTCGTCCATTGTAGATCAGCTATAACGGTACTGGGTACGTGGAGGGATAAATTCTTGGATATAGGAGACAGTTGTGAGAGAGATTTTTAAGGCACCCACCCACAGGGCTGCGTTCACTTTCGTGAAAATGTTAACAGCTAATAAAATTATTTGAAAATAAGACCAGTTTCTTCCAATCTGGGTATTCATCATTTCATCAAATACATTTATTTTCTGGATTTTTTTGTTAGCATCTATTATCATTTTGGTGATGGACAAAAAGTCTCAGAGCTTTTTTCCTATTGCAGTTCAATTTTTTGGCCAAAACCTGGTTAGAATTTTAGCATAATGAAATCTATTTAATTGCCTGTCTGACGATAGTTTCTTTTCGGCATTTTTTGCTCTTTTCAAAGGTCATCGTATGGTATAAATTATGAAATTTCCACAATTATTAGTTATTTATATATTAATAATTTCTTTAGACTATTTTTCATAATTTATTGAATTTCCAAATGATTGTATTCGTATTGTTCCGTTTATGAAGTGGCTTAAAGTCACTTAGAAATTGAGAGTAAGATATTTTAAATTATCGTTAGAGCATTGTAGTACCTGCCATTCATCTGGAGGCTGGGGATTCCAAAACTCTGTTTTTAGTTAATCTTAATTAAAAACACTTCTACTCAAAGTACTGCTCAATACCCAAATAATTGCTTACATTGCATTAGTTCTTTTTGCTAAGGGCAAAATAGCTAAGAACATAAATTATGATGGCAGGCACATGGTTTGCTGACAGAATTATATAAAATATTGTTCTCATCCTCATGTTAGCTTCGGTACATTCATCTCTACATTCGTTCCTTGGGGAATCTTGTGTAAGTTATAGTCTTGAAAAACATTCCCATCACACTGAGCTCTGTCAGATCTTTTCCTTGCTGACCATATTATTCCTCTGAAAGAACAGATGGAAACTGAGAGTTAATGCTTTAACTTCACTTGGGTAAGCAATACTACAATAGTGGCAGAGAACCTAAATGTTAATAGCTGTGCACCATTTTCGTTTAAATTGGATATTTCACAATCTTCCACCTGCAGTTTCGCAAGGTAGTTATAAAAAGTACACAGAGTTCATCTCTGTAAATATATGCTCAATTTATGTCCTTTACAAACCGTTTCATAGATTCCTGATCCAAGAAAGCCATTAGTACCAGTGACATGATTGATAGAGTAGGTTATAATGTTTAGCAGTTCATTGGAGATGACATATTTTGCCGGTTTAATTTACACGTTTTATTACTATGTTTATTAGGCACATATTTCTAAGATTATGGGTTTTGATTTCACCTTAATACCCCTTTCTATTGTAAAATATTATTTTTAGGAGCACATTAAATAGTGAGGATGTTTTTAATAAGCATTTCTTAAATGTATGATCCTCACTACCAACATATTCTGACATTGGAGCTTTATTTTTCTCACTTCAAGCACATTTCATGGGAAATTGAAGTGTCCAAGGAAACAGGAAGGCATTAATTGCTTATTCATTTCTTCCAATAGTTTTGATATCCCCCAAATGGAAAATAGTACATGATATGTAACATACTGGAATAGTTTGGCTGTATTGTCTAAAAGTATATTCTCATGGAAAATTGTGTAAAAGGCCAAGTATATTTTAGTCTATTTTTAAAATTTTTGTCTAAATATGTGTCGTGTTATTTGAAGAAGGGCAGAGTATTTAAGTTGTAGTTTCTCTGAGTATTTCATTTTACTTATACCCTCCATCCAAATAAAATGAAGAAAGAAGGAAGGGGTTATCATCCTTTAAAAATTTTTTTTCTTCAATTTAGCATTGAAATAGTAGATCCAAAAGAAGTCAGCTATCTTCAGTATGAGATTCTATTTTGAAAATGTGCCTGTGCTTGTGTATTTTATAGTAGTGGCGATTTATGTATGTATTTCGAGGAAACCCTGTTCCAAATAGATTTTAAGAAGGTGGCTCTTAAAATCTGACACACGAC
The DNA here is from genome assembly GCF_059928025.1 of Delphinapterus leucas. NCBI lineage: Eukaryota > Metazoa > Chordata > Mammalia > Artiodactyla > Monodontidae > Delphinapterus > Delphinapterus leucas. The sequence goes on from NC_143149.1 coordinate 24,571,328, forward strand.
AGAAGATTACCCAATTAGTAATATCAAAATATTTCAGAGGACACATGGATGACTTAGTGTTACCCTGATTCTACACCTCAGTGTGCAGTGCTGTCTGGACAACAGTAAACATCTTCGTGGTACAAGGCACTCAAGGCCTAGGAAGATGAGTAAGGTAGTTTTTGGTTTTGTTTTTTTCAATGAGCTTATAATTCAGTAGAACAAACAAGATAAATATATGAGTCCATAAAATACAAACTTGGATAAGGCAGCGTCTCATAAGCAGTACAAAATGCCATGGGGTAGAGAAGAAAAAAATATTAAATGTGATTTGACATTGAGAACTTTTTGTGTGGATATGTATAATATTTTATATGAGATACACATAAAACTAAATGAAGAAATCTACGCATCCTCTGTTGAATGCCACCTGCTAGAATGGGGAAAACTATTGTCATTGTATACATGTCCCTAATCGTTTTCAATTGAGCTAAATAGGTCTTTATTAAAACTAACTTCATAAAATATTTCAATGATCAAATGTTTTGGAAACATTGTAGAGATGTTGAAAGTAAAAAACAAAAAAAAGGGAGGAGGGAGAATTTCACATGATCTGTTTGGTTTTTTTTTTTGAATTTATTTTTTTATATAGCAGGTTCTTATTAGTTATCTGTTTTATACATATTAGTGTATATATGTCAATCCCGATCTCCCAATTCATCCCACCACCACCAACCCCCTCTCCACATTCCCCCCTTGCTGTCTATATGTTTGTTCTCTACATCTGTGTCTCTATTTCTGCCCTGCAAACCGGTTCATCTGTACCATTTTTCTAGGTTCCACATATATGCGTTAATATACGATATTTATTTTTCTCTTTCTGACTTACTCTGTATGACAGCCTCTAGATCCATCCACATCTCTACAAATGACCCAATTTTGTTCCTTTTTATGGCCGAGTAATATTCCATTGTATATATGTACCACATCTTCTTTATCCGTTCATCTGTTGATGGGCATTCAGGTTGCTTCCATGACCTGTCTATTGTAAATAGTGCTGCAATGAACATTGGGGTGCATGTGTCTTTTTGAATTACGGTTTTCTCTGGGTATATGCCCAGTAGTGGGATTGCTGGGTCATATGGTAGTTCTATTTGTAGTTTTTTAAGGAACCTCCATACTGTTCTCCATAGTGACTGTATCGATTTGCATTCCCACCAACAGTGCAAGAGGGTTCCCTTTCCTCCACACCCTCTCCAGTATTTGTTGTTTGTAGATTTTCTGATGATGCCCATTCTAGCTGGTGTGAGATGATACCTCATTGCACTTTTGATTTGCATTTCTCTAATGATTAGTGATGTTGAGCAGCTTTTCATGTGCTTCCATGATCTGCTATTTTGTTTTTATTTTGCTTAGTGAAGTTTAGAAGAATTGTGTTGCTTGTGCTCTTTCAAAGTATGTCAATATTTTGAATTTTACTGTCACTGATTGGAAACACTTTTGTGTTTCAAATTTTAAAAAGTCAGGCATATGTTCTAAATAAATGGTAAAAACTGTTTTAGGCCCAAATATTTTAATCTTGAAAGGAATATACTGGTAGATATTTTATAGAAATAAATAATCATTATTAATGAATGTATGGTATCTTTCATTCAATAGCACCAAAATCCAAAACACATGGAGTTGTCTGGCGTTGCTCTGTTGCCAAAAATTGTGTTGTGACTCTGCGGTAACGTGGTTTATTCTGAATGACTCCAAATGGTTCTTCCGATGTGCTCTGGGCCCATCTGGCTCCTGAGAAGCCTTATGTTGCCATGGCTGTGATCCCAGACTCTGGTGACAGACTGCCTGGGTTCAAATCCAGGCTCCTCCCCTCACTATCTTCATGACCTTGGGCGAGCTGCTTTGCCTGTTTTCCATCTGTAAAATACTGAACATTATCGTACATACCTCACAGGACTGTGGGGAGGGTATTCTAAGATGATATAGGTAAAAGTGAGTGGTTACAGAGTGCCTGTTTTCCATCTGTAAAATACTGAACATTATCATACATACCTCACAGGACTGTGGGGAGGGTATTCTAAGATGATATAGGTAAAAGTGAGTGGTTACAGAGTGCCTGTTTTCCATCTGTAAAATACTGAACATTATCGTACATACCTCACAGGACTGTGGGGAGGGTATTCTAAGATGATATAGGTAAAAGTGAGTGGTTACAGAGTTTGGCAAGTAGTAAGGACTCAACTATTGACCATTTGAAAACAGGCTGTATATAGGGGTGGATAGATAAGTATAAAAACCATGTACCTGAAAGCTTTTCTCCCACAATGTTGCAAGAGGTCTTCTCAGGTTTTTTATACATGGTCAAAGTATAGGACATACAGGTCCTGCTTAATTTATAGGATAATTTTTAGATGATTATTAGGGGATTAAATTATGTGCAATTTTCTGCTATAAAATTATTATATATAATACCTCCCCACTGAGGAATATGGTAATGATTCCTAACTACCATTATTAATATTGCTTTCTTATTATATGTGAAATATATCAACTCTAAAAATAGGGAGACATACCTAATTTAAGCACAAATCTCACCGTTTCCTAAAAGTCACCACAGTATAATGTATAACAAATCCAGTTTGCCCAGCTTCCAGTGTCTGTCGGCCAGAGTGATTGGTAGGGTCAGCTGTGGTGTCCAGTGTGTTGCCACAGGGATTGGTGCCAGTTCATTGAAGTAGCCCAGCTGAATCTTAAACTCAGCCTATAGGATTCCAAGGAGGTTCCTTTTCACGATCACACACAGGGCATGTGATAAAAACCCCAAGGGATAGAGATTGCTTGTACACATCTGTTTTCATATGGGAAAAAAACGGTCTTGGGTTGTTTTAATTTTGGCAACAGGAAGAACATGCTAAATAGACCCTTGACATCATAGACAACCCTTCCTTCTGACCTCTGTGTCGATCCACAGACTGTAATCTCTGTAGAATTTAGGACTAATTGCACCAGGAGGGAAGCTTTCTGAAATCTAAAATGTAGACTTGGTCATTAGTTCATTTTGCATGCTGTGAAAACTATGTTTGGTGTCATTAACAGCTGCTTGCACAAAGTGTTCAGCACTAAAATATGATTGGTGAACACTCAGAATTTTATTTCGTGGTACTGCATGCAATTATGGAAATGTTGATAGATCGATTTCCATCTCATCCGAACCCTAAACTGAGAAATGAAGTGGTCTATAATGTGCCTGTCCCTTCTATTTGGGAATTTGCTAATTTTCTTGGTTTTTAATTTTTTTTTTTATTCCATAAGGGAAAAGAAAACTCTTAGCTGATGTTTCCCTGAGTGAGCACTTACCATTTCCTAAGTGATTCAAGCAGCAGTCTTGTTTTTAGAATATTTCCACTGAAATATGGTATATAAGCAAGATACAGTAACAGCCAGTGACATGCTAAGTGATTGACAGCCAGCACGCCCCCCCATAAAAAAGAAAATAGATGGATGGATGGACCCATCCATCAATCTCGGCTTACATCTTCCTCACCATAGGAATCAATATTATGGAGAAATGTGTGCCATAAAGTCACTGATAGTCCAGTGCCCTTACTAGAATAAAAACTAAAACCTTAGGACCTAATGATTTGTGCCTTTGAGTACCGTGTGGAAATAAGCCAGAACAACAAAGAGGACAGATGATGGGCTGTGCTGTTAGTTAATTAGAGGTTAACTAGCTAACTGGACTAGGTAGGAGTAAAGAGACCAAGTTCTAGTCCAGATTGCCAATCATTATCTAGAACTGCGGACAGTTCACTCAGTATTTCAGCACTTACTTGAATGCCTTCTATGTGTCAGGTATTGGAAGATACGAAGGTAAACTTGAAAGAGCTTAGAGCTCAGTGGGAAAGAGAAGAGCAGGTGATGATAACACAGTCGAGATAAGGACTAGCCTAGAGCTGACAAAACACATGGGCGGGAAATGGAACCCGGTCTTGCAGAGTCTTGGAAGGTTTCTAAGAGATGATTGTGTGCTGAACGTGGAAGGGTTGATAGAAAGTAGACAAGCAAAGGAGTGAGATGAGAAGCATCTTTGTGTGATTTCAGATCTCAGGTTTCAATATTTCACCGTTAAGTTTTGCATTTGTTGTAGGCTTTCTTTTCTTTTCTTTTTAGAAACACTTCATCATATTAAAAACCATTTTCTTTCATTCCAGATTTGCTAAGTTTTTAAATCATAAATGTTGAATTTGATCAGATTTATTTCTCTACCTTTTGAAATAATTGTATGTTGTTTTCTTTATCCTTTTAATGAGGTGAGTTAGAGTGATAATTTTCAAATTTTAGGTCAACATTATATTTCTGGAAAAAATATATGCACACATATAATTACATTTAAATATGTGTGTGTGTGTGTGTGTGTGTGTGTGTGATTTCTGAGTCTATGTTAATGAGAGAGATTGTCCTGTAATTCCTTTCTTAAAATAATCTTGTTGGGTTTTGATATCATGCTTATAATGGCCACATAAAATACATTAGAAAGTGGTTCCTTTTTTCCCTCTCTTTCTTGGAAGAGTTTTTGTATAGCATTACTATAATTTATTCCTTACATATTTGGGAGAATTCACCAGTGAAGCCATCTTGCCCTTAATTTCCATTGTGGGAGTGTTTTAAATTCCTGGTTCTGTTTATTCAGAAGATTTAGGATTCTTCAGATTTTCCATTCATCTCATGTTGGTTTTAATTTGGGGGTTTTCAAGAAATTTATCCATTTTATACAAATTGTGAAGTTTATTGGCATAATGTTCTCTTACTATCTTTTTGATGCCTGTGGGATCTCTAATTATATCCTTTTTGTTTTTACACCTGATATTGATCATCTGTGCTATTATTTTTTTCCCTAATCAGGCTTGTGAGTGATTTATTAATTATAATAGTCTTTTTGAAGAACAAGTTGCTGGCTTTACTTTCTGTTTTATTGATTTATGCCCTTTTCTTTACTTTTTCCCTTTTTTTACTCTCTTTGGGTTTGATTTTTCTGTTCTTTTCCTTCTTGTGTTGGAAGCTTAGGTCATTGATATTTAATCTTCCTTCTTTTCTAATACATGCCTGTAAGGCTATATACATTTCTCTCTAATTAGAGTTTCAGCTAAATTCTCCAAGTTTCAATATGAATATTTTCAACATCATGACATTAAAATTATTCTCTAATTTTCATTGTTCATGGATTTTTTTTTACCCATAGGTTATTTAAAAGTATGTTGCTTAATTTCAAACATTTGGAGATCATGTAGTTGTTTTTCTGTACTTGAGTTCTAGCTTACTCTACAGTGAGCATAGCACATATATTGTATGACTTTGGTGCTTTGAAATTTGAGACCTGTATTACTCACCGTATGGTCCAATTTTGATAAACATTCAATGTGAACATATGAGTAATGTGTATTTTGCTTATTTTAAGTGTAGATCATTATAAATGCTAATTAAAGCAAGTTTGAAAAATATGCTACTCAAATCTTATATTCAGTATATCCTTACTGACTTTTGTTTTTGACTGTTCTATCAGCTACTAGGAGAGGTATGCTAAAATCTCCAACTTTGTGGATTTACCTATTCTTTATATAATTCAAGGCTATGTTATTAGGCATATAAAAATTAAGAATGTTTTATGTCTTTCTGGAGGAATGACTCCTATCATTATGAATTTTAAAAATTTATCCCTAGTAATTCTTTGAAGTCTAATTTGTTATTAGTAAGGCAGTTATTAGTAAGGCAGTCTTTCAAATTAGATTATTCATTTCTTTTAAATTGGATGTAGTTACTGATATGTGATACATATATCCTGCTTGGATTTAGTAGAGCTTCTTGACTCTATGGTTTGTCTTATGTCAGGGTTTGAAGATTGGCCAGCATATATTCAAATATTTCTTCTGTACCCAAATCTTTCTCTCCATTCCTTTTGGGATTCTAATCACTTGAATGTTACTACCTCATATCATGCTTTCCATTTTTTTCTCTCCATGCTTCAGTCCAGATATTTTCTTCTTACTTTCTTTGTCCATTAGCCCTCTTTTTCTGTGTCAATTCTGCAGTTAAACCTATCCACTGAGTTTTAAATTTCAGTTATCATGTAACTTTCAGATCTAAAATTTCCATTTTCTTCTTTTTCATTGATTTCAGTTCTCTGCTGAAATTCTCCATCTTGTCATCTGTTTTAGTAAACATTAATGACATTTATTTTAATGTTTATATGTAACCACTGTATTTAAACCATCTGGTAGGTCCATTTCTGTTCTCCTTTATCCTGGTTTTCAGACATTTGATCTTGTCTGTGGTGTGCTTGGTAATTCGGGGTTGGGTATCAAACATTGTGTATAAAAATATTTTTAAGACTCTGAATTATGACATATTATCTTAAGAAGGTTTGTCTTTTTTCTTCTGGAAGGAATTGAAGTAGGGATAGATCAGCTTGGTCCAAATAGGGACTTAGATGATCGAAAGTTTGTATTTCAGTCTTTGTGAGAGCCTGCTCTTTGCAGTTTCCCCTTTCTCCTAGGATATAGCCCTCACAGGTCTCAGTGAGAAGATTGGGCCCTTTTCTTTATGGGTCCCAAACTCCAATTTTTACCTGCCGGCTCCATGATGCTGCTGAAAGCTCTGAGTCACTGCTTTCTGCTCAGCCTCTCTGTCTTATACAGCTTACGAATTAGCAATTGCCTCAAGCAAGATGCATTTCCCCTCTTTCCAGGTCTTGATCCCTCAAGTTCTACCTGCCTTAGTCATTCTCCAGTGCCTTCAAACATCATTTTTCCCCATCCAGCATTTGTAGTAGTTGTTGTTTGAAGTATTAGTATAAGCTACTCTGTTATAACTGGATCCAGAAATCCTGCCATTGGAGGATTTTAAACCTTGGAATGATGTCATCTGATTTGCCCATTAGAAAGATTTCCCTGAACATCACCAACCTCATCTTTGCAACAAAGGATTTTGATAAAAAGTGTTCTCTGAGGTCCTTTTCAAGTGATATTTTGCAAGTCTTGAGAGTATTAATAGTATGTCGTGCCATTATTTCAAGCTGCAAAAAGCCCCAGGGTTTTTAGTATTAGTAACTTAAAGTTAGAAAAGAGTAGGTTCTGGGGAGAATGACCAAGAAGACGTTCATCCTCGGGGTCTTCTGGTGTGGCTTCTTTGCTATGCTTGCCAGCCTCCAGCAGCGTCCTCTTGTTTCTGAGCCCTGGATATCTGGGCACCAAGACTATTTTTCCAGTAGCCTGACCACTCTCTTCCTATCTAATGATGCCCCATCCCACACCCTCTTGTAAAGTATCCTTCCACTAGCATTAAACTCCACCCTGCACTCTGCCTTTTTCCCCACACGCATTAAAAAAAATTCTTGTATCCTCAGTATGATTGTTTTATTAAGCAAATTCACTGTAAGTAATAAAAGCTCCTATTTAATGTTACATTCCCATAGCAAAGAGCATGATTGCCTTACAGACTGAGCAGGATTTGGTCTTGGCTAAAAAGCAGAATAGCGTTGTAGGCTCTACTGAAGAGGAATATCTGTATAGGGAGCTTTCCTCGTATTTGTTAAATTCCACCTCAAAGTGCTGTTGACTACTCTGCAGACATTCAAGAGTGATTCTGGGTCTGAGACAAGCTAAGAGAATGTTGTAGAGATTTTAGGTCCTTGGAAAATAAAGCAAAGTTGGTTTTATTCCTCAGATGCAATGAAGCTATGACTTTTCTTCCTTACAGGGATTGCCCTCTGTTTTAAAAAGTTCGTTGTAATGCAAACAGTATTTATTATACAAAAATATGAAAAAATAGAAAAAGAAAGGAACATCTGTAGTGCTTTCTCAGTAACCATGGTTAACTCTTAAAAATTTCATCTCCTTCTTATATGCTTTTTTGCATGGCTGGATCATTCATCATTTGGGTTTTTGCATATTGCTTTAAAATTTGTAGTTAAATTATATGCATGTTCTTCATGTTATTGTAAACCTTGGTATAAGCATCATTTTAATAGATATATAACATTTTGTAATCATACCTGTTCTTTTAAGGTGGATATTCAACTGTTTCCATATTATTGGATTTATTTTCTATCATAAATAACATTCTTTGCAGAAAATATTTTTTAAATGGCTATAAATTGCCAAACCTAAGACATTTAACTTCCTGTTATCCTATCACTACTTTTGATAATGCACCTAAATTTTTCTTTACTATATTTCATTCCCTTCCTTCTTCTTTCTAAAAACTGTATATATGTCTTATATACATATATTATTCTTTTACCACTCCTACCTGTTGATCCTCTCGTTATTTATAGGCTTGTCAGGCATGGAAGATAGTCACGTCATACAGCCCACATCTTTCTTTGACCTGACTGTAAATATTTCATGGCTTACGTGTTCCCCAGCAAAGCATCCCTCTAGGATCTGTTTCTCTCTAGTCAGTGTGTCTTTGACACTTTGTAGCTGACTGGGATGGATTGCTTTCCAGGTTTGTTAGGACAGATGTGTACGCCAGGCAATTAACTAGTGATGCAAGGAGGAGGTTCCTGTCCAGTTTGGGGCTACTGAGCACAATTCTTTTGAGTCTGATCAGTGACACGAGAATCCTAATTTCATAGTCCAAAGAAGTGCCGTTACTACTGAAAATGTAAGTAGTAGTTCCAGTTAACTGGCTAACTTTTAACTGGTGAAAGAGTTAAAAGACAAAGATAAGCCTTTACTTTTAATTTGCTGACTATCTATTAAAAGGGCATCTGACGACTAGCTAGGGTTAAAGACATTATTTTGACTTTAACAGCTCTGAGCCCTGTTGAGGCCTAGAAACACCAGTGAGCGGTACAGTTTCCAGCACCTAATAGATGATTTTTCATTGATTAGAATTCCATGTATAATACAATCATATGGCAAAGTAATATACAGTGATTTTAAGTGTTCATTGCCTCTTCCTTTGTTTACCTTGATTAACTGCCTTTGGTGATTATTTTATAATTGTTGCTTTCTAAACAACTTTATTGAAGAGCTACAAATAGCTAGCTCTTCTAAACCCTTTAGTTAGAGTCTGGGAGGAGTGGATGTTAGTTAAGGAGATGAAGTTATTCTGATGTTTTGAGGCAGAACAAGTGGAAAATTGGTATCTGTTTTGGAGCCAACTTGCTGTGTGACCTTTCGTAATTCCTTCACCTTTTCTGAAATTTAAGGTTATCCTAAGTGTACAGCAGTGATAGCAAGAAACGACCACTGGCTTTTCTTAGAGCATCTTGCTGGCTAATTTTATAAAATTCAAACCACAATAGATATGAATGAAGAATCATTTGTGAAAATTGCTCTTTTCCAAATGTTCCTTTGCTTTGAATGCCATATCTAAATATTAGATTGTTTCTCCAGATGTTATGGGCTCATCTTTCCTTCTGGTGAATGTGATTGTTGGTTCCTGCCTATCTTTCTTGGGATTTGCATTACTTCTCAGTCTTAGGCAAGCTTTTTATAAATGCTAAATGTTTTAGAGTTTGGATTCAGTTCAGACACAGGACTTTTCCAACAGACTCTTGCTCATCTACTTCCTGCCTTGGGAATGGTGAAAAAAAACCCTCTCTCCCATCCTCTGGTAGGGTGAGGGTTACTATTATTTTTTTCTCCTAATACATTGAGTATACTGACCCCCTCACCTAAACCTTATGTCAAAGGAGAAAGCAGTGATTGTTTTTAATTGGATGATTGCTACCATATGTTTTCCTTTGGTGGGATCCCCCAAAAGAAAGAATGACACCTGCCCCCCACAAAAAAAAAAAAGGACCAAAAAAAAGCCTGTAATGAAGGTTTTAACCTTTGATGACCAACACGCCATGATGTGAGTTTTTGCCCTGTTACCTACTAAGTGTGTAATTTGAGCAAGCTGGTTAACTCATCAGGGCCTCAAGTTCCTAACCTATGAAATTACTGTGATCATTATTATGATAATAAATAAGAGTAAGTAGTTATTATTTTGTTATGAAAGTCCCATGTGATAATTGTCCCAAAGTGCTTAGCATGTTGTCTGGCACATATTCTGTACTTAATAAGTATTAGCCGAAGAAATAAACACATAAAAATACTCAAAGAGTATGTTGTGCTCCAAGTTGTGAAAGATTAAACCTCTTGTGTCTCCAGAATTCTTAGTGTCTTATCCTAGAAAGTTGCTGTGGAGAGGAAGTAGCCTCTGTTCCTGCCTTAGATCTGAGGGGATGTTCTATCAGTGGGGTCTGAGGGCAGCCTGACTTATAGGTCCTGTCATCTGCTCCGTTACTTTAGTGAAAGCTTAGGTCTCACTATGCTAATTCCTTTATCACTCTGAGTGACCATGCACCATCAGTGTGTCATGTGACGTGCTCCTGCTCAAAAAGCAAACCACCAGACAGGGAAGTGATGGCCAGAGCTGTTGTTCTGTTGAGTCAGAGAGGGCTTCACACCAAAAGAGATGTAGCAGTAACATACCTGCCCCGAATGGGTCATGGAGCCTAGATGAACACCCGCAAAGGAAGACTTGGAACTTTTCCCTCATCTTGCCAACCTTAGGGAAAGTCTTTTGGTAACTCATTTTCCATCTGCTCATTAAAGTTTACCAATCATGACATGTGTTACAAATCACAAGTTCCTGGGTCTCAAGTAGAATGTGACTTGTAAATAATGCTGGCATATTCCACTGTGAGCAGTCCTTGATCTTGGATCCTTTCAGTATTTTTCATTTAACACATCTTACTCTTAGAAGAGACTTGGAAGCACAGATTTCAGCCAAGTGTCTGGTGCATTTTATAGATTTATAGAGCCAGCTACCTGACAATGTTGTCAAAAGAAGAAGTCACACTTTTGGATGACGCAAGGATACAACCAAGCCAAGTAGTTAGTTGAATCATTCTTCTGCTTTTCCTTTGAGATCACCTTATTCCAAGATTCTAAGTGAGTTGAAATGTTTCTGTTTTTGATGTATTTCTCTAAAGATGAGAAAAAAATCTTCAGGAGTGACATTGATTAGTCTTGTATTTTCTCTGGTCTTAACTTGAAAAGTTTTGCTCATCAAATGTGAGTACTTAGAATATCTTCTATAGAAATTGTGTATTTGCTCCCTTAAAATCCTCATTTTTCACATTTAAGTGTATGTTCAGATAAAACAAACCTCATGGGGAGTACTTGGCTAAGTTCATGCTATCTCATTGCCAGGCTGAGGCTTGCATTATCTGAAAGTCTGGGTGTTGAATCTTGTTAGCTTTGGAGTAGCTTTGGTTGCTCTAGAGAGAGTATGTGTGAGCACAGGTGCACGCACGTGTGTGTGTGTAACTCTGAATTACTTGTTTAAATGTAGCACACTGCTGCCATGACTGTAAGCTCTGGAAAACATACATCTTTAATGCAAAATATATTTCACACATAAACTTGCTTTTTGAATTTTTTGTTTCTTTTCAAAAAATCATTTTGTGGTTTGGAAAATGGTTTTAGTTTTATATGAAATTTCATATAAAGTTTTAAAATCAGGATTTTAGCTAATAAGTAATGACTTATTTTAAGAGCAGACAGAGCTTTATTTTCCAGGACCACTCAACAATTTAGGTTCCTGTTAATGACAGTCTCCTTTTTTTGGTTAAAGGATAATGATATTTAACATTTATGTAGATCTGTATATTAACTTATTTGATCCCTACAGTAACCCTATGGGGTGTTACTATTGTTATCCCCATTTAAGAGGTGAAATTGAGATAGAGATATAATATAAATTGTCTACGATCACAAAGGTAGAAAGGGTAAGAACTAAGATTCGAAACAATCTAGTTTGAATCTCTGCGTCCTTGAATACTTCATTACAATAAGTCTTATTATTTGTAACTGATATAATGTAACTGGTATAATTATTAATAATATTAGTTTTATCTGTTTACATATAGTTTCTATAATGTGTAGTTATTAGTTACTGCTGTCTAAACTAAGTCAATAGTAACCTTGTATATTCCTCAGTTTTATTATTTAACACCAACATCAGAATGTGAGGACCTCTTCCTGTGACAGGAAGGATGCAGTCCTGAGCCCGAGTGCATGCAGCTGAGTCTGGCCACAGCTAGAATACAACTCACGTATATTTTATAAAATATCAAAGAGGTCACAAATGTAAAGAGAGTTACAGTTACTGTAACCAGAAACCTACTCACGTGCATACACTTTTGTAAGTTATCTGTATATACCATCTAATAGGCTAAAAATTAACTGCCTTGGTCTGGGACATTAGAATTTTAACAAACTTTTTTTTTTTACATATATATTGAATAAGTCACAAAGTTAAAATATATTCCCTGCCCTCATGTGGCTTGATCTTGCTGATGAGCAAGGAACTTGACTGTTAGAAATATTCATAGATTTTATACGTAGATACCTTTGCTTTCCACTATACAAATTTTATTGTGATAGAAGTTTGCTTTTCTACCGCCCGGAAGTTGATTTTTATCCAAGGAAAAGGTACCCACGTTACACCTCTCTGGATGAGGTACGCATATATAGGTTGGTAGCTACTATTTAATGAACCTTTTCTATGTGTCAGGATCGGAATTTCTCTCTCTCTTTCCTGTCTGTCTGTTTATCTGTCATCTATCTACAGATGGCATCTATCTACATCTATCTTTTTTCTCTTAGTGAATTCCAACTTTGATCTTCATGATGGCAGAGGTTTCATTAGTTTTGTTCACTGATGTACCAAGCACATGTGGGCATTCAGAATATGCTTTCAGAACTGAATCCCAGTATCTTTGTAAGGTACTCTCACTGTCTTCGATTTGACAAGGAGGAAAAGGAAGGCTCAGAGATCATGAATTACTGACCCACTGTCACAGCTGGTTAAGTGTCAGAAACAGGGGTAGAGCATCCTTTGAACTGACTCCAGGGTCCATACTCTCCATGTGTGACTCTGTCTCTAAGGAGTCTCTCAGGACATTGGAATGGAGCATCTTCTGGGGTCCTTGAGGCCACAAGAATTTCTGGTCTTTTCATGACTATAAAGTTGTGGCTGAATTCGGAGTTCTCGGTGTTTGTGTTTTTCTTATGTTGTACTATTACATGAGGCTCCATAAGAGCCTGGACTATTGCTTTACAGTAAAGATAAGTAAAGATATTTTCCTTAGCTTCTTGAAGGCTTCTATCTGCTCTTTAGCTGAGGAGGAGAATATGGCCGAGCCATAGAGAGAAGAGGATAATAATGAAGCGGACATAAAGGAAGTAGCAGTAAACAAAGAGAAATGACAGAGTGGTTGGAGAAATGGAAAGACAGCAGTCAGGGGTCACAAAGGAGGTAGAAAAAACTAATAATACAGGAAATGTATGAGTTTTAATTTCTTTTAATTTATGGTAAAATATTTTCCCTCCATAGGGAAAAGGTAATGGCAAAGAGTTTTTTTAATTTCATTTTTTCCCTTATATTTAAGTTTCGGGTACGTAGCGCTCAATAAATGTTTATTGATTGAAACTGAGTAACCAGCATGATCTAGAAACTTAAAGACATAAAACACGTTAGTGGACTAAAACCTAAAAGATAGTTATACATATTTTATAAGTTTTTTTAATTTTAAAATATTTTCTGATTTCACAGTTAAGAAGCTTCTCAGAAATTGGTCTATAGCCAGGTGTAAGCTTTCAATTTTATATTTCTTTTTGCAAGCACCGCGATTTCTAGTAATCTTTGAGTATTTCTCCTCTTTTCAATTAACTTAGAACATTTGCATTTAACCCCCCATTGTCTTGGTTCAGGAAGAGCAAAGCAGCAAATCCCAAAAGATGACCAGATTTGTACAACCCTGTAATACATTTCTGATTTACATGAGTATGTTCCACCTCAGAATAGTTATCTAAATTACAAAACTCACTCGTTTTATTTTAATTTCTTAAAGAATAGATAAATGGGTACTGGATTGAGGCCTATGTAGTAATGCATTTTAGGAGGAGAACAGCCATCGTTGGTATATTTTGAGTGTACTTCATGTGTAGAGTGCAATTTTAGGTGCTTTAACAAGATACTCATTATCCTACAGGCTGTTGGATAAGCACATAAAATCAACATAGATCGCTAAGCCCATGAATTGAAATGGATGTAAATGAGCCTTTTGGGGGATATCTGAAACATGTTGAAAATTGCCATAAGAACTTTAATCTAGGGCAGATGTCCTTATCACCAAGTAAGCATAATCAGCGAAACTTACCTTTTATGTTAAGCATTTTACAAGTGACATATTTAAGATGAATTTAAGGATCATAATTTTAAAAAAACAGTATAAAGACTTCTGAGAACATTTTGGTCAATTGGTTTCAAATTATTTTTCATTGATGTCATGGAAAGGTTTTCACATGAACTTCCACCAGCTTCTGTAGCCACATCCCACACTCTGCTTTCCCTTCTCTTTCAGTAGCATCCTATGGTCCCATCTAGGTTGACCACCTCCCACTTGTCACTGATTCCTCATCACATCTTGCCCACTCATTTTGCTTTCTGCTGGAAGAAAAAAAGAAAATGGACCAAAACAAATTTACATAAATGCTGGGACCTTTTCTCTGTTGGTTGGATTAAATGGAGTCTAACGGGGTTAGCTGGAGAAAACGTGATGGGAGCAGTGAAATTTTTAATAGCATTTAAAGGGAAAAGGAAGAAGATCACATTTGGGGTCATAGAATAAATAAAAGGCTTTTTAGATGTTAGGGATGACATGTAATAACCCAGAGGTTTTTTTTAAAAAAAGGCAAATACTGGACTGTAAATAGATTTATCTAAATTGAAAAGAATGAGCCAAAAGTATCTGGTGAGGAAACAAGAGAAATAAGTATATTTAGTGAAGAAAGGGGCAATGTGATGGTGGTGAGATGAACACATGCTGTCTTGTTCACCCTCTAATAAAATGGATAAATGGAGTCAAGTTTGTTCAGGTAACTGAATGCATAATCATTTTTCTGGCTCAATGTGAGATGAAAGAATGTACAATTGGATTAGAACCTTAATGAGAAGACATCCATAGGGAAGGCATGTGTGTTTCCTATTGCCTGATGCTCCAAGACCACATACTTTTCCTACATTAATGTCCCCACGATTTGGTTTCCACCCCCTCGCCTTTTCCAGGGTGGCTGTTGTTTCTTTTCTTTAACTCATCTTCAGTCTACGATATTCTCATGACTGTTTACCCAAATGATAACCATTCTTCAGTTCTAATTCCAACCATTGTAATTAACAGTGATTCCTTTTTCTGTTCGCTTGTTTGGCACATGTGACTAGCACTACATAGAGTGACACATACTTTTTTTCCTCTTTTTTTCCCCCACAAATGTTAATTTTGTCTCTCTAACCTAATCCGGAGTTCCGAATTCAAAGAACGACTGTGAATACAGAACTCAAGGTTTAGCTAGATTTCATCCAACCCTTTCATTTTACAAAGAGGGAAACTTTGTAAGGTGGACATTACAGTGATATTGAGTGCATACTGTCAGACAGTTGTAACGTTTTATTATATATCACTCATTTAATTGTCCCAAAGATCACATACAGTAGGTACTATTATCGTCACTACCTTACACACGAGAAGACTGATAGGTAGAGAAGCTTTTGCCAAGAACTCACAGCTAGTAAGAAACAGTGCTGGGATTTAATTCCAGACCTTCTGGCTCCAGCTCTTAATTTCCCAAATTAGTGAAAGATGTAAAACAAAAACGCACAGCTCCTCTCTCCATTTCAGGACTCTGGATTATTGGAACTACTGTGTATCACCATACTTCCTTCACCAGTGCTATGAGCTGAATGTTTGTATCCTTCCCCACCCGATTCTTGTAGTGAAACTCTATCCAGCGCCCCCCACACACACACACAGTCTAATGGTATTAGGAAGCTGAGCTTTGGGGAAATAATTAGGATTAAATGAGGTCACGTGCTCACAGCTGTCTTCTCGCTATGTTCTCAGCAGAAAGGACAAGAGAGCTCTCTGGGGTCTCTTATTTTATTTTCATCATTTTTTCCAGCTTTATTGAGATACAATTAGTATATAACATAGTGTAAGTTTAGGGTATAGACTGCTAATTTAATCCACTTATATATGCAAAGTGATTACCACCATAGTGTTAGCTAACAACTCCATAGTGTCACAGAATTGCCATTTCATTTTTTGTGGTGAGAACATTTAGGATCTACTCTCTTAGCAATTTTAAAGTATATAAAACAGTGTTATTAACTCTCTTCATCATGCTATACATTAGATCTCTGGAACTTATTCATCTTATAACTGGAATTTTATACCCTTCGATCACCATCTCCCTATTTCTCCCACCCCCAGCCCCTTGTTCTCTGTTTCTATGAGTTTTGCTTCTTTAGATTCCTCATATAAGTGGTATCACGCAGTGTTTGTTTTTCTCTGTCTGGCTTACTTCACTTAGTACACAGCTCTCAAGTTCTATCCGTGTTGTTGCAAACGGCAGGATTTCCTTCTTTCTCATGGCTGAATAATATTCATTCACAAACACATACATACATACATACTACACATCTTCTTTATCTGTTCATCTGTTGACAGACAGGTTGTCTTCATGTGATGATGCTACAGTGATCACGCGAGTGCAGATAATGCTTCGAAATCCTGGTTTCAATTCATTTGTCTATATACGCAGAGGCGGAATCGTTGGATCATATGGTAGTTCTATTTTAATTTTTTGAGGAACCTCCATACTGTTTTCCATACCGGCTGCACCAACTTACATTCCCACCAACTGGGCACAAGGGTTCCCTTTTCTCCACATCCTTGCGAACACTTATCTCTTGTCTTTTTTATGGTAGCCATTCCAATAGGTATGAGGTGATGCCTCACAGTTGTTTTGCTTTGCATCTCCCTGGTGACTAAGGATGTCAGTCACCTTTTTCATATACCTGTTGGCCATTTGCATGTATTCTTGGGAAAAATGTCTGTTTAGTTTCTTTGTCCATTTTTTAATTGAATTGGTGTTTTTTGTTTGTTTTGCTTTGGGTTTTGGGGGGGGGTTTGTTTGGGTTTGGTTTTTTTGCTGTTGAGTTGTATGGGTTCTTTATATATTTTGGATTTTAACCCCTTATGAGATTGATGATTTGCAAATATTTTCTCCTAGTCTGTAGGTTCCTTTTAATTTTGTTGATTGCTTCTTTTACTGTGTAGAAGCTTTTTAGTTTGATACAGTTCTACTTATTAATTTTTACTTTTGTTGCTTGTCTTTTTGGTGTTATATCAAAATAGCAATGCCAAGACCAATGTTAAGGAACTTTTTTCCCTATGTTTTATTCTGGGAATTTTACAACTTTGGGTCTTACATTTAAGTCTTTAATCCATGTGAGATTAATTTTGGTGACTGGCAAGGAGTTATGTATTTTGACTTTGATTCCATAAAAATCAGATGTATACAGTGTTTAAATGAGTGGTTTGGGGTCATAGAATGATTTGGAGTCAAAGCAGCTCAGTTTCCCAGTGTGTCGAGTAGCAAGTTAACTTCCCAAATCTCTCTATTGCCGAGTTCTCTTGCAACTACTCCTAATCTTGAATTCTTTGTAAATAGTATGCATTATAATTTATTAGGAATGATTTAGATGTACTCCTGTCCAGAGACGTAAGAGACAGATTCTGTAACATTCCCTGAAGTCCTTTTTACCTTAGAGTAAATGCTCTATATCACTCTAAGCTTCTTAACTCTGAGTAAACTTTGAACTTGATCCTGTGGATTCTCCAGAACAATTCATGATACCATTTCCATAGTTGATGTACTTGGAATTTTCCCCAATGATTCAGGCTGGATTCTCTCTTTAACTTAGTATGTTCTTTTTCACTCTGCTACTTTGACTTTAACCATCACAGTTTCCCTTTTTATTTCCAGAGTCTATTAGACTATCACCAGACTTTATTCTGTGTCCTTTAGCCAAGTCATCCATACTTTGCTCTTCTAATCTTCTGTTTTAACAGGCTTCCTGTTGCTCACATCGTTGCTCTTATGCTCTCAATCTGTTCCAGATTTTCTGGTGGAGATTCCCCTACACCAAAAGCAGTATTCCAGGTGCAGCCCTTTGAGAACTGAGTAGAGAGAAATAATTGCACCTCGTTTTTGCTGTGATGTCCTTGCATCTGCAGTTCAGTGCAATACTTCCACTTGGGCTGCCATTCTGCTGCAGAGGCTCACCTGGCTGGTAACTGTTGTCCAACCTCAGCTTTCCAACAGTTCCTTTTCAGAAGACCTCTTTCCTGCATTTTTTTTCTTCCCTGTGAATATCTGTGTTTTCATTCATTTTCCCCTAGTGTATGTGCTGGCCTTTTCCCAACCCGACTCTCATTTGGTTATTTGATCCCAGGATCTGTGACTCCTCTCAGACCATCTGTATGATTTCTCTGTCTTGCTGATGTTCTGCAACATTCCACAGCTTACTATTGTCTGCAGTTTTCATTAGCATGCTGTGTACTGTGTTCTGAAGATCATTAATAAAGATGCATAAACAGAAGACGGGACTTACACAGACATCTGTGGAATTTCTCTAGACTGCCCCCATGGCTTGATGGTCATTCCTTTACCTTTTTTCTTTTCTTGGCCAATGTTTCATCTAGTTTCCTCTATGAGCACCCTATTCCTTTTTGAATTTTTATCAGAGTATAGTTGCTTGACAATGTTGTATTCGTTTCTACTGTACAGCACCACCCTATTCTTATATCCAAGTGACTATATAATGTGTGCTTTTCCTACACTGCTTTATAATCGTCTAAACAATTCTTCGGGTTTGTCTCACATAAAGCATTTATCCTTTATGAAATCCAAGTTTTTATTGACAGCTCTCATTATCCTCTGGATTAGGGAAACTTTGGGTACCAGTGCATGTGCCCACCCTGCTTTCTCTTCAATTTATTATTGCTTTAAAATCTTGAATGCTTATGGAAGGCCAGAAAGATCACACATAGGCACTTGCCTGCGAGGGGTTAACGATGGCCTTTCTATCCAAATGTCCAGCACTTGTCTCTGATTTTGAGTGATGATGATTTATATCCAACTTCTATTGTAAAATCAAATGAACAGATTTTTAAAACCAGGTAAGAACCATAGCTGTATTTAGAGAACATCTGTGATGTTGCGTGGCACTGTGATATGACTTGATACATATCACTCTATGTGATTACAACAACTCAGAAAGGAAAGTGTTTTCGGTTACACTGCTAACCCATAGGGTGCCTCTTTGAGAATTGGAAAAAGGCATCTCCTCCACAAGGATGCAACCCATGCCTGGACACATGGCTGGGAGAGCGGAGCACAGCCAGGTTTTAAGGACCCACTGACCTCACCCCTTCCTAGACCAGATACCTTTGTCTAGGGCACAACCTGCCCAAATGTATTGGGCTGGCCAAAAAGTTCATTCAGGTTTTTTGTAAGATTGGGAAAACCTAAACGAACTTTTTGGCCAACCCAGTACAGGGAAATTAAGAGACCTGTAAGAAGAGTTAGATTTGGGATTAAAGCCAGTACAGTTTCACCCAGGCCATGTTGCTTCTCAGCAGTTGGAATAAATATGGATCTAACTTATGTTTCTGTAATTGTATGCTAAATCCAACAATATTTTGTGCTTTTGTTTACAAAAGAATGGCTATAATTTAGCATATAACCGTTTTCTTCCAACCTTAAGCTGAAATACTGTTTTTTAGTATTTTATATGAAGACTGAATACTCCAGTCTTCAGGTATGTTGCTTTTGCTGTTATCCTTATTCCCTGTTACCAAATCTGAAAAGTGTCATGGAGAAGAAACTGTTGATACATTCTTCTGGCCCAGATATGCTCTTCAGTGTCTCAGCAGCCTAGCTGAACTGTGCTCACCCACTCCCCTTTTTGCATATTTGTTCACTCAGTACTCTATAAGCACAGGCATTCGTGATATTACATACTGATCATTTCAGTCACATGCCACTCAGGCATAGAAATTCGCCTTAACAGGTAAATGTTCTGAATCCTTTGACTCCTTAACCTAAATGAGTAGATACATTTATAAAGGGGCAGAGGTTTGGGGTATTGGAATGTTTATGGGCGCACATCTATATACACATATGTTTGTATAATATGTATTTCTATAAAGCAAATATAGTGTAAACAGGAGTATTTACCAAAGCATCATATCTTTTTAAAAATTTTTATTCTAAGAAAAAAAAAAGGTCATGAAGTACCTAGGGGTAAGACCAGAATAAAGGCACAGACCTACTAGAGAATGGACTTGAGGATATGGGGAGGGGGAAGGGTAAGCTGTGACAAAGTGAGAGAGAGGCATGGACATATATACACTACCAAATGTAAGGTAGATAGCTAGTGGGAAGCAGCCGCATAGCACAGGGAGATCAGCTAGGTGGTTTGTGACCACCTAGAGGGGTGGGATAGGGAGGGTGGGAGGGAGGGAGACGCAAGAGGGAAGAGATATGGGAACATATGTATATGTATAACTGATTCACTTTGTTATAAAGCAGAAACTAACACACCATTGTAAAGCAGTTACACCCCAATAAAAATGTTTTTTAAAAAATATTTATTTATTTTTGGCTGCATTGGGTCTTCATTGCTGCATGCGGGCTTTCTCTAGTTATGGCGAGCAGGGATTACTCCTCTTCGTGGTGCACGGGCTTCTCATTGCAGTGGCTTCTTGTTGTGGAGCACTGGCTCTAGGCACGCCGGCTTCAGTAATTGCAGCACGCAGGCTCAGTAGTTGTGGCTCATGGGCTCTAGAGCGCAGGCTCAGTAGTTGTGGCACACTGGCTTTGTTGCTCCACGGCACGTGGGATCTTCCCGGGCCAGGGCTCAAACCCGTGTGTCCTGCATTGGCAGGCAGATTCTTAACCACTGTGCCATCAAGGGAGCCCTAAAGCATCACATCTTTTAACTTTCTTTCCCTTTCTTACCATTTTCATTTTCCTTGAGCACTGCTTTTATTGAAACGTATCTTCCACGTTAGCTGTAGAGCTTTTCCTTGTTGAACAATGTAGTTTTCTTGCTCAACAATTCTGACATTCAGGTAAATGGAAAGAAAATGAATATGGGAGTTGTGTGTTCATAATGCCACTTTGCCACCCTGAAATCTATGCGGATAATCTACTTGGAAGGCTTTGAGCCCCGGTAGAATACAAAGCCATGTAAGTATCCTGCATTGATTTACAGCACCTGCTACAGCTGCTTGGCTCTTGGCAGGCATTTTCTCTGCTGCCACATGCTGGTGCAATTGCTGGGCAGATCTAGATGGAGGTCATATTTACTGGACATGTTTATAATCTGCAGAGCGATCGAGGGCTAATTTCCCAAAGATCAGTGACTAAGGGAGGATTTCAGAGGTTATCCTCTTTATCCAATTTCCTGTGTCCTAATGAGATGGCTGAAACCTGTTTGGAATCTTTCTGATGAGAAACTCTTCTGCGAGTCAATAAAGAATGTGATGTTCCTAAATCTAAATGAGAGGTGACTGGGCTGCCTACATGGTGATTCATGCCATGAGCCTTTTCCCTGCCCCTAGCAGCGTGTGCTGGATGGCCAACCTGAGACAAGGACAGATTTGCACCAAAAGTCTTGAGAGGCCTTGACCCCGCCAGTTGAATTCAAAGGACTCTTTTTGCCAGTTGAATTGAGTTTTGATGCAATTTAATTGCAGTTCAGTTCAACAAAAAATTATTGAGTGGTTATTATGTTTTCCAACTCATTTAGAAGAAAGACACATTAAAAATATCTATAATATGTGGTAAGGATAATAAAATAGATCGGATCAATGTGCCATACAAGATGATGGTGATAATATCTAGTATTTATTGAGTACTTACTCTATGTCAGGCGCTGTGCCAAGCACTTTACACACATTATTTTCTTTAATCCTAACAAACTCATGAGTTAGGTCCTATTATTATACTTATTTTATAGATGAAGAAACTGATACCTAGATAAATTAAGAAACTTCCCATGTTAACAGAATCCTTCCATAACCCCATACCCGCCTCCAGCTGTCACCCCAGTTCTATCTTTCCCCTCTTAGCTAAACGTCTTGAAAACTGTTATCTACATTTATCATCTCTATTCTTTACCTCTCATTTGGTCTTCAACCCATTCATTCAGGCGTCTGCCACTCCCATGGAAATGAAATCATTGACAAGGTCATCAGTTCCCTCCGTATTGCCTTCATTTCACTGGATTTCTCAGCAGCTGTCACCACAAAATTAACCTCTCCTTTCTTGAAACAATATCCTCCCTTATTTCCTATCTTGGTCCATTCAGGCTATTATAACAAAATACCACAGACTAGGTGGTTTACGAAGAACAGAAATTCATTTCTCATGATTCTGGAGGCTACAAGTCCAAGATCAGGGTGCCAGCAGGGTTGGGTGAGGGCCCTCTTCCTGGTCACAGACTTCTCGTTGTGTCCTCACGTGGTGAAAAGAGTGAGCGAGCTCCGTGAGGTCAGTTTTATTAGAACATTAGTCCCATTCATGATGGTTCCACCCTCATGACCAAAGTCCCTCCCAAAGGCCCCACCTCCTCATGCCATCACATTGGGCATTAGGATTTCAACATAGGAATTTTGGAAAGACACAAACATTCACACCATCGTACTTCCTGTGCCATATTCACCTGTGTTGCCTCGGAAATCATTAGCTCTCCCTTCGCATTTGATAACACCTCTTCCTCTGCTTAATTTCTCCTTATTGGAGCATTTTACTTTGAAGTCTGATCCTTCTGCTCTTGCCTCTGTCTTCTGCCCCGTGTCAGGGGTTCTAAGCCTTATTGGTACCATGTACTTTGGTGGCTGTCAATGGGTTTGTGTTTTTACGTGTATAAAATACCTTGGATACTTCAAGCTATCTCAACTTAGTTCATACAAACATGAAATGTTGTTTTCCATCCCCAATTTAGTTTTTCCTCGTCTCTTCCATCATTAATCCAGTTGCTTAAAGAAACTGGAAATCATCTGTAATTCCTTTTTCATTCTCACATACATGCCTTACCCTGTTCATTAGCACATCTTGGGTATTCTACCTCCACTATCCCAAATCTTTGCACTTTTTCCTATCTCCATTGCCACCTTCCCACCATCCTCCAGGGGGTGCGTAATGGATGTTCAGTGAATAGATAAAGGTTTGGAATGGAAGATAAAGAGGCAGCATGAATCATGAAGATGCTGTTACAATAATTGGGGAAAGACTCAAGCTAGAGCAGAGGCAGTCTTAATTGGAGAGGAGGATGAATTTGAAAGATAATTGTCCGGGGACTTCCCTGGTGGCGCAGTGGTTAAGCATCCACCTGCCAGTGCAGGGGACACAGGTTTGAGCCTTGGTCTGGGAAGATCCCACGTACCATGGAGCAACTAAGCCCATGTGCCACAACTACTGAGCCTGTGCTCTAGAGCCCACGAGCCACAACTACTGAGCCTGTGTCCACAACTACTGAAGCCCACGTGCCTAGAGTCCTTGCTCCGCAACAAGAGAAACCACTGCTATGAGAAGCCTGCGCACCGCAACGAGGAGTAGCCCCCGCTCACCACAACTAGAGAAAGCCCGCGTGCGGCAACGAAGACCCAACGCAGCCAAAAATAAAAAGTAAATTAATTAATTAAAAAACAAAGGAAGATTATTGTCCGTAGTGGAAAATATAGACAAAGAGCTGAAAGTTCCAAATGCTCTTATAGTGTGACCGAGGTTCCTTGAAGTCATCTCCAAAAAGTTTCTGTCTTTTTATATAGCCTTTGGATTTGTGTTCGATGAAGTCCTTTGGAGACACTAAATCACGTTGTTTGGGGAACTTAGGGGTGAGAATAGGATCAAAACTGGAAGGAGGACTTTTTCCTAGATGCAGTTGACAATGAAACAGCTTTCTATAGCCATTTCTCTCCCAGAGACTGGGAAAACGAAAGATATTGGTAAGAGTCAAACAGTCGGACCATGTGGCAGCTGGAACAGCTCAGTAAGGGTCCCATCCAGCACTTCCTTCACTTCTGAACTAAGCAAAGCTAGAGTCAACCTGCCCACTTCCCTAGTATTCTGTATCATTCTTGGTTTGTAGGGTTATTTTTTCTTTTGTTTTGGCTGCCTCTCCTCCCTGCCCTGATTAAATGGAAATAATCCCTCTCATCCTATATAAGCGAAACCCTAAATTACATAATGTTTTGTCTCCTTACGGCATTTGCCTTCCACGTCGGGGATGATTCCAGAGGACGCAAAGGCAGGCTATGTTTTTACTGCTTCCCCAAACTTGCGTCTGTCAGCCCCCAGGCATTTTGGCCTCCCCAGTGTCAGTACGGTGTTTTAATAACTGAGGAAAACAACAGACATAAGAAGAAAGGACACTGTGCAAATCACTTTCCACACTGACTTGTTCTGCAAGTGCCTCAAGTCTGAGTCATGGAAAATAATAGTGTTCAGGATGGTGCATGCGGTACAGTGCATTCAGTGACAGTTAATCCTCTTACTAACTTCACTGTAATATATTGCTCGTTTGGTAGTCGAAGGGATTGTGTGAGAGTGTTGTTGTTCCTGTCTTCCTCCATTCATCGGGAAAGTCGGGAAAATAGCCGTAAAAAACCGAAAGCGTTCCGGCTTGAAATGCATTTGAGGCTGACCTTTCCCTCTGGAGATGTGCGTTTGCCTCATGTACTTCATCCAGGCTTTGAGTCTGGGTATCTGTTCTTTGAGGCTCCATCATCTTCCCTTCTGAGGGTTTCCTTTTCACCTGAGTGATCATCAGTCAGGGAGAAGTCAGTGGGGTGACGCAGCTATGCGGTGCAGGGCGTTGCCAAATGTAGACAGAGCGCCGCTCAGGCCCCAGGAGCTGCAGCAGCCTACAGAGCATTTTGGGCAGGGAGCCACAGTGGTGATCCCTGCTCCAGGAAAAAAAAAAAAAAAAGAAAAGAAAAGAAAAACAACTCACAAAACGCAATGACTCTGAGACTGCAGCTCTCCCTCCCTTTGCTGGGCTGATGCATACGGCAGCGTTGACATTGAGACTCGGGAGAACTGTCCAGCTAAAAATATCCAAATGCCGATTTATAATGACAGGAGCTGATAAACTTGCTGGGGAAATGCAAGCAGTGTCATTGCCGTGCTAGAGACCTGTGCTGATAAATTGATGAGGGGAAAAGAAATTGCCAAACATGGCATAGACCCATCGTGCCTTTTCTCCTGGGATGGTGAGCAAAATGAGCATGTTTTCCTTGCCATCCAAGGGCCCTTTTTCAAACATACTAGGGAGTAGAAGGCGCTAGAATAAAAAGGAAAATAGAAAGCAGAAAGCATCTTTTTGATCAAAAGAGTGACATGACATAAAACCAGATCTTATCTCCTATAAGCTATTTTTGCTTTTCTGTCCAAAAAAAAAGGAATTCTTTTAAAATAACCTTTGGCCACGATAAAAATTCCACTTGAATAGCCCTGCATTTCAGGGGTGACCTGTGATTCAAGCAGGATCTATTAATTTGGGGGTTCAATAAGAAACAGACTGTTGATGCATTTTCTTTGGGGTTCCAGAATCAAAGCTTTTAGTACTCTGTGCTGGGCACTGGTCCTTTTTTTCTCCTTAGTTGGTCAACAGATTCGCAGGAGTACCGAATTCTCCCCCCATACCAACTGGCATGAAATGATTTGACATGGGCTTCAACTTTAATTTACTCAACACTCTTTGAGCACCTAGTAGAAGTCAAGTGTCATGACTGGCATTTTCTAAAATGAGGAGAGTGCAGTGTACTAATAGTGGGGCAGTTGTAATGAACTCATTATAAATCAAATCATAAATATAATAATTGACACATGAAAAGTTACTATGAGAAATAAAAAGAAGATACGCTTCTGCTGGGAAAAGACCAGAAAGGCTTTGCAGAAGCAGCTGAAACTGTGCATGGGATGACGTGATGAATAGGCACTCTGTAGTAGGAGAGGAGTATTTCTACCAAACAGAGCAGCATGGCCCTGAGGTAGGAAAAGTACTACCTGCATTGGGGACTTAACAAGATTTTTTAAAGGATTTAAATAAATTTCTTTCCTCACTGGGTTTTTAGTTTTGCCAAACAACTGCTACGTTTGCTATAATTATCTTAGATAGTTAACTATGAAAATTACTGTTTGTATTATTTCCTACTTCGGCCTCGTGCCCATTGTGAGCTGGCATCTCATGAACAGGTGGATGGTACAGGCCTGGAGGTTTGCCCTTGTCAAATTCTTGACCCAGACCGAAAAATGTCATGGTAGACTTCCCTAGAGAAACCTTGTGGACTTAAGTCTCGGGAATGATGTTCTAATGATCTAATATGCTATGTTGTCATTTGTCGATTTATAAAGTCATGAAGCAGAAGCTAATAGGATTGTCACTGTCTCCTTGAATGAAGAATAAAGGGTGGAATTTTAATTTTATGCAGCATTTACTCAAGACAATTTGATGAATTTGAAAATGTTTAGGTCTTTCCTTCTCCGGGTCTTCCCTCTTAACCCACTTGCCTCTAGCTCAGGTTTGAGGTTTCAATTTCAGTAGTAAGCAACCCCCCAAAATCCATAGGAAACAAAGAGAGTTTCTATCTTATGATTGTATAGGAAATGTAGTATACAAAGATTTCATGTAATTGTTAAAGATAATGTAGCACAGATATGCTTGCGGGAGTGTTTAGAGGAACTTTTTATTTTGAATGCATCAACAAATGGATTAATGGATAGGGTGGATATGTTATAAAGCAAGTATAGTAAAATGTTCATGGTAGGATTGAGATGCGGGAACGTGGGTGTGGATTAGACAATTATTTTAACTTTATGGAATGTTTCAACTTTTTGTAATAAAATATTGGGGGGAAAAAGGTAAGGTAGCACAGACCAAAATTGGTAGAGGTGTTCGGGTAAACCTTATGCTGTACTGAAAATGAAGAGGAATTTCTCTGACTTAGCAAAACACAGACATAATAGCTGAGTCTGTGAGCCAAAGATACAGTCTTTCTTCACCGTTAGTGTTTGAATCTGTCAGATTAGAAAAAAGAGCATTTTAGGGAAGAGACTAGTTCACTAAGAGCTAGATCTTTTGTCTGCTCAGCAGTATATAAATGGATGTTTTGGAATTATTTTCTGTATGTAAAATGCTTAAATTCTTCACAAAATAAGGCAATTTCTGCCTTCTCAGTCATTTCAACATATACTGAACACCTCATATACTTCAAGCATGGTGCTTGGCATTGGGGCTTCTGAGAGGAAGTGCTTCAGAATGGTTAATATCGAGAAATAGAGAAAGATGATAATAAAGCAATGTGATAAAGTGAACGGAGATCTTATAAAGTGCTGTGAGTTGCTGAACTTACTAGCTCTGTGATCTTGGGGTCTCTGGCAGGTTCCTTAACCTCTTTGTGCCTTGGTGTTTCCATCTGTAAAATCTGACTAATAATTGCTAACCCACTGTCTGTTAAATAGCAAGACCTAATGAAGGGTCACTGATGCCTTTTACCTAGAGAGAGAGGCCAAATGGGAAAACAAACGATTAGCCCATCAATAGCCATAAGATTTGCTTGACAGATACCTTTCTCTCTCCCCCCCTGCTATCTCCCCTGTTGTGGTCCTAGTATAGTTCCAAAATCACTGTCCTGGAGCTGGAACTGACCTTGTCATGGATTTGGGACAGATACTCCATTCCTACCCCCATTCAGAGTTGAGGAGACTGAGATGGATTGAGAGAAGTGACATAGCTAGACCATGGCTGAGTGAGGAACATGTAGGGTAATAAAGCTTCTACTGCAGAGGGAGGTGGAAGAAAAGACATATTCCTTTGGAAATATATGTTAGGATTTCTTAGGAAGTAAGAGAGAAAATACTTAAATATAGGCTCATGTGGGTAGAAGAGAATGTGTTTAAGGGTATCTAAATGAAATGATGCAATGCACCAGGAGATTCCCAGGAAGGACTTGTTGAAGTGTGTTGCACCAAACCCCTCCTGAGTTGTCTGCATGGCATGGTTAAATCTTGCTATGTGGGTGACTGCTCCATTAATTAAATTATTTTTAACTACTTTAACTGTAGATTGATATCTATAATCTATACAATCTGTATCCCTTAGCCTCACATGGTTACGTGGAGTTAGAAGTGGCAAAGATTGCTTCCCTCTTTGTGAAAACAGAATGAGTATTCTAGTAATTTATGTCTATGTGTATCTTATTGGATCTATGGGGCATAGCACATTTTCCCTGACGAGACAGAGATGGCCTCTAGAGATTTGCAAATTCACAATTTTGGACTAAGGTTTCGGAGAGTTCTGTGTATTGGAGTCAATGGCCCATATTGCCTTAAGCTCAAGAACTTTGACTGGACAGCTCAACTCAGAGGTAGGATGGAGGTTCTTCTGTTAGGGGAGGATATTTCTTATCACAGAGGAGAGGGAAAGGGGAATAAGAGACACAGAGGCCGAGGAAGGGGAGACAGAAAAAGGAAAGGGAGAGAGAAAATGAATGGGAAGGAGAAAAGGGATGAAAAAAGATGAATCAAAACTGCTGATGGGATTTTTTGGTAGAAAAATTTAAAATATTAGGCCCTTGACACTATTAAATTTTATAAGCATAAATGTCATAACATAAGGGGTTAAACAGAGTTAAGGTAAAATGAACTAGGTAAAAATCAGTGAAAGCAATAGGATTTCCCTCAAGCAACAGTGTAGAGAAACACTGAAGGATATTTCTGGTATGCAATTCATATCCTTTTGTGCTTCCTTTGAGAAACTGGTATAAATAGAAACTGGTATAATAAACGTAGTCACCTGTTTGCCAGATCTTATGAATCAGAGACAAAAAGCCAGCCCTATAAGGCTCACTGGGCCATGGGTCCCTCACTTCCCTAATCTGCTTTTTTTTTTAAAGTGGTTTTTACTTCCTTACTTAGTCTATTACCACCACACTCCAGTCTACCCAACTTCTCTTAGAGCTTAGAGAGAACATCAGAATATCTGGAGAAGCACTGAACAACGGAAGAAAAATTCAAGCCATATGTGTAATTTTAATTTTCTGGTAGCCACATTTCAAAAATGTAAGTGTATCCAAAACTATCATTTCAGTATATAATTAGCATAAGTTATTAGTGACATTTTTTTTCATATTAAATCTGCCCAATCCAGTGTGAATCTAGCACTTAAAGCACGGCCTGATTCAGTTAAGTCACATTTCAAGTGTGCAATAGACACGTGATTAGCGGTTGGACAGCACAGGTCTACACCAGGGAAGTATTCACTCGGTGTTCATTGAATATATTCTCTATTTTCCATCACCTCATCTATTTACCTGTAAAGAGAGCACGCCATCTCCATTCCATCAGAGAACATGAGGGAGTCCAGAGAGGAATGCGTGACTCGATTACCTCAAAGAGGACGTCTGCATGGTATTTAGTTGAAGGGAACTGCCTCCTCTTTTTTCAGGAAGATTGCATCATTATCATCTCTGCCATTCACTTTAGAACCTGTGTACAAGGCCACAGAGACTGTGTATCTATTTCTATCATCTCTATCCCTAAGTACCTGTGGAACTGGCACACATCCCAGAACACAATACACTGAGACTCCTGATTAAAGATAATAGGTAAATGAAATGAACATCCAATAAAAGCCCGCTTCTGTTTTTAAACAGAATTAAAAGGCTAAAGTTAGAACAGACAACAAGAAAGCATAGGAAGAAAGCTGCACATGTCAGTAATCAATTAGGGTGCTCTTGTTATTTTCTGGCCGTCTGTAACTTAAAGGAGAAAAATGCATGACACCGCCCCCGGCGCCTGCCCCTGGCACATGCCTTATCGTGATAAAGCTCAATTCTTCCCATTCTTTTTTCTTTTCGTGACTCTATTCCATTTTTAGATGTATCGCATGTTGCTGGACCATAGGGTACAGAGCAGTGTGGGCTTGTCAAAGCAGAGAGAAACACGTGCAGGGTTTTGAGGATTCGCCCTGTGTAGCGAGAATGGTACACTACTTCTCTATTGTGTAACAGGAGGCTTCTTAAGGTGTTTTCTTGAGCCATGTGTCTTGGTGGAAGTCTGCAGGAGAGGGGCACGAACCTCAGCTTCAGGAAAATTTGCTTAACTGTTACGTGTGTGAAGTCTTTGAATGCTCTAGGACAGCCTGATACAGAAGTTAGGAGAAATTAATACAAAAATACAGGTTATTTCTTGTGTACCCACGATACCATCAAGTTCTTAATTTTTAACTCCTGGATGCATTTATCGAGCTTCCTTTAGGAAACTAAACAGACTTAGAACTAGCAGGTCTGTCATTTGGATTCGTTATCGTGGGTGTCTAGTTCCCGGCAACAAAAATAACGTGTGGAACAATAGGCCTCCTGTCCGGTAGCTGTGGTCAGAGCCTCGCTCTACACCTTAGCTGTTGTGACTTGAAGAAATCACTCAGCCTCTGTGAATCTTATTTTGTTTGCCTCTGTTAAATGTAAACGCCATCTCACAGCTTTACTGTGAGGAGGAAATGAAGGCATTTATGTAATTTGTCTGGGACGGGCCCGGTAAATACTGGTTGCTTAGTAAACACCAGTGCCTTTGCTTTTTACATCTCCAAGAGCTTCTTGTTGTTTCTATGTTCGACCTATGCCCCCTGTTTTTCGAAAAGATCTGCAGCCTACCGACTGGATTTAATTTAAAATTCTCTATCCTCTTCTTCATTTTGTATTGAATAATACAATTAATCTGATTAGGAATCAAAAACTATCCGTCAAATTTCTAAAAAGTCATTAAAACAAATACCTATTAAGTACTTACTCTACTTCAGTGCCAGGCTCTGGAAACACAACAGTGAATTATTATTATAGCTATTGCCCTAAAGGAGCCCTACATTAGTGTTGACGGTGTATAGAAGTTACCAGGCAATGTCAAGTCAGCCTTGTATTGCTGAATTGGGAGAGGTTCACACTCCCAGGAGAACTCAGGATTAGCTCCTGGGCCTGTCTTGATGGGTTAAGGAAGAACACCCGGTACCATGTTGAGCTGTAGTAATTCCAGTAGTTACAGTTAATCTATGCAGCCTTATCCAGATAAATTCATGATTATCTTTAAGCTTTTTGGAACTATTGAGAATAGGCTGCTGGCCCCAAATGACACTTTAAAAAAATCCAGGAAAGCAGAGATTCCAGATGGGCAGCCACCACTTTAGAGTATGTGTGACCCAGGTATTGTGAAGGGAGAGTGTGAAGGGAGAATGACATAATTAGCTTTGCCTTAGAAACCAGTCTGCAGTTGCAGCGTTGCAAACTAATTCAAGTGAAAAATCATGGGAGATTTAAAATAAAACATGACTGGGAATGATGAGGAAGGGGTGGATTCAGTAGGATTACTGATGTCAGGTTAGATGGAAGATGTCAAAGAGAAGACATCTGTACTGCTCTGATCCATTAAATCTCACTGTCTACTTTTAACACTTCCAGGGCTGTGGTGTGTTTATTCCAGGCTATCCTTTATGAGGTTGGGGTTCTTCTCTGACAGTTGCTGAAGCCATGGGAACAGATGAGTTCTCAAGAATGAGAAAAGAGGAGGATTTAGAAGGAGACACTCTGGGATGTTCTATTAAAGAGGTGGTTGCAAAGGAGATTCGTTTTCTTCTAAACCCTTCCTTCCAGCTTCTGTGGAGCGCCTGCAGCCTTTGGCCAGTCGCTGATGGAAAGCCCTTCCCTCTGATGAAGCTTGATCATCAAACCTGGGAGCTTATTTTATTCTGCTCTTCTGAGTCATGTTAGACTCCAGAATAATTATTTTCCTCAAATCTTGCATCTTTTTGTGAACATTCCTCAATGATTTTGGTTTCTAGTCTAGAGATTTACTTTTGGTAGCTCATTCATTGTGAAAGGAGTGATAATTTTAGAGTACTGTAGTCAAACTCAATTGATGATCAGTGCCTTTCCAAATAAGGAGCTCAGCCCCAAACACCTGGGGATTCTTTTCTTTTCCCTCCCCCGCTTTAGGCAAGGGCGTGTACCTAAAATCATACCTATACACTGTTACAGTAAGATTTAATAAACATCATAAGAGAAGGATTATTCTCTTCGCAGGCAGTTATAATTCGTTGTACTTCTATTCCTACTTATTTATCTTTGGTTTGCTTTAGCTATTTCTGGTTAGTATGTAGGTAATGATGTGTCTCAGTGAAACTTTAGAGATGACTTCCAGCCCTTGGAATTTTTTTTCTTCATAGTTGAAAGAAGTAAGACTTGAGAAGATGGTTGTGTTAAAAGGTTTACGTGGGTTTAAATTAAAAGTAGCATCATTTACTTGGAGTATCAAATTCTAGTATGTTTAAATTGGTTGAGACATGCAGACTTCATTTTGGAAGTCACTATAATTCAGTGCAATAGAGGAAAAAAAACATCCCCTATTCTCTTGCTGCTCCTTTCTAAAGGGTTTGGAAGATGGGAAGAGAATCCAAATCACTGTAGGAAGTACATACTGGATCCTAGGAAAAAAAATTTAAAGAAATGTGTTTTTTTGCATATTCTTGAAACTTTACCCTCAATCTAAAGACATTTCTTCAAGAAGTTTGTTCAAGTGACTATATCTTGCTCTATACATTATTAAGAAGAAACAGGTTTACTTAACTAAAAAATGAAGTAAGTTGTTGCCCTTCATTTAAAAAATCCTTTATCTTGAACACTTGTTTGAACCTTTACAAAAGTAGTGTCTTATTTACTAAATAGTTTGTGTAGTGTGAACTGAAAAAAAATGCACAACCTAAAAGTTGAGAATTATGTTTTATTTGGGGCGTTCCTGAGGACTATAGCCTCTCAGATAGCTCTGAGGGACTGTTCCAAAGAGGTGACGGAGGAGCCAGGAGATATAGGAATTTTTTAAGATGAATGTTTATTGGATTATAGTTGATTTACAATGTTGTGTTTGTTTCAGGTGTGCAGCAAAGTGAATCAGTTATACATATACCTATATCCACTCTTTTTTAGCTCTTTTCCCATATAGGTCATTACAGAGCATTGAGTAGAGTTCCCTGTGCTCTACAGTAGGTTCTTATTAGTTATCTGTTTTATATATAGTAGTGTGTATATGTCAGTCCCAATCTCCCAAGATATAGGAATTGATGGTTAAAAAAAAATGTAGTCAAACATCAAAAGATTACTGCTCATCACCAAAAACAGGCACCTCAGGTTAATGATTTTAGTGCCTTTCTACGTACAGGACAGTGCAAGAGTCTGGGCTCATTGAAATTCTTCTTCTGATGTGCATCTTGACTGCCTAGGGCCAGTCTCCTGTTTTTCTTCAGCCTGAATCCCCCCCACCATCAGGTGCTGTAGTGGCTGATAGTTTGTTGGGTTGATGGCAGACAGCATTCTTTGTTTACTGAAATGGCAGGCAACGTTTTTTGTCCATAGTAGACTGTGAGTAATCTAAAAGACAAAGAGTTGTGACGCTTCTTCAGTAAAGTAATGACCTCATCTTTTCAGCCAGTGGTGTGTATAAATGTAAATTGGCTGGAATATATCAGAATTACAAATGGATATATTCAGGGGATGCCACAGTCCGGAGCATGAGCTTAGGGTCTTGGCTTTGGCATTTACTAGCAGTGTGACCTTAGGCAAGTTACTGACCTCTTTGAGCCTCCATTTTATCATCATTTCAATGGAAACAATAATAGTACTTCCCTGTCAAAGCTGAAGGGAGCAGTACGTGAGATAATGCATGACAAGAGAGTAAGAGGAGGGAGAGGCAGTGTGTGTTGGCTTCACTGGGAATATTTCTTACTCAGAGCAAAATGAGGGATGCTTTTCTTGACAGTAAGGGAATATCCTTGCTTTTCCAACTGAGATTTGGATAGGGTAAAGGAAATGAAACATAAAGGGAAAATTAGGAGCTGTGAGAGTCTGTGATTGAAAAGCAATTATATAAGAATGCTCACTTTCACTTGTGCAAATGGCCAAATCTTTAGATGAGACGTAGTGACCAACCTAGCACATACATAACAATACATAAAGTTTGAAAAGTGCTGCAGTGAAACTTGCAAAGGAACTATACCTCCACTAATATTATGTTGGGATTTAGTTTTCATATATTTTATCCATTCCTGTTTCATTCCAGTGGGACATAATGGAGGCATTGCTCAGAAGCACTCAACTTCAGCATATATTTTTGGAGTTTCTAAAAGAAAATCCCAAAGCTGGTTACTAAGAGGTTTTTGAAAGTCATATTCATTTTCAAACCACATAGGGATAGCTATCAGAAAGGAAATAAATGACTTGTAATTTTCCGAAAATAATAGTTATGGGATTATCAAAGTTTAGTGAAGAGCTCTTGCTTTCCAACCTTGCAAATTATTCTCATTAGTTAATAAATTAATTTGTGTTTCTTATCAGGAGTTCCTCAATGATGGTTTGAAAAATCACTAATGATGGAAGTGGAAGGAACTGAAGCTTAGAATAAATGACCTCTAAGCGACGTTCTAACTGAGATTTTTGTATTTTCAAGAATTATTTTCACTGTCGTTTAACGTCCAAATCCAATCCCTTGTCTGGAGAACCAATTCAGATCAAAGGAAATTTCAAAAATATCCAAGCAATCAATATCTAATTCATTTCAGTCCTGTTTCTTCCCAGGCCTGCTGGGTATAAGCCTGGCATTGCTGCCATTTCTCTTACATTCAAGCGATTTGGGAAAGGTGCCATCTTTTTAGATCTATTTTCCCCCTGAAGCTTGGAAGCTGTATCTGTATAAAAAGAGGTGACATACTAGGCCTAGCGTATTACAGCCTTTTCTGAGGGAATCAATGTAACTTGGGGAAGGTTCATTTATATTTAAAGGAGAAAAGAGTGAAAAGTATAAATGGACATAACATATCATGTAGACAGTGAAGGAGGCAGAAAATGATTGGAAAGTGACTGCTTGTTCTTATATTCCCGGAATCTTATTATTTGACTTGGAGGGATGTTTTAGATCTCCAACTGAATGTGTTCTCTCTTTCCCTAAATAAAGAAAAAATTCTGAGGTTTATTTTTCTGATTTTGGCTGTAGTTGTCTATCATTGCTCTGAAAATTCCAGTTGTGGCCAATGATGACAGAATCATAGGCTGTAACTAGTATAGGCTGTATCGGTGAATCAGTAGGTTCATTAGCAAATGTGGAAGCGAACCCTTGACTTCATTATCCTCATGCTCTAATCAACAAAATACATCAACTAAATTATTTTATTGTACTATTTCAGGTGAATAAGTTGTGCTTTTATATTATCCTTATTATTACTATTATTTTGCGGTACGCGGGCCTCTCACTGTTGTGGAGCACAGGCTCCGGACGCGCAGCGTTAGCGGCCATGGCTCACGGGCCCAGCCGCTCCGCGGCATGTGGGATCCTTCCGGACCGGGGCACAAACCCGTGTCCCCTGCATCAGCAGGCGGACTCTCAACTGCTGCTATATTATCATTATTATTTTTTTTTTAATTTTACTGGTTTGAATATCTGATTTTTTAAATTTTGGATGGCCTTAGAATCCACTCCTGCCTCTGGGTACAAGTAAGATAGTAACACTTTGTGAGCCAATAAAATGAATAATTACTGCATAATCTAAATTGTGGTGTATAAAGTACCTTAATATTCCCACATGTATGGTGGCTTTTAAAATCCAAATAAGGTGAGCCAGTTTTTATTTACCATAGACAATTGTATATCACCTCCTTCTCTTTGCTAAAGAAATCTTTTTACTTCATTCTCCAAGGTGTTATACTTGGCTCCTTTCAGCTTGGTAAAACAATCATACACTTTGTAGTTTCATTTTCCAGCCATGAAACTCGAGAAAATGAAACAGTTTGTGCTTTTATCGTACTTTCCACTAGCAGGTGTCGCCCATCTGTAGCTCTGTAAACCATAGCCTGCCACCAAAGCTGGGGGAGGTCACTGGTTGAGAGAACTTGGCAGTGGGCATTATTTCCATAACCTGTCTCTAGGTCAGTCATGCCACTGAATAGGTGAGTTGTCTGAGCGAATTGAGTTCAGATTGATGTCTGTGGATAAGTTTGACCTCTGATAATGGGTAGGAAGTGCACTGGAGGAAACAGATTTTTCAAACTTACGTATTCTCTTACCTGCACATACCGTGGCTGGCTGTGACGTTACCTTACAGGTGAGCATTAGATGCCCTATAGAACCCTGGACTTCTGGCATAAACAGCAGGATATATCCGACTGGGAGCTGTCTGTCTTTCCAACTCACATGGCCGCCAGACTGATGTTCATCGTGGCAAAGCTTAGGAAAAACAGCTGAAAGGCAAAGGATGAAGTCTGATCAGGAGGATACGATGTGATGCACAGTGTCTGTCAAAATGGACAACAGATGCCAGTAGGATTCTACATCGTGGAAGCCTATGAAGACACAAGAAGGTATCCTGACCAGCAGAGAGAAGAAGTAGACGTATTTGGAGGTACAGGCAAACCAACACGATCAGAGACTTCCTTATTATAAAGAGAAAGGATTCTAGAATAGGACTAAGATTCAGTGGAAGAAATCTAAACTGAGTCTTTCATTCTCAGTTGAGTCAGTTTCAAGAGCAATGTTGGACCCCAGTCCTTTTCATGACTACATGCATAATAGTCGACAATACTGCTAAGAGCTTTAGAGATGAGTTTATTCTCCTAACACTAGGAAGTTTGTACTGATAGTCTTTTCACTTATCAGATGAGGAAACTGAGCCCCATGGAAGTTTTTACTTGCCCAGACCTAATGAGTAAGAAAGTAAATATTCCTACCCAAGCCATCTGACTTCAAAGTACACGGTGATTAACATGATCCTCTGCTGGGCAGGTCGTGAAAGCTTTGATTGACACGTTTGAATAAAGCAGAGCTACAGCTGGGACAAAAAATGCACAGGACAGAAACACCATCATGAAGGCCAAAATACAGGATCAAACTGGGCCCAGTGGTGGAGTGACTTGGGCTGAGTTTTTGACCAAGAGCTTGTTATCTTTCCTGGCCACAGACAGAACTGGTTCTAAAGAATGGTGAATGGCTGGGCATCCAGGAGAGGCAAAGGACCATAACTAGAAAGGGAAGAAGTAGCACAAAAATGCAAATGTCTAGAAAAATCAGGCCGAGCACAGAGTATGCACTCAATAAATGTATGTGAATAAATCGGTGAAACTGTTCCACGCTGTCAAGGAGACATCATTCTCAAAACATTTTCTGGTAAAAGGTAATGTTTACTGCAAGAAGAATCAGTCTCTGCATTGTTCCAAGAAAGATGTTTTGGCCTTTTGTTGTCTGTCTATTCAAGAGTGGAAAGGAGACTTACTTTTATTCTGCTCTTTCTGAACTGTTGCATTTAAAAAAATCATGTTCATATTTCATCTTTACAAAAAACACAGAAGGAGCGAAACATTCTTTGCTTTTTGTAACTTTGCCTGAACCCTGTGCTTTCTGCAACTTACCTACATTATAACATACATGAATTTTACGGACCTACGCCACAAAGATTCAGGGGGTCTAATCATCTTTCCTAGACCTGTTTTTGCATTCTGGGGCAATAATCTGGCAAAGGCATTAACATTAGAAACATATTTATCATTGTCCTTAAAACTGTCTACAGAAAAATTACACAAGACTTTCTACTTCAAGGGCCCTTCATGAAGGCACTTAATAGCCCAAATTCAAGAAGAGACTCCCCATCTCTGAAGGTTGCACATTAGGCTGGTGTGTAGCTTTGTCCCATTATTTGAAATTGTGCCTCCCTGTGTTTGAAATATTTCTCCTAGTGTTCGTTATTATAGCTTTCTCACTGCGATTCACTGCACAGTGCTTCTTGAGGGAGTTGCCTAATACATTTGAATCTTGGAAGCCATGTCTGAACTGCATTTTCCCACTGAATATATTCGGTACATTCTGGATCTAGGGAGACTAGCCTGTGTCTATTATGTTGAAGTCACATAGATGTGGGCTCTCATTAGAAGAAGGCTGTTGAGTAAATGTTGATACTGAAGAAGATTCATGCAGTATTTGAACAGAACTGCAGTCCATCCCCAGTCCTTAATGGTTGTTATAGACCATGAAATCATAGCTAAAGTCAACGCTGGTTCTGCCCTAATGGAGAGGAACAGTGGCACAAATACTCCTAAACCACAGATAATTCAAACGCATTTATACTTGGCTTTTGAACGCTTTTTGTAATTTTCACAGCACATTGCGTTGCTAATTATGTTTTGTTTTGGATAATATTGAAATTAACTTGTATTTAGTGATTATGTGCTATCTGATGGGTTAGAGAGGTGCTTCAGGAGTGTGTTGGAAAATCAGGCTGGGGATGATCCTCGGCACTTTATACAAAGGAAGGCCGAACAGTTGAAAGCTTAAAGAAACGAGAATGATCTGACTGGCGGGCACATAGCTGTAGGACCTCAGTTGCGTGAAATTATTTCTCCTTCCTCCCTTTCCCCTTCCTCTCCCTCTTCCTCCTTCTCTTCCTCTCCCCACACTGCACCCCTTCTTTTCCTGGAAACATGGGAAGTAACTCAAAAGAAGAGGAGATGTCTAAGTACATTAGCGCTAGGCCGTGGGCGGTGAGGCATACTTAGGTCTGGAGAGGCTGAGACAGTGGAGTCTGAAGCAGTCTGAGCAGTCAGGTATTATAACACCAACAGCCAGGAGTGAAAGCTGGCAGTGGGTCAAAAACAACCCAATCCAAAAATGGGCAGAAGACCTAAATAGACATTTCTCCAAAGAAGATATACAGATTGCCAACAAACACATGAAAGAATGCTCAACATCATTAATCATTAGAGACATGCAAATCAAAACTACAATGAGATATCATCTCACACCGGTCAGAACGGCCATCATCAAAAAATCTAGAAACAATAAATGCTGGAGAGGGTGTGGAGAAAAGGGAACACTCTTGCACTGCTGGTGGGAATGTGACTTGGTACAGCCACTATGGAGGACAGTACGGAGGTTCCTTAAAAAACTAAAAATAGAGCTACCATACGACCCAGCAATCCCACTACTGGGCATATACCCTGAGAAAACCATAATTCAAAAAGAGTCATGTACCAAAATGTTCATCGCAGCTCTATTTACAATAGCCAGGACATGGAAGCAACCTAAGTGTCCATCAACAGATGAATGGATAAAGGAGATGTGGCACATATATACAATGGGATATTACTCAGCCATAAAAACGAAATTGAGCTATTTGTAATGAGGTGCATAGACCTAGAGTCTGTCATACAGAGTGAAGTAAGTCAGAAAGAGAAAGACAAATACCGTATGCTAACACATATATATGGAATCTAAGAAAAAAAAATGTCATGAAGCACCTAGGGGTAAGACAGGAATAAAGACACAGACCTACTAGAGAATGGACTTGAGGATAAGGGGAGGGGGAAGGGGAAGGTGGGATGAAGTGAGTGGTATGGACATATATATACTACCAAATGTAAAATAGATAGCTAGTGAGAAGCAGCCACATAGCACAGGGAGATCAGCTTGGTGCTTTGTGACCACCTAGAGGGGTGGGATAGGGAGGGTGGGAAGGAGGGAGACACAAGAGGGAAGAGATATGGGAACATATGTATATGTATAACTGATTCACTTTGTTATAAAGCAGAAACTAACACACCATTGTAAAGCAATTATACTCCAATAAAGGTGTAAAAAAAAAAAACCCAGTAGCAAGGAGAGAGGCCTTGATAAGTATTGGGTTGGCCAAAAAGTGCGTTCGGTCTTTTCCGGAAAAGCCCGAACGCACTTTTTGGCCAACCCCATAGCTTCCAGAGATCCAAGCAGGGCATGTGGTTAAAGTGTTAGCATGCGGTCAGGCATCCACAGTTCCATAAAAACCAGGGACAAGGTGAGGAAGACATAGGTGGCAGCCAGCTGTTCTGTGGAGTGTCACAGAGTGGCAGTAAGAAGGGGGTGCTACCATGGAGACAAGGTTCCACCGTAGCGAAGAAGCCACCAATGAGCAGGGCAGCCAGTCGCCACCCCTAGCAAAACCAGTCAGAGCCCAAGAGAAGATACTAAAAGAGTAAATGACCAGCCACGCCTTGGATTGAGGACAATGTCCAAAGCACGTGAGTGCCATTTGTAAGACACTGGTCACAGTTGTTAAAGCTTCAAACCCTCCCAGAAAACATCAGTGTGAGGAAGATGTTGGAAGAGAATGAAAATGTTTGTACGGCAGGTCCTGGGTCCACAACCTGGAGGCTCAGCTTTCAGGTTAAATTGTTTCCAGGGCTGTGAACCAGACTGGCTCTAATCCCTGTGTTCTTCAAAATCCCTTTTCAAACACCACCTAGAGGACAGCCACATCTTTCCCTTTTGCTGTTTTCCTCCAGTACAGCTAGGATTAAGGAGTTTCACATTTTCCAACAAATAATAAAAAAGAAAAAACCAAAAATAAAAGAGGATGGGTAAACAATAGGTGTGTCTGTCAAATATTAGATAACTCTGGATTAGGTTTTCATGGGCTGACACTGACGAATTATTATTGGCTGTTGGGAGTGCCTGTTGAGGAGGGTTGAGCAGCTGAGAAGGTCATCGTTGACCTGGGAAATGATCTGCCAGGGGGTGAAGGAAAGGGGAGTGTTGACAAATCAGCTTCATATTTGGCTCCCTTCACCTTGTTCCCAAAGAGCCAATATGAACTAAAGGTCACTATTTTTGTTGGCTTCGTTATGTCATTGTTAGAACGTACGCTCCACAAGAGCAGAGACCCTGACTGTGTTGTTCCATGGCATCTAGAACAGGACATGAGATGTGATATACCTACTCAGTAGGTATTTACCTGACTTGCTGCCTTCATTTAGTAGATCCTGTCTCTGAAGGTGCAGGTGCCCTTGTATTATACCAGAGGAAGTGGTTTCCTGAGTTTGCTAAACCCAGGAAGGATCAGCATTTTCTTTTTTCCTACCTGTACAGCAATATCAAGTTGGGCTGTTTAGGGAGGAAGGACTTTTCCTCTTCCCTTCTAAGTGTTCTGGCTGGTCTAAGAATTAAATTGACATGAAACAGATTAAGAGGAGAAAAATCACACAAAAATCGAAAAACAAGGATCCATGCGAGAGACTCAGGAAAACTGAGTAACTCACCAAAATGGCCTAAACCCTCACTTGAAATACCATCTTCAGCTAAAGACAACAGAGGACGTTGCGGGTAATGGTTTGGGACGTCAGAAGGGAGGAGGGCAGTGCACATGAAGATGAAAAGCAAATGTTTGGTAAATAAATGTTTGCTGGGCCCTGCAGAGACAGTGGGACCCAGAGTGGCTGCTGCTACCTAGGGGGTTCCCCCATCACACCTGGTCCATATTCTTTGCAGACATCAGTGGTGATAGCTCTATTCCTGCAACAGGCTCTTTTTTAGGCGGTTGGGGGAATATACTTCACAGTACTGTATAGAGTACAGTATCTTTTTTTTTTTTGCCGTATGCGGGCCTCTCACTGTTGTGGCCTCTCCCGTTGTGGAGCACAGGCTCCGGATGTGCAGGCTCAGCGGCCATGGCTCACGGGCCCAGCCGCTCCCCGGCATGTGGGATCCTCCCGGACCGGGGCACGAACCCGTGTCCCCTGCATCGGCAGGCGGACTCTCAACCGCTGCGCCACCAGGGAAGCCCAAGTACAGTATCTTTATTTCAAGCCCAGGATGTCTGGGAAGCAAGCGTAAAAGCATCGGTGATGTACTTGGTACTTCTGAGAAGTGCCAGCTGTTGTGCTGGACTACTGCACTTTTAAGGTACTGTATTGTAAGATTAAAAATGTTTTCTTTATTTTTTGTTTTGTTTTTTATGTATTATTTGTGTGAAAAGTATTATAAACTTGTGACGGTACAGTACTGTATAGCCAGTTGTGTTAGTTGGGTACCTAGGCTAACTTTGTTGGACTTAACGAACGCACTCTCGGAATGGAACTCATTCATATGTAGGGGACTTACTGTATATCGTTACCATCACCTGTGTTGGGGGGGTGACATCTTCTCTGAGCACCTCCACTCTCCCTGAACCCTCCCAGTGCTTCAGCCCTCTCTCCCCACTCTGCCACAGCACTGCAGCCCCAGCAGAGAGTAAATTACACTCCTTCCTAATTCCTGTGTAGAAAGGACTTCCCATGTTGTCTGTTTACCCATGTGGCATTCCTTCCATCTGTTGACTTGCGGTTTGTTTTTCTGTAAATTATCTTTTTATAGCACATGAAAGTACTGTTGAGTTTCTTCTCAAACCTAGAATAGTTTTTACTTATTATGTCATAGGATAACCTTGGGAAACATAATTCTAAAAACTGAATACCAACATTATATTGGGATCATTTTCAAAAGCAGTAAACGCCTTTCTATTCATGTTGTTTCACTTTTCAGAGGAACATGGAGCTTTTTATTGAAGTGAGGCATTTCATAACCATGTCCAGGTGCTTTGAGGGAGGAGTTCACTGATGAACATTAGCTAATCCTGGAATGTTTGATGCTCATGATCTCAAAAGGGCCCTGTCTGGTGTACATTCCACCTGAGCACATTTTACCAAATACTGCCTTTCCTCTCCTCTGCTTTGATTGGATGGATCTAGACAGAAAGGATGGAAGCTCATTTTACAAGACACAACGAATACCTGACCCCTACATATGCACACCCTCTTGTACCTGCAAATCCATTCTGCTTCTCTCTCTTCTGCTCCACCCCCTTAGACAGAGGGAAGCCTAGTTTCTTTTTTACCTCTTAAGTTACTCATTTCAGAAAAAGTCAATAAAGCAACCAGAAAACTCCCTCTCAAGAATTAGGATGGGGCTTCCCTGGTGGCGCAGTGGTTGAGAGTCCGCCTGCCGATGCAGGGGACATGGGTTCGTGCCCCGGTCCGGGAAGATCCCACATGCCGCGGAGCGGCTGGGCCCGTGAGCCATGGCCGCTGAGCCTGTGCGTCCGGAGCCTGTGCTCCGCAGCGGGAGAGGCCACAGCAGTGAGAGGCCCACGTACCACAAAAAAAAAAAAAAAAAAA
This sequence comes from Delphinapterus leucas, assembly GCF_059928025.1. Lineage (NCBI taxonomy): Eukaryota > Metazoa > Chordata > Mammalia > Artiodactyla > Monodontidae > Delphinapterus > Delphinapterus leucas. The sequence goes on from NC_143149.1 coordinate 24,614,268, forward strand.
AAAAAAAAGAATTAGGATGGCTCTCCTATTTCTGCCAGTTTTTTAAAGTGCATGTGTGTGCATGCGTGTGTGTGTGTGCGCGTGCATGTGCACAATTGTGAGTGTTTGAGAGGCAGGGTAATGGTGATGGTGTCTGTGGCAAGGATCGGTCGGGTAAAACACTCCTGGCGTTATTCCCGTTTTATTGTTATAAAACTGAGGCCTGGGCAGGTGAACTGATTCTGTCTATACTAGTCTGATTGACTGACTGGTTTCCCTTAATGAAGCGTACATAAAATAATTGACAAATAAAACAGATACACAGGTTTTGAATTTGAAAAACAGGGGTTTGAACTGCGTGGGGCCACTTGTGGATTTTTTTCAGTACTAAATACTGTGGAACTACAGGATCATCCTTGGTTGGTTGACTCTGGAGATGTGTAACCTCTGATACAGAAGAACCGTGTGTGTGGAGGGTTGACCCTAAGGTATACTTGTCCCTAACCCCCCTGCGCTGTTCGAGGGTCAGCTGTACAGCGGTTTCATCATGGGGCTAATAATAGTATACTGTGAGTGGCTGTCAAGCATTTCTTTCAAACTTTCATTATTTTACTGCCCTGGCTATTAAAAACAAATATGACAATCTGACCTATTTCCTAGTGAAAAAATTAATTCATCCTCCACAGAGGTTCTGAAAATACAGACTTCTCAGTAAATCCAGATACAGATAATGGACATTTTCAGAATATGATGGAGAAGGGCTAAGGGTAGCTCTTGAGTTTCCAAATGTCAGTTACTTAAACGGTTTCCAAGTCTTCCCTTCCCCTCAGCTCCTCCTGCTCTGCAGACATGGCTACTTTGTCCTTACCTGGGCTACAAAGAAATGATCAGTGACCTTTTAATAACACAGATGAACCTGGCTGTCATGTCAAAGTTAAGGGCAGGTGGGAGAAGGAGTTCTGGCAGGTAGCCTAGGCAGGGTGATGGTCCTTAAGCAAGGTTCTCAGGTCCCTACAATAGGCAGCAGGATTGGGCCTGAACACAAGTCACCTGAACTTCCGCCACCATCTGAAGTTCAGCTACTCATTTCACCTCAGCATTATTTGTTTTTGTTTTTATTGGAGTATAGTTGATTTACAATGTTGTGTTAGTTTCAGGTGTACAGCAGAGTGAATCAGTTATACATATACATGTATCCACTCTTTTGTAGATTTCCTTCCTGTTTAGGTCACCACAGAGCACTGAGTAGAGCTCCCTGTGCTACACAGTAGGTTCTCATTAGTTATCTATTTTATGTATAGTAAGTAGTGTGTATATGTCAATCCCAATCTCCCAATTTATCCCTCCCCCCGTCCCCCCCACCCCGTAACCATAAGTTTCTTTTCTACATCTGTAACTCTATTTCTGTTTCGTAGATAAGTTCATCTGGACCCTCGTTTTAGATTCCACATGTAAGCGTCATCATATGATATGTTGGCTCTGCTACAGACCACTCCCCTGGCGTATCACCTCCCGCTGCTGTGAGGGGCTCTTGAGCTGCTTATCTGCCGTCCTATCTGGCCACTCTGTGTGAATCATGGGGACAGTAGTTCTTCCCATTGTCCTTCCCAAACGCAGGGAGCACAGATGGGGACCATTGAAGCCGTAGGGAGTGTTCCAGGTTGTACCATGCCCTGGGGCCTTAATATTAGTATCAAAACAACTTGAACACAGTTTGGGGAATCTTTAGGCTCATCATTTATATATATAATTTTTCCTCATCACAAAAAGCCCCAGGCGTTGTGCAAAGCTTAGGCTCTTTTTGGTTAGCAAACTTCAATTTTCATCTCCTTTGGGTCAACTTGCCCCACTTTCATCTTCTACTGCTGACCTGGCTCTCTGCCTAGATTTCTTATTCCTGGATTGCTAACAAATTTTCCATCTTCTCAACGTTTTGTCCCTGGCTTTGAAACCTAGGTCTCCTTCAAGGACAGTGGTTCCCTGCAGTCCTCCCCCCCCCAAATGCACACGCACACACACACACACGCATGCAGTTGGAGAATGGGGGGAGGTTAGTCTGGAGGCTTTCCTCTTTCCCACCAGAATCTTCAGATATTGGTCATACCTAAAAAAATCATCCCCTTTGAAGGATTTTGCCATTGGGCTGCACACAGCGTATCCCTTCTTGTAACTCACTTCTGAGGCCGTGAAAACGTCCTTAATGAACATTCATAAGTGAGTTAGGCAAGAGGTTCATGGTCTTACTTGAGTCCCTGACGTGCTCGTGTGTGCTGTCTTCATTTGCTTGGAATGACCCATCAAACAGCCTAGCTTTGTGGTTCTGCCATCTCCCTCTTCTTTATCTCCTTATATCCACAGGATTCTACTCCTCAGCCACTTGTCATAACCTGGGCCTGTACCTGTTATGCTCTTTCAACAAGAACCTCTCAATTCTACCTGCCCTTTGACCTCTTCTGTACTTCCAGTCTTGAACCCTTTCTTCTCGCCCTGTTTTCAAGCCCCTTTAGGCTTCATTATTCAGGATCTCATGGTTGATCACTTGAATTTCTTCTTCATCAGCTGCCTGGCTCCATTGACCTTTGAACTCGTCCTCTTTGCAACACCTGCCCTGCCCCTGCCCCTTCCCCCACCCTGAATCAGCTCTCTTATTGACCTTCCATACTGCTACAGCCTATCAGAACAGCTGGTAAAATGAAAGACAGTGAAGGAATAAATCATGCATACTGACAACGTTCACCTTACCTTCCATCCCGGTGAGATTTGCAGGTCCTCAAAGTTTGTGCTGCCCACAGAGCTCACTCTTCTGCCTCCGAATAAAAAATACCCCCCTGAAAATGATGGAATCTCTTAATTGGGAGAAGGCAATAAATTAAGTGGTTTTAAAATTTTCTCTTTACATGTGCACATACATAGTAGATGATTTTAAAAATTTTTATTGGGGTAAAGTCGATTTACAATGTTGTGTTAGTTTCAGGTGTATAGCAAAGTGAATCAATTATACATATACATATATCCACTCTCTTTTAGATTCTTTTCCCATATAGGCCATTACAGGGTATTGAGTAGCGATCCCTGTGCTGTACAATAGGTCCTTATTCGTTATCTATTTTATATATAGTAGTGTGTATATGTCAATCCTAATCTTCCAGTTTATTCCTCCTCCCCCATCCCCTGGTAACCATAAGTTTGTTTTCTACATCTGTAACTCTATTTCTGTTTTGTAGATAAGTTCATTAGTACCCTTTTTATAGATTCCACATATAAGTGATATCATGCTAGGTGATTTTATAGAAATGAGAAAATACGGTTGGTGGGGAGACATTAGCAGAGTTTTGATTATTGTTACCCTTTTTGGTTTTGTTTCCACTTTTTCCTCTTTCCATTTTCTACATCAACATCAGCCGTCACCTCATAAATGTACAATAAAGTAAAAAAACTAAGTTAATAACCTAGAATGTATCTGTTTTTTCCCCAAGCTTATATATTTAAAGATATATATAACTCATACATACACACGCATATACATGCATACATATGTACATTCATACATACACACTATGGCTATATAGACTTTTTGGTCATTGTTTTAAAATATGAGATTATAATATACACATTTTCCGTTTCTTTTGTCATTGCGTATTATGTGGCAGAAATCACTGCAAATTGAAAGGACTAGTTTTAAAACATTTTTACACTGAATTATTAACTTTGTTACTTCACATGAACTAACATTTATTGAGCACCTACAATGGGCATCCTAAACTAATTTGAGATTTATTCACATTTCAGAATTGAAGAGGGGATAAAGAGACTCATAGTCTAGCCCTCTCATGGAACAGATGAGAAAACTAAGGCCTGATAAGTATCTATGAGTTGTTCATGGTCATGCAGCCAGCTGGAGTCATTTCTCAAATCAGAACCTAGCTCTTGTGGTCCCCAAGTCCAGTGCTCTTTCAATTGTACTATATACTAAGTCCCATAAATTAACATGGGAGACTCGTCTGACAATTACAGACGACTGAAAGTGAGAATATGCTACAATATAAGGTAAATGTTCAGGCCTGAGGTAATTGATAAACCAAATTTATCAACTGGTGGAGACTCATTGAGACTCTCAGCCTTTGAAGGGGCATCAGTAAAAGAGAAAAATTTGTATTGAAGAGACCTGTAAAAGATCTTATGAAAGGAATTCCCTCCCCATCTTAAGAGAGCTCTCTTCACAGAGCAAATCATGGTAGAAGGTGACTGAAGATCCATCCTGGCTGCTCAAGAACGTCTGGAAAGGCTCAGGTTTCAATTGGAGCTCCTTTCCAGTGCTGGAAAATGCTCTCTTGAAGGCTAGGAAGCTGTTGCCCAAGATGCTAAACTTGTGGCAAAATATGAGAATCTTCATGCTCATAGGGGGAAAAACAAAAAACAAGCATATGTTGGGTTGGCCAAAAAGTTCGTTCGGGTGGGTTTTGTGACATCTTACCAAAAACCCGAACGAACTTTTTGGCCAACCCAATACATCACATTTCTTAGTGGGGCTTCCGTGGATCTGATTGTCAAGAATTAACCTCTGCCAGATCTTTGTGCATTTGGTCCCTTCCATTGTCTCCAAAGTACCCTGAGTCCCACTCTGTACGTTCAAACATCAGATAATTTGGAGGCATCCGTTCTATGCCAGCAAGATGCTAGGGACTGAATAAAGGGAGAATATAATTGCGCAGGCCTTCTGCATCCAGGCAGGAAATGTACCACCGAACCTCCTGTGTGTTTGTCCCTCCAGAAAATTCAGTGTGGACTCCATGACCTTCACTGAGAAAATAGTGGGGAAGGAACAAATGTTCCTTCAAGCCAGCTCATTCTTTGGTTATTATGAAGCTGATTGGATGTTTTGTATACAGCATCCCAAAGACTCTGAAGAGATTCCTTGAAGGTGTGATTCCGCTGGAAGGTGTGTGATACAGATCCCTTGAGATAGCCCCCCTACCTATCAGTTAGCTGATAAGTACCTCAGCTCTATCAGTATGTGATGTGATTTTACATCACAGGGTACCTGACAGTTGGATAAAAAAATTGCTTTCAATGCTGGGTTTTCTGCGGCACTTCAGAAACAGTACTAGGTTCGGGGTCTTTATTATGTATATTATCTTTTCCTTTTAGTACTTTGCATTTCTGTGCAAATTATTACCATCATAGCTAGGATTTAGTTGGTACCTACTAGGTATCGGATTTTCTAGTAGGCGCTTCACAGACATTTTCCAATGCAACCACCTTGCCCATCATATGTTACTGTCTTCAGAAAGGAGGTTGAGCGAGTTCACGTGGTTGACGCAATGTCACAGAACTGCAAGAGGCAGAGCAGGAGAAAGGCCAGATTTCTGTGTCTCCAAAAGTCAGGTTGAAACTGGCTGCAGTACACCCGCCACCCCCATCCCCGCCAGCAGCTCTGGGGCAGAGGGGAATTAGGTGGGGACTGGAGGTGGGACTGGAATTATGTTCCGATGGGTTAGTTTATTTTCTAAAGCTGAATTTTAAACGTTTGTAGGATGTCCTACTTGATGTGAGTGCTAATTTGTCTCCTAGAGCTGGAGTTTTCTACTGAATGCCATCCGCACATAAGTATTGCAAGGAACCGTGGAAAGGGAGAGCAGATTGACTTTTCAGGGAATGTGACAGTTTACAAAAAAAAAAACACAAGAAGAAAGAAAGTAAAACTCTAATTCCCAGTCCTGACAGAAAATATCTCTAGGGGAATTATGGCTGATCCAATACTCGTTTCTCTGGTTAACGAGTTTCTCAGATAACCCAGCTTTCAGAGTTCTGTGCGTCTCTTTAGTTAACTATTTCTAAGTATAGATGGAGTGTACAGATAAAGGGCCCTAAATTGACACTCGCAGGTGAGAAAGTCTCTCACGAGACTGTATGCTATAAATCAAAGTATTGTTATTCACATCTAAACTTAACAATTCTATAACTCATAATTTGTTTTATATGAGTTTTTCACAAAAGTCTCCTTGGCAGTAAATTCCTGGGTGATTAGTATTATCGTGTCAGTATTATTTATTCAAGATGAGAGAACAACCTCAGAAAGACAAAGTGACCGTTGCGAGCTACCCAGTGACTCTGTGACAGACCCAGGGATTAAATTACTGTTAGGTGACACACTGTGTATAATGTTTCACATAATTTCTCATGAGTTATAACAGAACACTCGTTTTGAAGATGTCCTCATAGCTGAGGAATGAATCCGGATATCTGCCCATCTCTGGCTAATGACCACTGTAGGGTAAAAGATTAGGACTTCTGGGTTTGGCTCCTTGGTAATTATATCAACTGTTTGGTTAATGTTCACATTACACAGTTCATGCCTGAATAATTCCTCAGCACCTCACTTCCTACCCTTAATCCAGCCTGGGTCTCCTTTCAGCTTTCTAGGTCTCTTAGCTACTTTGTATTTGCTTAATAACTTGAGGAGCTAATTCCATATATTCACCATGTGCTCTGAGGAGAGTCCAATGACGAAGAGACTCCAAGCACTGGACATTCAATGCCATCGTCCTCTCTTGATATGTTGCATGTAGGTGTTGGTAGGAGACGAAATTAGCTTATTATAAATTTTAGAAAGAAATATCAAAGTATTGAAGAAATCTCCAAGCCATCCAGAGGCAAACCTTTTGTTTTCCAACTTTAGTTTTACTACTAATCATTGCTCCGTCTCAGCTGTTTTCACGTTGTGAGATTGTTGGGGTCAGTGGGCGAGGATCTGACGTGTGTGTGTGTGTGTGTGTGTGTGTGTGTGTGTGTGTGTGTGTGTGTGTGTGTTGGCTGTTAATTATCTAAGAAAGGCAAACGCTCAAGTAAAGGGAAGCAGACGATGGTTCACAGTGAATATAAAGTGGCGTCTGTATTGCTGCCAACTCTTGGGGAGAATTTCATATCTGTTGCTAGGGAAAGAAACACTGGAAAACATCAGTGGAAACCTACAAATAAAATCCTGAAAACTGTAAAGATTTATATCAGTTATCCAAAATATGGACAATATTATTATTTATGAAGACTAAATGTGTTTTGGTGCTACAATATTTAGTCCTAATAATGATTCTTTGCAATGTTTGTATTAATCTTAACCATGCTAATTTGGTGTATGAGCTGTTATTTATCTTTGTCTGTTTATGAAGCCACTTTGTTAGGCAAATGATCAATGTTATTTGCTTGCTGTCATTCAGAAAACCAGCTATCTTCAAACATTTTAGAAGCATCTCTATACAAACAAAGGTTATTTTTTATTATTTTTTATTGGAGTATAGTTGATTTAAAATATTGTGTTAGTTTCAGGTGTACAGCAAAGTGAATCAGTTATGCATATACACATATCCACTCTTTTGTAGACTCTTTTCCCATATAGGCCATTACAGAGTATTGAGTAGAGTTCTGTGTGCTTTACAGTACTTTCTTATTAGTTACCTTTTTTATATATATAGTGTGTATCTGTCAATCCCAATCTCTCAATTTATCCCTCCCCGCCCCTTACCCCTTGGTAACCATAAGTTTGTTTTCGACATCTGTAATTCTATTTCAAACAAATGTTATTTTAATTATATGTAAAATATTCTTCTCTACTTGGACATTACCATGTTAACTTCATACTCAGCATGCTTGCACTAAAATCCCCAATTTCTAGGATGAACGAGTGTCACCCCCTTGTATTGCTCACTGCCCCCTTTTATTGTTGATACAACTATTCCCCTCACCTTGGAACCTCAGAGTCTTCCTTAGTGAATCCTCCCATATCCATTCTGTCACGACATCCAGAGGTTCTGCTTTCCACAGTTAAACAGCTATCTTTCAGCTTCATTTCTTGGGCCTCCATCTCAGACCTCTACTAATCCGTTGGACTTATTTTTCATCTCTCTGCCTACCATTATTCTTGCTCCAACCCACCCAATGCATCAAAGTTACCCCATCTTTAGACATCTGCAAATCACTTAATGGCCATCCGGGGTATATACCTGGATGAATTATAGAAAAAAGTTTTAAAATGTGGGTCACAATTTTAAAATAACAATAATACACAATTTAACATGGTAATAATAGCAATTATAATAAGGCAAAGACAACAGTTACATTAGTGAGGAGGGAGGATATCTTCAGTGTTTCACCAGGATATTGATAACCGGTTCCAAGAGAGTTTGAACAGCAGATTAGACTCTCTGCAGAGACTGTTTCTTCGTTTCGTCTTTATTTATACCACATTGGAAAGACCTAAATTATAAGTCGTTGTGAAGCAAAGAAAATGTTTGGTGGTCTGTCAGCAAGTTCTGGTTTCTCTGATCATGCAAGGAATCAGAAATTATGGAGAGAGTTTTCACTGATAGACATCCATTGCCCCGCTGGGAACTAATTAGGTTAAGGGCTCGCCTTTCTCAGAAGTGTCTGGGATGTTGACATATCAACATAGAAGATACTGGCAAATGGATTTCTTATGAATTCTTGGTTAGTTTTGTCTGTGATAATTATTTCTTGATGTTCAGTTAAGGCATTCACATGTGTTAAATACGGCCAATACAGCGCTGACTCCTTTCTGCAATGAGCTTGGAATGTCTCTAAATAGTAGGAAAGAATCTCTTGTTAACTAATCCATTTATATCAACATTCAGCCTTCTTGGGAACGTTTCCTCTCTCTTCATAAGTGTTAAATTTTTTGATACCTTGTCTATGAAATAATAGATTCAGGCTCTGCCAGATATTGAATATACCGCTGAGACAAGCCTTTGGAAATGAAAGAAATTTTTTTTTTACTGGATTTTTTCACTTACTGTTTCAAAACCTCATTTTGAGGTTCCTTACTCTTGACAGCCAGAGTTCTTGAGTGTGAAGAAATAGAATCTTCTATTCTTTACTCATTTTTTTTTTGCACAGCGTGCTAGAAATTCTCAACTATGATCTGGTCAGATTCACAGCTTTCCTTATTTCCTTCAAACTTCAGTCAAGTTCAGGAGGCACACTTACATTGCCAACTGTGAATAAAGCAGTATTAGATTGCCCCGAGGTCCAGTTTCTGTCATTCATGTGGCGACCTTTTACTTTGCTGTACATATTGATGGTACTCAGCTAATATCGATCCCAATGCACTTTGTATTGCAACAAGGCTGAAAAAATTATTATTAACAAACAAGAAATCTCTTCGCCTCTGGCTTTAGTTTTCAGTGATGAAAGAAACAAATAATCGTCAATCATTTCTCCCTTCTACACATTTGATCTGCTTTATGCTGTGAACATGTGATTTTGTACAACTCTGAAGAAAAATATCTGCTGCTAAAAACATAATAATAAATAGTAAATGTTCTTTCACATTGTATTCCACTGATATATTCATCTTCTAACGGTGTCATTTCATATAGGGTTTTGCAATTAGTATATTTTGCTTTTCTACGATGTTACTAATTGCTGTTGAACTTCTTTGCACCTTTGATGCCTCTCTAGTTACGGTCTCTTCTCTGCCTTTAGTGGGACAACTCATCAATGTCTTACATAAAAGCTTTTGCTTTTCACTTGTTTTGGAAAAACTCCATAGATTTACCTGAACCCTACCTTGAAAATTACCAGAAAGCTTCAATGTCTTCAGGTCTCTATTAGACAACTTTTTATAACAGGCAGCACACTGAGGACCAGAGATGAAAGATGCCTGGTCCAAAAAGTTTAGTCTTGAGATTTTCATTGCTCTATTTCCTGTTTGTAATTTTTCTTTCGCCCTGCTCATGAATATCATGCATTGGTCGAGAACTTTGTTCTGTGCATGGATTTATATGTGTTTTCTTCCTGAAAACTTATTTGCTATTTACTTTGACAACCTTATGCTATATTACAGTATATAATTTATGAGAGGATTTTCATGTTCTCCTACTTTATTTACCCAACGGATTAATTTTGAGCCATTAATTCATTTTCTGTGAATTGGTACTATTAGACACAGCAGTGATAAGAAAAAAATACAAAGTCATCAAATATAAGGCACTGTTAAGCAAATTATGTGTGAATTAATCAACTGAAATGAGCAGCCGCCTTTCCAATCTACGTATTCTATGTATGTTTAAAAATGTGAGAACTATTAACATGATAAAATTTTTATGAGCATCATAACCTTACAGTTTAAATCTCAAAGTCCTAGATTGTTGGCAACTGCTAGTTTTTCACCCATTGAAAAACAGTGGCTTGTCCCTTGGCTTATATTATTTTACCAAGTTATTGTGCTTTAAAGCACACACACACACCTTCCAGTGGCTCTGCTAGCCTACGTGATAAAGTCAGAACTCCTTAGCCTGACATTCAAGATCTTCCCCCAAAGAGCTTCCGTCTTACCTGCCCAGACTTCTGTCTTATCCCTGCAGATCCACCCACATATCATACCCAGAATGTCTGCTGAAAGCTGGTTAATTTCTTTATAGTTGAAGGCTGTTGTTCAGAATCTCTCCTTACTTTCTCTCTCCTGTACCCCAGAACTCGTTTACACAGATGGACCAGGAATCTTGGCTTTAATTTTTACCCATCAGGTCCAGTTCTTGCTTGTGAATAGAAGTGGGGGCAATGGAGGCATATATAAACAGTATTTTCGAACTATGTCTCCATTATTTGTTCTCTGAACCATCCTTTCTATCATTGTTTCCCCAAGTATGCCATTTGCTTTCTTGTTTCAGCTTACATTGTTCTACTCATCAGAAACACTTTGTCACGCCTGCCGAGTCAAATTGAGCTCGTAACTCCTGTCTCACCTCCTATATAAAACCTTATTTGACAACGTTGGCTGAACCGCCTTCTTCCCTCTAAAATTCCTATTGAAATTACTTTCCTTACAATTCTTTAGTCAGTGGGTCGCTTTGAGAGCATTTATTGTGTTTTCTGGAAATTACACTTCACTTGTGTCTTATTCTTCAGTTTCAATGATGTTTGTTTCCCCAGACTAGTGCCAGGACGGCCAATATTGGCTGTCGACTAAAAAATATATTCACACCCTAAAAGTTGAGAGTTATGTTTTATTTGGCGGGAATTTTTTGGTCTTCAAGCCCGGGAGGCAGCGTCTCAAGTAACCCTGAGAGAACTGCTCGGAGGAGTCGAGGCGGGAGCTAGGATATATAGGATTTCTGCAACAAGGGGCAGGTAGTAGGAACAAAAGATTACTGCTGATTAAAGAAAACTAGAAATCTGAAGTTAAGGAATTTAGCGATTTTCTTTATATGGGAAGACTGCAAAATCTGGGCTTACTGAAGTCATTCCTTTGATATGCACCTCAGCTATCTGGGGCCAGTAATCCTGTGTTTTCATATCCCAAGTTTCCTTAGGGCTCACCACCATAGGGAGTGGCTGCAGTCTGATGGCCGCTAGATGGCAGGTATTGTTTCCTTCCCGAGTTCCCTCAGGGTTCACCAGCTCACTGGCTGGCGGCCGCAATCGCTGATGACTGTGACACCCTTTGTTTACTGATACGGCCGGCAGTATTCCATTTACCATGGCTTATACACCTATGCATCTGCTCCAGAGCTTTGGCACACTGTGAGTGATTAATAAATACTGTATTTGAATGAATATGGGGCCCAGGATTTTTCTATACTAATTTAAAAGAGACATAAGAATTTAAGAATAACAACATGCCTCTTCAATAAAGCATTCTATTCAGAACTTTTCATTCATTCTTTATATCTTCCTTGTCATCTGATTTGAAGAAGTGGCAATTAATTTATTTAACAAATGCTAATATGATGTACAGTATGTGCTGGACACTCTTCTATGCATTTTACAAATGTTATCTCAATTAATTTTGAAGACAGCCCTCTGCAGTATGTACTGTTATTATCCCTATTTTATATGGGAGACAACTGATTTACTGAGAGGTAACTTAGCCAGGATCACAGAGCTAGTCAGTGTCAGGATTTGAACCTACTTTTTTAACCACTGTGCTCTTGGAATTTAGGCAATGGCTTTCTCTAAGAACTAGGCTTCTCTCTTTGTTTATGATATCCCTATAGGCTGGATATTAAATCACTTAAAGAAAAATAGTCATCTGCTTTTTAGTGAAAAGGAATTAAGACACATTTTAGATATTGCATCAGCGCTTCCTTGGTGGACATGGAAGAGACAGGACTTCAAAGCCTAAGGAACGGTCTAATCCAAGTTCTATGAGACTTTCCCTTCTAATGACCATTTTGGCCATGGGGCATTGTCCTCATGCTGTCATGCCCAATGTCCTGTATAAAAGTGTAACATCTTTTGAGGCAATCAACCTAAAAGGGGGTGCACATCACAGACTATTCATTGGTCCCCTAAAGTGGAAGGGACCCCAGCTGGTTTTCCATAGGAGCCATTTCTGCCTGGCCCTCTTCCTTAAAACCAGCTCTTCTCATGGAGCACATATTATTTGATATCTTTCCATCTGTGCATAAATTGGACAGAGTTTTCCTAAATAATGAATGAAGCAGTTCTGCCTCTTACTAATTATCACTAGAAATTGTTTACAAGTTCTGCTGGCTCAGTCACCCCTCACCCCTCACTTAAGAATCTTTCTGGGACTCTCTCTTTAGTCAATGGTGGGAGGTAGTTCACCACTCTTTGGATTCAGGCTGCCATTCACATTTCCTCAGAATCTATTTTCCTCCTTCTGCCTTCCCTTTTGTAAAATCTAGGCTTCCTTGAATTTTTTAACTTAGCCTTCTTTTTTCTTTGTTAAAAAAAAAAATTCTTCCCTTTATGATTATGGCTCTTAATTGCTAACATTTCCTAATAACTTAAGGAAAATTGCAGTTTAGTTTAGAAAATACCTTCATCCAGGTGTATCTACAACCAAAGTGTGGAACTGAGTATTAGTTGCAGTATTAAAAATAGTGTAAAAATCAAATGTGGTTAATTCTGTTATCAGTGATGTTCCCAGTTTTGTCTAAAATTATCATACAGGTTTATGTCTAGATTAGATAATTACTTCCAATCCATCTTCTTTGGAAGTTAGAAACCTTTGATGCTCCGTGTTTTCTTCATGATATTTCATAGATTTTGGCATAATAATTACTATGAGTAATGTGTTGCTCTTGCCTTCCTGTTTCTTAAAAATACATTTCACAATGGTTTACTTCATTCTAGATGGGAGAATAAAGAACTGGTGGGCAGTAATCTACAAAGAGTTAACATATTGAAGTTTCCTTATAATGCAGTATGACAATGCTCTGTGTAAGTAGAAATGACTGAAAAGGCATTATTAATTATATATAGGAGAATTATATGTATCCACTAACTGCACCAAGGAGTAGCATTATATGAGGTGGAAAATTGGAGTGACTGCTCTCAACTAGTGGTTCCTATGTGTTGGAGCTGAAGTGCTAACCCAGAAGACATTTACATCTTTGTCTTGAGATCTGAGGAGTGAACTATGGAGTGGATATTTTTGCATCTTATGTGGAGAGGAAGAAAAAAAACCCACCTAAAATGCCTATCCAGTGACTTAGCATCATGGATATTCCAAAATTTTGTTTGTGATTTATGCCTTGATATGCTAATAGTGAAATCTTCTAGTCAGGAGACCTAAATCTATTGTTGCAAATTGTGTGTCTTTCTAAGCAGCAGTTCACTTAGAGCTGGAAAGTTATACCAGGACTGTTTGCTTTGTTGAATGACTAATATAGACTTTATATGAAATCAGTCATTGGATTTTCCCTCTCACCTCCCCACCCTCGGCAAGTTCCAGGTACTTTCCCGTTGATTGCAAGATATTCCCGGTAGCTGAACTCAGTGGTTCAAATTTAATGTTAAAAGCTTCCTGTAATAGTTGATAGGTAGAAGTGACCTCTCCCTAATTCTTTTAAGAGCTCTGCCTTAAAATCCTTGATTTTGAGGACACTGCATTGTCTTGCTCCTGTCCTATTTCTCTGACCATTCTTTCTTGAGTTTTTCACTGGTTGTTTGTCTTCTGGTTTAAATATGGATGGTTGGCCCTTAGCCCTCTGCTCTTCTTTCTTTATATCAATAGTTCTTAATCTGGGCATTGGGTAAGATGGCGGGTGGGAGCACGCACAGGGGGTATGGAATGTACTGAACATGTTTTTAGACCAGCACACATGTCCAAACACCCCTCTCCCGCAGTAAGAGATTAATGGAGACGGGGCAAGGACTGACAGATTTCCAGATTCCCTCAACAGTATGACTACCACCTTGATGGACGTGGTGGTAAAATTCTTCTTAGTGATTTTATTCATTTCCAAGTCTTGACCGCTTGTTCCAATAAAATGACTTCTCTGTACCAAGGTTTCCAACTGTGAGCTGGAAGTTCCCACATGGTTATTTCACTTCTTTCACAAAACTGCTTCCTTGTTCTATTTTTCTCTCTTTGTTAATAAGACGTATCACCATTCTCCTGGTCTTGTGGGCTTAGAGTCTGCGTCTAAATCTTTGAACCCTCCCTTCTGTCCTCTGTCAGCCCTTCTGCCTTCTGTCAATGATCAAGTCTTGCTGAAGCTTCTTCTCCCTGTCTCCATTGTCTGTTCTTCTTCTCCATAGCTACCAACACCTACCTTGTTCAGCTTCTCTTTCCATTCCTTTAAATATCACGGCAGCCTCCAGTTTGGTTTTCCTGACTTACATTTCTTAGCTCAAATCCATCCTTTGACCCCTCCACCAGATTAGCATTCTGCCCTGGCCCCTTGAAATTTTGAATAAAAACAGCATGGTCACTGCTCTAATGGGGCTTATAGCCCTGTGAGGGATTCAGGTAATGATCAATTAATCTCATAATTAAATGTAATTTTAAATAAGAGCTTACAAAAACAGGAATATGGTGCTGTTAGAACCTAGACAAAGGGATATTACCCAGTTAGCAGGTGTGTATGTGCTGGGAAAGGGTTGATATTTAGATAAGGTATGGGAGTCATCTAATTGAAGTGGTAGGGATGATGGGTGAGAAAAGGTCTTTCATGAAATGGAACAGCATGTGTAAATCTGTCCCATGATAGGCAGGAGCATGGAAGTTTTGAGAACAGAAAGCTATGGTCACAGACCAAGGGGACAGGGGGAGAAGGGACTTGAGTTGAGCTGGTGACATGAGAGCTGGCAGGGTCATGTGGTACCTTGTAGACTGATTAGAATGCTGTCTGTATCTTTAGAGCTATGGAAACTTGTTGAAGAGTCTCAAGCAAGTTAGTAACATGGTCAGATTTGAAAATATTATTCTAGGTACAATCTAGGGTGCATTTTGGAGAAGGGAAGGCTATGGGGAGACAATTTGAAGGCTACTGCAAAGAGAAATTATGAACAATTTTGATTGTTCACATGAAATGGAGATGGAGGTGGAAAAAAATAGATGAGGAGCCCAATGCAGAGATGTGGGGAACATCTCACCCGTGTCTATAGAACAAGAAGGGCTGAAAGCACATTGCCATGCATCCAGAGAATTGAGAGTCATTTGGAATAAAATGGAGTAAAGTTTGTTGAGAATGATGGTGTTGGAGAGGCAGGTAGGGGCCAAATTATACAAGTCCTTTAGGGAATTCCCTGGTGGTCCAGTGGTTAAAACTCTGTGCTTTCACTGCTGAGGGCCTGGGTTCAATCCCTGGTCGGGGAACCAAGATCCCACAAGCCCGCACGGTGCAGCCAGAAAAAAAAAAGTCCCTTATGTGATGCTAGGGTCAGAGAAGAATGTCTGAAGGACTTTGAGAGAGCCTGACAATCAGACAATCAGATGGGGAGTCTAGAGAAGTCTTTCTGGTAGTGTGGAGGTTGGCTTTTGTGGGGTGAGACACGAGACAGTAAGAGATGAAAGGAATCTGAATTAAGACTATGGCCATGGGAATGGAGAGCAGGGATTGGAGCCAATGGGTGTAAAAGAAATGGAATCGCCAGTATTTGGTCACTGATTGCATGTGGGGCATAAGAAAGACGGTTGCCCAGGATGCATCTCTGGTTTCTGGCTAAGACACACAAGTGGATAAGTGTCATTCACTTAGATGAGCGCTACATTAGAAGGAGATTTGGGAAGAAAGGGCTGAGTCTAGATTTGTTTCGACTTCCTTTCTCAATACCTCCCCACCAACATATCCTTTTCTCTGTTTCCCCACCGGAAATCCGTGGTCTGTTGTTTTCTTTAGTTATCTGAACACAAGTACCTGTTCAACTCTTGCTCCAAGCCTCTTATCAGATTAATTGAGAAATGGCTATTTTTCATATAAAACTTTTAATTATCTTTCATTTAGCTCCCAGAGGCTTTGGGGCATAGGTGCCTAGTAAGTAACTGTTAATAACCAACATGATTATTTGGGGCATGGCAATATGGAAATTGACTCCTGCCAAATAATCAGTTTCAACCAGGCAGGAGTTTTTTCAAGAAGAAGGGAGTGTTTTGCCTTCATCCGGAGAGGGCTGTGGCTTTGTCTTCCTTATGGAGTGATTCACCCAAGGTTGGCACACAGTATCTTTAATGTACGTGAATAATAACGTGCGATTTTAAGCCTAAAATGGACATTAGACATCACCTAGTCTCCTGGACAGAATCTGCGGAATATGTATCTTCCAGTGATATATTGTCATATATATTATATCCCTGGAATCTTTTCAGAACATTGAGTCAGTAACTGAAGCACCATGATAGATTTGTAGTCATACTTTCCGTGTGTTCATTATTTAGTCATCTGTAGGAGAAATTTTAAGCGTTTAACTGCTGAATGCTGCTGTAGGGTATTTAACTAGTAGCATGGTAAAATTACGGTCCACGAAGTTAAAATTTCTGCTCTGAACCTCAGATCTATTAACTTCTAGAATTTGCATGATAGACCAGTCACTTTAACCACCCCGCGTCTTCATTTCCTCATCTGTGCCAGGTTCTATCGATCCTTAATTAAATGTTAAAAAACAGAATAAATTCTACCATCATGGATCACTGATTAACTTATACAATAAACCTTTATGGAGCACCTCCTATATGCTGAGTTCTCATAAAGGCTAGTAAATAATACATATTTCTTCAAAGAGAGCTATTGAACTGATGAGGGAAATAGTCGAGAAAGCTCGCAGTGGGATAGCAATGGGATAGCAGTGTGAGACGTGCTAAGTTAAGGACCCACGCAAGATTCTCAGGGAGCACACAGGAGAAGATCCTAATCTAACCAGGAAGGGTCAGAGCAGGCCATACAAGAGAAGTGATCTCAAGTTGAGTCTTCCCGATTGAAGTGAAATTGTTATGCTTAAAAAAAAAAAAAAAAAAAAGAGTATTTATAGAAGACTCAAGAGGGGAAAGAGAAAGACAAAATAACCCGTAAGTTTGTTGATAATAATCGCTGAGTCGTGTGAAAGACTGGAGAAGTGGGCAGAGGCCATATTATAAAGGGTCTTATCTTCCAAATAAAGGAGTCTCTGATAGATAGCTTTAAATCCTTATGTCTAAAATCTTATAAAGACCAAAGAGGCATAAAGGATACACCCCTCAATCTCAAAATAATAAGCTTTTATTCCTGAAGGGAAACACTTTTCCTTGGAACATGTGTGAGAAAGTATAGAATAGGAAGTTCTGAAAGGTACAAGTTCTTCTTGAATTATGAGCAATGTAAAAATTGTAAAATAATTGCCATGATAAAAACTTAAAAAAAGAGATAGATAACAGAAACTCTTTTTTCTTTGAGCTCCCTGTCACAGAGCAGAACTCCAGTTTTGCCTGGTTCTCTATCCTAATGATTGTAGTTCCCTTTATCAAGAACTATTTGATAAATCCCTACTGGAATCCTGACATTCCAGAAAGTCTCCTTTAAAACTAGACAGATGGTGACACTAAGACATTTGGAACTCATCCTGAAGGCTACAGTATCATAGAGAAAGTATGTTGAGTGATACACAACTTTGGTAAGAAAGTGAGGAACAGAGCAGTACTGGCCCCATTTCTAGTGCCCCTGTGTTGGGAGACGTAAGGTAGTGTTTGTGTCAGGTCCCCTGGTTGGGGTCTGGGTGACATGTACCCTGCAATGCCAGCACTTGCTGGGAACCACTCAGCTTTGCTTCTCCAACTCTTCCAGCCAACTATGTAAGGAGAAAAGAGGCAACCGTCATGATAAGTCTGTTCACTGCTCTTTCTGCATTAGACACATTGCCTCTGTGTACCTTGGTCAGAAAGCATGAAGGAGATATTTGACATCTTGTGTTCTAAGCACATAATACATTTCTTTGAAGAATTTTGAATTTTTCTAGCTCATATTCGTTGTTCGGCAGTGAAATTAGCTCTTAAAAAGCACTGACACTGAGGGTCATTTTTGGAAAGAAGATCATTTTTTTACCTTATTTTCTAAGACTGTACATTCCTTGGAGGTTTACCCATCCCAGACTCTGCAAATGAGATGAAATAACCCCTTTTATGGTTTTAACTAATGGATGATCCCGAGTGCGATAGAGTGAAGTACTAAACAATTATTACTATTCAAGGGTCAGATAGTGTTTATAAAGAAGAATTGTAAGGTGTGGGAGCCTTCCTTAGACAGGAAAAAATGCAAGTAATTCCTTGGAGGGATTCTTTCAAGAAAAGAAAGAGAAAAGGAGAAAGAGGAGAGGTTAATATGTAGGGAAGGTCGATTCTAGACCAAGCACTCGGGAATCTCCATGCTATTTTTGGTTTTCTTTTACGCATCTTGCACTTTGCCCTGAAGTAAAGGAGTTAAAAATTTTTTTTAGGCTAGCTTTTCTATCCATAATGAGCGAGCTTTTATAGAAAGGGGCAAAAAGTTCTCCCAGTTGAATATACCTGGTACATCTAAAGATTCACACAAAACTCTAGGAGCATATTTCATGGCCACCAAAAGAAAGGTGTGACTTAATAGAAGTTATTATTATTTATTACTGAGAGGGCCAGAAATAGATGAATAGAAATGACTTTTCCATATCTTGTATCAGTCTTAATTGACTTTAAAAAAATTGACTTTAGGTACTCGAAGTAGAATTTATAAAGACATTTGGGAGTATCTCTGACCTCAAAGGAAAATAAAAATATCATGATATTTAACAGTTTCAAATTTTCATGATATCTAGTTGGTTCTGTGTACACTTACACTACATGAAAAAAATCCAATTCATTGGTTGTCTTTAAAAGGCAGAGACTGGATTTCCAAATGTATTTTAATGACTGCAGAATTTGTATTATCCATCGTTGGAGACTTATTTTGCATTTCTTTGTAGAGTTATTGATGATGTATCCTTGTTCTGCAGTATGGCACTTGGCAAAACATTGCTTCCTAATTTGAACTCTCCAGGGTAACCTTCAGGGGAAATGGCTCTATAATACCATTGCATCAACTCTTTTAGTAAATTGTATTATTAGATATCCATTTATAACTTACCCTCTAAGTGAGCTCAGTCAAGTCACTTGATGTCTTGGTTTCACTTCCATGAAATTTTCTGTAGCAATTATTGCCCTTGCTTGTCTCCTAGGGCTGCAGTGTCATTCAGGTAGATGGTTTCTGTGAAGTCCATTAAGTTCGTCATGAGTGGATTCCATGTGACTAGGAGGGATCTTTCTTCTAATAGATTTCTCAGATTAAGGGGGTGAGGCTGGGGTGTGGGGTGTGATTTACCTAAAGTATTTTAGTGAGGATCATTGGTTGTGAGGAATGCAAAAGGTGGGTAGACCAAGGAGAGAGGACTTGGAAGAAGCACTTACACATACTGAGTATCAACTTACGTCGTGCTCCCTGCCAGGTCCTTCCATGCATTGCCTTCTGTACATTTTGAAATGACTCTGAAATCTGGCTGATATCAGAGGCCAGAGACTTCAAGTAACTTTCCCAAGACATTTTATACAATTGGTAAATAATGAAAGTGGCATTTGACACAAGTCTAACTGGCTCCTAAACTTCACGGTTTTTCTACAAAGTGACTGGAGACAGTGGAGCATGGAATATTTCTTCGTTACACAGATCGGAGTGTTGTCTGCACTTGGTTTGCTTGGTTAAAGTTTAAACAACAGCAAGTAGTACAAATTGTCTGGCTATCGATGTCATTTTGCATTCGTACTACAGGCAGAGTGGCTGAAGTAAGGCACACACATGGACCAAAGTTTGATGCCTCTTTCATTCTGGGATGCAAATACAGTCTCTGCTTCTGTGTGCCTGTTATTTTGAGTCTAAATTCTGAGGTAACCATAATACTCATTTGTGAGTATTTGAGTCATTTTGCTCATTATTTCCATACCTGAGTTATTCTGAGTCTACATCTGAGGTAACCACAGTACGCATTTCAATTTGAGGGATTCTTTAAATTAGGAGAATCATACATTAAGTTAGTGGACTTTTAAGTTCAAAAGGCCAAACTCATAAAAGGACAGTTCTAGTAGAATACTCTAACCTGACTCTTTAAGAATCGAAATATACTGTGTAAAAAACCTCAGGCAATTAAAATGTATCAGTGTAAAATTATGATATGATGTAACTTGCCTATAAGATAGGCATGAAATTATTCCATAACATTAGCATTTTAAAGGATTTCTTCTATATCCTGTCCAGCTAAGTAGTAAGAGTAACACCAAAAAATCTTCAAAAGTTTGAGCCGTACCCCTAGGTCTTCACACTCATTTTGAGAATAAGAAACTGAGGTGTCAGGGGATAAATGAATTTATTCAAGGTTATCTGGAAGTTTAGAGCAAAAATACTTACATTCCGAGATGAGACAAAAATCCAGATCTCGAGTTTAAGGTCAGTATTTAGTCCCCAACATCACACTGTCTTATAGGACACTAATTATAATAATACCTTGCACTGCCAGTCCAGAAGCACTCACATCTTTTTATGCAATTGTTTCTGTCTTAGCTTTTCTTAGTAAATGTTAGGAACATAAAAACTCTACTTTCATCTCTAGGAAGAGATGATATTAACTAACATATTTGTTCAATGACTTTTGCACAGAGAAGGTGAGCCACAGACAACTGGGTGAATGGTCATCACTGGGAATTGGTTGGCACTCTTACTTCTCAGAATTTGACCACAACGGGGATGAGCACCTTTAGGGCTGACGTGTTTGAATGGGTCAAACCTCGTGCTTCCCTCTCCGAGTTGTCTTCAGATGGAAAGTACTCGAGTCACAATTTGCACTGAAGGCTCTGCTCACGTGGCTGTCACTATTTGTGAGTGAGCCACCATCAGCCACCCAATTGCCGCCAATTTGTAGATTGACCAAAATGCTAAAGGTAGCTTATCATGAAAATTTCTATCTAAAGAGGAATGGTGAGCAATTAGCTGGGCCGGTCAAATTCTCTTATACTGGTATATAAATACACAGAAAGAAAGCAAGAAATCTGAGACCTCATTCCTAGCCTAGATTATGCTGTTTCAACAAATTGTGCTGCATTTAACTTTATTTGAATTATAAGTGAAATACCCAGCCTAGGTGGCATTTATCAAAAAGTTATTACGTACCTAATCATAGGTATCACATTTTAAGTTTTCCAATTACGATATGGAAGAGAGAGTCTTACAGATGAGGTAGGTAGAAATGTGCAGACAAGACAGGCCTGAAAGAAACTAATGCATAGTTGATTTATTTTGATAAATACAAATAGGATTCCTGTACCCTGAGCTTTTGTAGATAAGCTTTTGTAGAAAAATATACTGCTAGTTGCAGTCTATTTGCACTGTGGTGTTCACGGGTAATTGGACAAGGAAAATATATAAGCCAAGAATATGAAGTTTCCCCCTTTTTTGTAATATTTAACATAAAGCAAAACATATCTTCCAAAAAGAACATTTTGTGGTAGATGCTTTCCATCTATTAAGCCACGCGACATCAAGTGACATCCATTTCCATCCTTTGTGGCCATCCTAACTGTCATCTTAGATCGGACAGGGTTGAAGTGTCAGCAGGAAGTGGAATGGGTTCTTATTAAAACTTCCTTGGGATTGCCATGTTTTTTAGTCCTTGTAGATGAGTATCATGTGTGGTTGCCATGTCACCGAAGAGACAGTGTTAGTATGATTAACCTTGGGCACAGATGAAACTGCAGGATGAAATTCCTTCTTATCGTTCTATACAGCTAGTACGAAGATCATTTAAACCGAGAAGGGCAAGTTCTAGCCAAGGAAGAATTGGTACTCCTAGGTTGTTGCTCTTTAAAAAAAATTTTATTGAAGTATAGTTGCTTTTTGAAATCATCCTGATTCCCAGGTTTGCAAGTCAATTAGAAATGTTAATATCTCCCTCCATCACCTTCCCTGTTAGCTGCTGCTTCGGAAAGGAAATACATATTGCAATAGTTCTAGTAGTAAGAGTAAGCAATTTTTAAAAATTGCCAGTGCCTTTTAATTTCATCCTAACTGTAGACTTCTCCATCATTTATAGCCACAGGACAGTGTTCTCTTCTCTCTGATGATGGGTCCTCCATTGTGTAAATTGAGAGGAACTCCTAGAACACTCTATGTAAGATTAGATCCTAGAGCAAATATCCTTTCTGTCCTAGCACAGGGAGATCAGCTTGGTGCTTTGTGCTTTGTGACCACCTAGAGTGGTGGGATAGGGAGGGTGGGAGGGAGATGCAAGAGGGAGGAGATATGGGGATGTATGTGTATGTATAGCTAATTCACTTTGTTATACAGCAGGAACTAACACACCATTGTAAAGCAGTTATACTCCAGTAAGGACGTTAAAAAAAAAAATGGATCAGAAGGTCACTGGGACATGAACGTCAAGGGCAAAGTTAGGCATGAATTTAAGTTAGATGTTAACATAGCCAAGTGTAGCCTGAAGTAGCTTGATAGGTTAGATGCATCCAGTGGTTCACCTATGAGAAGGCTGGTTGATAATACCTTTTATTTCCCTTCTGAGCTTTTAACTTTGCAGTTGAGGACTTGGGTAGCTTCAAAATGCTATTGTGTGAAAAAATGCGAATCACTCTGACTTAGAGGAGGCAAGGGTTCCTCTGAGTGAGAATATAGATCAAGGTACTTGGCTTTAGGTTAAAATATTAAATGATTCCTAGCTTTTAATTAATATGTTGTAATTAAGGGTCTTTCTTTTACCAACAGTGAAGGGATCTAGTGCAAGTATTGAATTGGTTAAGCTGAATGTCTAAGTGACATGTTATCTGATAACATCTTTTGTTTTTCTAAGTTGTTTTCCTGAATTATGTTGTATTACCAGAGAGCAAGGTACTGGGGATATTTTACTTTACATCCTCATAGAAATTCCTTCCCTGAGTGACAGTTTAACGTTGTGGCCTCAGATGTTTTACGGGGTCAATGTAAGAAGTAGCACAGGAAGAGCCAATTTATATTTTCTACAAAACTGCAGTTGAAGACTTTGTTTTGTGTGATGGACAATCCTTTATACAAGGATTTGCATGATGACGTTTTCCAATGACATAATGCCCAGAAATGACATGTTCTTACAGAAGATCTTGTAAACTTCATTCATTAATGATCTGCAAATAGTCCGTGATGATTCTCATTTTTCCTTGGCCACCAGGAAGCTCACAGCTAAATTTAATTCATAGCTAGACTAACAATTAGAGTAATTACGCATTAGTTTTGGTTCAATTATGGTTTTTCTTTTCATTTGAAAATAATTTCTCATCATTGCTCTATTTTCTTAATTATCTTGTTATATATATTTTAACTTTGTAGGCTGCTTCACATACTCACTGGAAGAGCAGTAGACTA
The DNA here is from genome assembly GCF_059928025.1 of Delphinapterus leucas. Taxonomy (NCBI): domain Eukaryota; kingdom Metazoa; phylum Chordata; class Mammalia; order Artiodactyla; family Monodontidae; genus Delphinapterus; species Delphinapterus leucas. The sequence goes on from NC_143149.1 coordinate 24,637,883, forward strand.
TTTTTAAGAGGCTAGCCTATGAATACAGAAATGTCATATACAACTGAGTTCCTCAAAACCTACCCCATATACCATTCCTTTCCTTCCCTGTGAGTAAACCATAGGGTTTAAAAGGATCTTTCATTTCATATCCAGTTGCATAAACCATGTAATAGACATATGAATCATAATTTGCATATTTTCTCATGCTATGAGGTTTCAGGAAATTTCCTGAAATACTTAATGATCTTCACCTAAGTGTCAGATATCAGCCTAGAGGAGCTGTCTCAATGGCATGGCAAAGTGACCTTGAATTCTTGGACCCTGGGCAGACTGCCCACCTCTCTTGGTGCCTTATGCACTCAATGTTCCTCTTGATAAGAAGGCATTTTGATCTGGGTTCTAAAGCTATTGTGGAGCTTTTAGGGGTGGCTCAGTTTCTGGCCATGTTCCTACTGCCCATGTTGAAGGAAATATCCATTGGAAACACTGAATTTTGAAAGAAGGGATAACACCTGGATCCTTCTTCATTTAGCAGTTCAGCTGGGGTGATAGAGAAATCTCTCCACCAGCAAAAATCTTGCTAAGACTTCAAGGCCCAACATGTTGTCACATCCTCTGTGAAGCTTTCTCTGACCCTTCTTTGCTCTTTATTCAAAGCTGAATTAATCCCTTACACTTCTATGTATATACTGTGAAGTATACATACTGCTGTTACTGCACTTAAAAAATATTATAAGAAGGTATTTACCTGTCTTGGATAAATCCTTCTCACATTCTTCCCTTGATTTTATTCTGAAGTCTATAATCATTCAGACTTTTTCACTAATGAATTGAGGCATTATTTTTCTCTAAAATAAAGATCACACTGAAAATCATATAGTAGCACCTGTCTAACTGGGATACCCTTGTAGCAGCTAGGGCACCAAGAGTTCTCTGCACTAGGCCTCATCTTCACTGATCTCATAGCCCGAGGCTTTTCTTCTGGAGCTGACTCTGACAGCAGAGCATCTGAATGTTGGGCGATTGAAAGCAGTTGCCTTATTTCTGTGTTCTCAGGTAATTCACTTCCCTCTATGACTCTTATTTTATGAATATAGGGGTACGGTTGTCCCTCAGTATACATGGGAAATTGGTTCCAAGACCACCCACCCAGATACCAAAATCTGAGGATGCTCAAGTCCCTTATATAAAATGACACAGTATTTGCATATAACACATCCTCCCATATACTTTATTTTTTAACATTTTTATTATTTTTTTAATAAACATATTTATTTATTTTTGGCTGCATTGGGTCTTCATTGCTGCACACAGGCTTTCTCTAGTTGTGGTGAGCGGGGGCTCCTCTTCATTGTGGTGCACAGGCTTCTCATTGCGGTGGCTTCTCTTGTTGCGGAGCATGGGCTCTAGGCATGTGGGCTTCAGTAGTTGTGGCATGCAGGCTCAGTAGTTGTGGCACATGGGCTCTAGAGCGCAGGCTCAGTAGTTATGGTGCACGGGCTTAGTTGCTCCGTGGCATGTGGGATCTTCCCGGACCAGGGCTTGAACCCGTGTCCCCTGCATTGGCCAGCGGATTCTTAACCACTGCACCACCAGGGAAGTCCCCTCCTGTATACTTTAAATCATATCTAGATTACATATAATACCTGATACAATGTAAATGCTATATAAGTAGTTGCTCGTGCATGGAAAATTCAAGATTTGCTTTTTGGAACTTTCTGGAATTTTTTTTCCAAATATTTTCTATCTGTAGTTAGTTCAATCCTCAGATGCAGAACTTATGGATATGGAGGGCTGAGTGTACCTTTTTCTTAGCAGTGGACTTGGAGAGGAAACAGAAGAATGCCATATTAGGAAGAATGCCATATTAATATTATTATTGCAATTACCTAGTCATTTATATGCCTTTTTATTTGATTTACCTTTCTCTTGTCCAAATACCTTTTTTTTCCTGGACAGCTTACCTACAAAATTACTCTTTTTCTATTTCCATACTCCCTGTTCCTCCATTTGTCTTTTTCAAAACTCCTTTGAAATGCTATAATGAAAAACGGTTTTCTTTTCTCAGTGCTCCGAGCCTGTCCATCTTCCGTCACTGTACCCATTTCTCTTACTTTATCTCTCATGAAATGTGCATGTCCTTTCTTCATTTTCACAGCTATTATACCTACTTGCATCTTTGCTTATTCCCCTATGATTTTCTTTCTCTCTTCTCTCCATTTAACAGGCCTCATCTCTTTTCTCTTAGGAATCCAGTAATAAAATTCACTTTTTTTTTCGTAAAGTCTTTGTACTCTAAGTCACGGGCTCACGGGCATCTGAAGGGCTAAGACCACAGCTTTTCCATATTCTTTATATTGTCATTCCACTTAAACAAAAGGTCATGCTCAGAAGGTGCTAGGAAGCTTGATGAGCACTTGCAGAATAAATAAGGACCACTCAGTGGGATTTCAGGGAATTCCATCTCCACTGGGAAAACCCTCTTGCCCAATATGACATCTCTCCCATCTGGTTAACATTTAGAGAAACTCTTTGGTTTCAACGTTAGGAAGCAGATTCAAAACACAAACACTCTACCATAGGTAGCATGCAAAGTAAAAATCATACTGAGCATGAATGAGAATACATTTTTTTATCAGAGGAAAAGGCATTTGGGAGACCAAAACGACACATAAAGAGGAAGCAAGTGATTTCTGACCTACTTGAAAACCCATATACTTAGCTCAGTTGACTAAAGGTCTAAGTGAAGAATATAAATCGCCTTAAACGGTTGCATTGATTCAGTAAGCTGTCATTTATCTACATTTTACTGTTTGGACAATTGTATAAAAGACCCACGAAAGCCATATTTTGGTTAGGACGAGCTCCCCTACTCCACGCCCCATATCTATGAAGGGGGCAAAAGTTCCGAAAGAGTCTTTCTTTTTCAGATGACATATAATGGGTACAGCGATGATCTCAAATTCCATTTGAAATGCCACATTTGTTAAGGCAGTCTGGTATTTCTAGACTAGTTTATCATTAAATAAAAATGAAAACTCTTAGAGTTTTCCCCATGTTGGTGAAAATTAATTTATTTAATCTTTAAAAGTATTTGAAAGGTAATAAATAAACGGGTATCTTTTTTTATCACTTGGCTAAAATACGTTGAAAAAATACTACACTTTATGCGGTAACTGCCTTTTTTTGCTGTGAGGCATTAATTTCATTTTATTTTGAGTGCTTGTTCACAGTTCACTTTCAAGAGTGTCCATTAGGCTTGTTAGATTCAAAGGAAAGAATATATTTCCTTTTGATGTAAAATGTCCATGCTGTCATTAGCTATTAATAATAAAACTACTAGCAGGATGGCTTGGCACAAACTTTTACTGTCCTTCTCCTAGTTTAACAATAGTGCAGTGTTCCTCACTGCACTTTTGACGAGGAAACAGAGATAAGACTTCATATTTTATAACACATTATATTTCACAAAGCTCTTTTGCATTTATTACCTCATTTAATCCACACGAAACAGAGCTGTGAATTAGGTAGTATTTTCCACATTTAAATGCGAGGAAATTAATGCTCAAGGAAGCAATGATTTGGCTGAAGACACAAAGTTAGTGTCAGAGCCAGGGCTTCAATCCATTTCTTCTTACTTTCACTCCAGGGCCCTTTCTATATCATTACATTGTCCCCTTCTACTGTGCTGTGTCCTAATCTGCTGAACGAACTAGTTAGTGTCTTTCACATGCTGCCTTAGAATACCTACTGCTTACTGAGAGCTCGCTCTGTTTTACACACTGTTGTAAGCCTTTGCATGTATTGCCTAATCCAATCCCTACAACACCTGTGAGGTAGTTAATATTATTTTCTCCATTTTATAAACAAGGAACTTAAGTAACTTGCCTAAGATCTCAAAGCCAATAAATGGAATAAGTAGGCCTCAGATCGGGGCATTCTACCTTGAGACACCATATGCTTAGCCACCATCCAATGCCTCTTAAATTACACCCCCCCCTAAACATTTTATAAATGACTTTTCTCGTGAATAGTATGGTTTGGAGGTGAGTTTCTAGATACTACTTATACCAATAAGAATTTCAACAATCATTATATTGGTCCACTTTCCAAAAAAGATGATTCCCCAGGGGGTAAACCAAACTGAAATGTGTATTCTGTTAGAATTCAGATCTAGGGAGGTATCAAGAATAGTGTTGTTGCCATAAAGGTACCAGTTTTGAGACAAGGACTGGAGTATTTCAGTTACTCAGTCAACTGTACATATTTATTGAACACTTGTTATGTTCAAGCGCTATGGTAGGCACTTGGATAATATCCGCATGAAGCCTACAATCTAATAAAAGAGATACTTTTGAACAGGTATTTGATAAACCACTAAAAGGCACAAAGCTTCATGGAAACATGTGAAATTCCCTTAATATGGAGAAAGCAAGGGAGACTAGATGGAAACAGTAGCATTAGAGCTACTCTTCGGATAAAAAAGAGGAAAAAGCGGGGCTTCCCTGGTGGCGCGCGCAGTGGTTGAGAGTCCGCCTGCCGATGCAGGGGACAAGGGTTCGTGCCCCGGTCCGCGAGGATCCCACATGCCGCGGAGCGGGTGGGCCCGTGAGCCATGGCCGCTGAGCCTGCGTGTCCGGAGCCTGTGCTCCGCAACGGGAGAGGCCGCAACAGTGAGAGGCCCGCGTACCGTCAAAAAAAAAAAAAAGAGGAAAAAGCAAATTATAGTACATAGTATAACTGTATATGGGTTCTTGGGGGATATTTCATCAAGTATAAAGTTTACAGAACTTACTTTATGAATCAGTAGGGACTTTATGTGATTGTGAACATAAAATATATCCATTTTAAAGCACTCTGCACTTAGAGTGCTTTTAAAACCGCTGCACTGACATTTGTTGAAGGTTCTCCTGGGTGTTTAATTGGGCGTATTAGGAAGGAAAAATCTTTCCTATCTCAAAGAATCAATTCTTGTAGTCATTTATATCTACTTTTTTTGGTAAACACACAATATTCATTTCGATTACAGTTAAATCAATATAAATTCCGAATGAATTTCTCTGACTCTCGGTTTGCTTATTAAGCTGGAGGTAATAGAGATAGGTAATAGAGATGAAACTTTCACGTCATTTCTTTGAGAGTGTTTTTGATCCGTGGCTCAAGCTTGTTCTTCCTTTTGTTAATATCACCAGAGAGGCTTTTGGGTATTGACAGGTATATTGTTAGACTGGCAAGAATTAGACAACATGATTAAGAAGAAAACATTGTATTTAAATTTCGGAGCCTCAAGGTTGTTTTCAAGAGTTTAATGAATTTTGTTTGGGATTCCTTTCACATTGTGTCCTCATTACACTTAAGCAACTCTGCACTCTTTTGTTCCTACAAACTACCTATGGCAGCTGAGCAATGACAGTGAATAAGCTCAAGTTACATGTCTAAATATATCTTCTCCATAAGACTTCTCCTGGTCAGAATCAAGTGATCCACTAGTTTTAAATTATCAGTGGATGTATAGATTTTGACATATGCCAAAGAGGAAGCACAACTTAATTCCCAAAGGACATACTAACTGAAAAGTTTCAGCATTCATTTTCAGGGAACTTAGAGGGGAGAGGTTGTGGTCCATACACTTGACTATTGCAACTTATCTTCCTAAATTTCAGAAACTAGGTTCACAAGTAACTTCTTCAAGGGAATCCATTTCGATTAACTCAGATGTATTGTAGCTAACATTAATTGGCTCGAGTTTGTATAAAGCATTAAGTTAAAGAGGAGTTAAAGATATTAAGATGAACAGGACAGCCTCTTGCCCTCTGGGAGCTTACAGTCAAATGAAGAAACAGGACCTTAAAATCAAATGAATCAAATTAAGTGAGAAGGTAGATAAGTACAATATAATTACGAAATAGGACAAATTACAATATGTGCTGTATGTTTTTGGAAAGTAAGAGCTATGGGAACAAAGAAGGGCGTTTCCCCCCGATTGTTGAAATCCAAATGGGTTTTATGGAAGAGAAATTTGTATTCAATCTGGAAATTGAACTATGAGTGGGATTTTTAAAGTTGGAGAAGTGAAGGAGACATTGGAAGCAAAGATAACTGTGTGAACAAAGAAACAGATTTAGAAGGACAGATGTTGAATGCCAAGGGACTGGAGTACAGCTCTGCAAGTGACGGGGGGTGGGGGGGTGGGGGGTGGGGGGGTAGGAGATAATTAGGAAAAGGCTTGTTGAAGTCAGATTGTAAAATTCTTTAAAACCTACTAAATGCATGGGCTGTATTGTGTAAACAGTAGCAAACAATACAGATTTTGAATTCTAATGATGTAGTTTGAGACAAGCTATGTAGAGCAAGCTTTGTAAGTTACAGTCTGGAGGTTATTGTTGGCATGTGCCCAGGGATGTTGCCTGTTTTTGCAGGGCCAGTACCTTAATGAAGTATCTTCATGACACCTTGTCCTTGAAGACAAGCCTGATGTCCTCGACATCTTAGCCTTCTTTTAACATGTTTCATTTTTGACAAATTCTTACGCACATGATTAAGATATGAAATAGTACAGACTTGCGCCGAAAGCAAAATCTCCTCTCGTACCCTCTCTTCTGCTTCCATTCCCCAAGGAAACCATATTGATCACAAAATTCATATGGCACTTAAATCTTTTTAAAAAAACAATATAGGGCTTCCCTGGTGGCACAGTGGTTGAGAGTCCGCCTGCCAATGCAGGGGACACGGGTTCGTGCCCTGGTCTGGGAGAATCCCACATGCCGCGGAGCAGCTGGGCCCGTGAGCCATGGCTGCTGAGCCTGCCCGTCCGGAGCCTGTGCTCCGCAACGGGAGAGGCCACAACAGTGAGAGGCCCGCGTACCGCAACAACAACAACAAAAAAAACTCACACCAAAAATTCTTGAAGATAAAAATGCGGTGTAGTGCAATGGGATGGAAGGTGGGGGAAAGAGCATGAAGAACCCTCAGAGAGGTGAGACTGTGCTAGGAAATTTGTCTTAGGGGCAATGTAGAATTGTATTTATATATATAAATGGGGGAAATTAACACTGGTATTTTCTGAATAAAAGGGGAGGGGAGTAACTTAGGAAGAATAAAATTTGAGGGTTTAACTCTCAAACCAGGAGAAGAAAATGTTATGTCCAATGAAAGGAAGAAAAACAAAGAAAGGACAAAAAAACAAAGGAAAGAGAGAAAGAAGCAAGGAGTGGGGGAGAGAGGAGGAAAGGAGTCGGGGAGGGAAGCCAAAACATGGTGGGGAATTATTGAGCAGGGGCGTAGCGGTTCTATAGATGGTGTGAATTAAGGGGTTGAGAGTGGTGGGACTTAATTAACACTAGGGTCAGATGTTGAAGAGTCCTTTATCTTTACAAATTCTTAGGTTTTCCATGAAGCTTGTAATAGAGAGTCCATATAAGGCATCTTAGAACTTTGGTCTGTTTGGCAGCAGTTTTTCTTTTTTTTTTTTGGTAGCGTATAGACAATACCATGTGAGCCAGTCCTAAAGAAATGGTTAGATTGGTCAACAAAGAAAGAATATAAGAGACTTGTAAGAGAAAAATAAAGGAGCAATAACTTTCCAATTTTTCAAAATGATAATTGCTAAAACAGTCATCTGAAGAATCTGGTATAACTTCTAGTTTCAAGTATTGCTATCAAGGAATGTTATTGAATAATGATTCTCAGTAAGGATCAAAAAACCTTTTCACACATCAAGATTTTTTAACTTAATTTCCTTAAAATATTTCAGAGGCAATTGGTGTGGTACTTTAGACACTTGACTGACAGTAGAAATTTTCTACAATAATTTAAATGCCCCCTCAAAGCAGATGAACAGAAACAAAACGTTCTGTGGGATGAGTCTTAAATTATTATTATTTAGTAGAAAAATGAGCTGAACCCTTTTGTTTGCTGCTCTTATACAACTCCATAAGCTGATATTATTTATATTTCATCCTTTATATTTGTGCACAAATTTTTCAATACAATATAGGTCACTAATGGGAGCATAAAAAGGAGCTTTTCTTTGAGTTTCCATTCACCAGAAGCTTTTTTTTTTTTTTTTTTTGCGGTACGCGGGCCTCTCACTGCTGTGGCCTCTCCCGTTGCGGAGCGCAGGCTCAGCGGCCATGGCTCACAGGCCCAGAAGCTCCGTGGCATGTGAGATCTTCCCGGACCGGGGCACGAACCCATGTCCCCTGCATCGGCAGGCGGACTCTCAACCACTGCTCCACCAGGGAAGCCCAAGCAGGGAGTTTTGAGGAGATTATTCAGTTAACTATCCAGAAGGTAATGACCCCATACATTTAGGAAAGAAAACATTTCAGAGTTTTATATTAATTTTTTACATTGAAGTATAGTTGATGTACAGTGTTGTAGTTTCAGGTGTAATATTTTATATTAATTACTTAACTCAGTTACTTGCGTGGATCATATTCTCTGATGTTCACTGACTTCCTAATTTGATTTCAGTTGTGTGAACATGAGTTGCTTTTGAATCCTGATTGGACTATATGTGTGTCGACTGGGGAGTGTTTGTTTAAAGTTCCCACCAGGCAATGTGCTCTGGTCATAAAAATGGTCAGAACCTCTGAATTCTACAAAAATAGAAGACGCTCATTTGTCATTGTTTGCATGGACGTAACACTATTTATTGTTTGCAAACACTTACCTTTAATAGCCTGGCCACAAGGTCATTATTGCTGAGGCTTTGTGACTTTAGAAAAGACATAACTAAAGCATATATGTCAGGGAAAATGTCTAGAAATGGCCTCCCGATTCCATATGGCTAGTACATCTTTGAATGTGGTAAGTTACCACTCCCACGTTTATGTCACATTATATGGCACAGTTGGCCTTAAAAGGGTTGAGCGTCCCAGTGACCCTGATCACATCAGCTGCTAAGGGCAGAGAGCTTTCTCTTGCTATGGCAGAGGAGGGAAAGGGAAAGTCAGAGAAATTAAACGTGTAGGAAGGACCTGACGTGCTGTTGCCATTTGAAGATGGAGGGGCCTCATGCGAAGGAATGTGGGTGGCCATAGGTCCTGAGAGAACGGTCCACAGCTGACAGCCAGCAAAGGACACTGGGCCTTAGACATAGGGCCTCAAGTCGCTGGATTCTGTCAACATCCTGAATGAGCTTGGAGTAGGTTCTTCTCCACAGCGTCCAGACAAGGGCCCAGCCCGTCAGCACCTTGGTTTTGACCTTGTGATATTTTGAGCAAAGCCCAGCTGAGCTCCCCAGGACTTCTGACCTACAGAACTATGCGGTAATATATGGGGTTTGTTTTAAGCTGCTAAGATTTGGGGAATTTATTATGTAGCAATGGACAGCAAATACGACATCCAAAACAGGTAGTTGCTGATGGTTTGAGATGCTAAAGAGGATCCCATTCTAGTGTTGGAAGTTTGAGAATGCTTGGCCAGTTTCCCTCATATCCCACTTTACTTTTATTTTGGTTTAAACAAATAGGCTCGCTCAGGCATCACAGAAAGAATTTAAAGTCTCTTCCATTAAACTTCTCAGTTATTAAGATATGTAGTATAAAAATTGTTTGCTCATAAGGGGTCTTGCAAATCTAACCACTTGCGAAGGTAATACAGGTAGCAGGAAGCAAAGCTGCTCAGAAGCCACAATGTAGAATTTCTAACCCACTGACCTTTCCATTCAAGGCACACTGCCTGTGACCTTCATATCTTCGTTGACCAAACAAATAATCCCAACTCTAAAGAGATACTGTATTTGTTTGATCATTTGGGGAATTCTGCTCAGAATCTTCTTTAAATGTCTACTGAAGGTAGGGACATTGACTAGATTCAAAAAGCAATGTTATAATAAGAGTCTACCTAGTAACATCATAAGATACCAGAGCAAGCTTGTTGCTGATGGATAATTAAATGAAGTCCAGAGGAAACAAGTAGCTCCTTCAAGGTCATCCTTTGCAACTGAGAAAACTGAGGCCCAAGGAGGTGCAATAATGACTTCAGATTTCCCCAGCCATTCATGGCAGAGACAGAACTACAATCCGAGCCTCTTGATTTCCAATATATATATTTTTTACACTGAATTGTGCCAACATGTCTCAGTTCGATAGGACTTGCTTCCACACTAGTTTGAGAAATAAAACATATTCACAACCTCTGAGTTTTCATTGTACTTCTGGCCAGGATATCCATGGCTTGGAGTGAGGGTATGATAGTCTCTGGGGCTACAAAGTTTTAAGAGCCATTTGAACATCAATCTGGCTTCCAGAATTGTGTTAAAATTGGTTGGAAAGCAAACCCATGATGCTCCATACCTGAAGGATGGGAATGTGCACCTATAATGATTATACCCAATCCTGATATGTGTGAGTGAAGGATGGTTTAGTCCCCTCACTGCCCAGCCCCGACTCCCAAACCCTACAGGGGTTAGGAAAAACCATCAGAAGATATGCTGAGTCATGAAGTCTGAAAATAGCTCTGGGAATAAAACATCTCACTTCAGTCAGAATAATTGTGGCTGGTATATTTCTGTTGCTATTTTCTCCATCCATTTGGCATGTTTAAGGATGTGTCTGTTGCTTGAGTCCCTTGAACCATTAAGACATATCCTATTTCTTTGGCTGCTTAGTGAAGATGAACGTCAGCTTGCTTTTTGTTCTTCCACATATTTATTAGAGTACGCTTTCCCAGTGTGTAGAAAGCATGACTTTTTTTTGAAGCTAGTTTAAACTCAGATGTTTTCCCCACTGGATCTGAGATCTACTGAGGGCCAGAAGCCAGGGAGCTGTTATATATGTGTAACCCTCCCCTTCACATCTCTTCAGGAGTTTCAAACAAGTTTAATTATAAGAGGAAAAAAAAAATTTCTTTGTCTGCAGTGCTAGGAAAAAAAAAAAAAGCTTTGCTGGGAAATTGATTCATCGTTAAGCTTTGATCTGCCTAGTTCCATTTCTCAGTGAATATTTCAAATATTAAGTATTTATATTAAGTATTATGTATTATATAAGTAGTGTACATATACTATATATTATATGTATATATGTGTATGTACACACATATATTCTGTGTGAGACAATTAAGAAAAAGATTGGAGTGGTTTTTTAAAAATTGAAATGTTTCAGTGCCTCCTAATACAGAAGTGACACTTTTATTTGCGAACACATTGACCAGAATCTGTCAGGGTCATCATTTGTATGATACTAATTAGCCTTGGGACAGAAGGGAGCAAACCCTCCTCTAGCTTCCTGGGGCGCTGTGTAAGCCTCGAGAAATGACTTTTCTCTTTCAATGACTCAAAGCTCCAGAAAAATCTGTGCCGTTGCATAGTGCTTGGCTAATCCTGTGTCCTGGTTCTTTCCACCACTGTCAGTGTGTCAGCCAAACACTGGGAAAATGTTCTCCCCACCCATCCTCCCTCCCCATCATCCAAGTATATTAAAATATCCGGGAGGTCGCCGGCAGGATGGTTCTGAGATGTACCCTTTTCCTCACATAGTTGGAGATTAGATGGACCTGTGGATGACTTCCAGGTCTAACTATGGTAACCTTAGTCTTGCTGGTTATTATCTCAGAGCTTCCTTTGACACTCTGGTAAAACCACAATGATAAAGACAATTTATTTCTTAAGATTCTTAGGAAATTCATTATGGATGATATGACTGTATAATCCTCGGAGATGGCAAGAAGTTAGTAGGGGTTTCAATAATTCCCACCTCCACTTACTTTCATCACTCCCCCCTCTCCCACCATTTCATCTTCCCCTACTCTTTCCAGTGAATAAAACTTAGTCTGCTGACCTAAAGGTATATTTTACTCCCAGTTGTGTACGCAATGGTTAACTTTACATTCATTCATTCAGTCAACCAATCCATCAGTTTTTATTGAGTGTCTGCTCTGTCAGACACTGTTCTTGGTGCTAGGGGAAAAGCAGTGAACAAAACAGGCCATTCCTCTGTTGGCCCTAAAATTCTAGTTGGAGGAGAAAGACAATAAGGAAATAAGTAGTGTAATATATTAGAAAATGATAAGTACTCATGAGAAAAATAAAGCAGGAAAAGAGGTAGGATTTTGGGGGGAAAGAGGGCATTGAAAAAAATTTAACGGTCTAGATACAGCTTATTGAGATAGTAATAGTTGAGCAAAAATCCTCAAGCTGGTAAAATGGTAAGACATACAGATACATAGAAAAGAATATTCCAGGCAGGTAGGTCCTGTAAAGCCAATGAAAATTGAAGGAGCCGTCAGCAGATTTGTAAGGGAGTAGACGTGATTTAGCTTAGTTTTTTTTTTTTTTTTTTTTTTTTGCCGTATGCGGGCCTCTCACTGCTGTGGCCTCTCTGGTTGCGGAGCACAGGCTCCGGACGCACAGGCTCAGCCGCCATGGCTCATGGGCCCAGCCGCTCCGCGGCATATGGGATCCTCCCAGACCGGGGCACGAACCTGCGTCCCCTGCATCAGCAGGCGGACTCTCAACCACTGCGCCACAAGGGAGGCCCTAGCTTAGTATTTTAAAGACATGTTCTTTTGGCCATGTTGAGAAAGCATGCTGGAGGCAGGAGCAGGGTGGAAACGGGGTCCAGTCTGGAGGGTATTGTCATTACTCAGGAAACAGATGACGATGGTGCTTTAGACCAAGGTGGTACCACTGAAGATGATCGGAAGTAGTTAGCTTAGGGATATTAAGGTAGAACCAGGAAGATTTGCTGATGGTTTAGGTGTGAGATTTGAGGCAAAAAGGAGTCCAGGACAACTCCGAGGTTTTGGGCCTCTTGACTAGAAAGATGGAGATGTCGTTAATGAGATGGGGAAAAAGCTGCAGTAAAAGAGAACCGTCAATTAAAATCACTCATAATCAGTGGAGGTAAAACACTGCCACAAACCCTGTTGGAAGCAAGCCACACGCACAGAATTGTGTGCGTTATTGCTAATTTTGTTTGGTACAGTCTGGAAACTAAGATCTTATTGTAGTAGTTAGGAGCACTCACTTGATCTTGTTGTCCAATATGTGACAATGTCTAGATTAATTTTTCTGCCTGGGATCTTATGACAGGACTCGAGTCTTTTTGAGAATGGCCGGTTCACTATGACGTGCGGTAAGTTGTAATGTCTCCTCATTAGTAATCCCCAAATAACCCCTAATGACTGTGACTGATGGGTTGGTTCTGGCCCCATTTTGGTCCTCTTTCCACGTTCTGGGGAGTCTCTGTTATATGATTTACAGCCCTCTTGCATCAAGCTCTGTGTGCCAGGATGACTAGCTCTTGTTTCAGACTCTTCATACTAGATCTTATCCATTGTTTAGAGATTTGCTCACATGCCTCGTTGTTTTCCAGTGGATTTCTATTGAGGCTTATTTTTCTTAATGACCACTATATTCTACCAATGTCCGAAGGCGAAGACTGGTTAGGGAAAATGGCTGTGTCCTGTGTATGTCCCTCCTCGTTCCCTCTCCCTGCTCTGCCCCTCTCCTCAGGGCTCTGCTCCTGAGTTTCCTCTAGCAGCTTTGCATTATGGGCAGGATCCACACAGCCTTGGCGTTCCTGATAGAGGGGGTGATCAAACTTCTCTGGAGGGATGTCGCTTTCTGCTTACAGTCTGATCTGAAACAAGATTCTCCCACTGATCAGTCCCACAGCATTTTTGGGTACCGCCATTAAATAAGCATCGTGCAACAATAGCTTGAGAGTTATTACTAATTACTTCATGCCCCAAATCAGGCAGGTTAAGTCTTTTTTTGCTATTTATAAAAAGGGAAGCACATCGTAGTTAGAGTAACACAAATTGTCATGACAGAATTCAATATGTAATATCTGGGAAAAAAACAAAGCGATTTATGTGTGTTGTAATATACACTGAATAACCTGTTAGGTTAGTTTGAGACCTCATCCAGGTAATGCTGGCAGGAGATTTACGATACATGTTCCTTCTCACTTTATTTTCCCCATCCTCTATCCATTAATTTTTCTTATGTCTAGAAATAGGGCAATAAAACTACAGTGTATGGTGCTTGCTTTCTTTTAAACTAGCTATTAATTTCAGGCAAGGGGAGCACATACTTGTTATATTACTATTTTTTAATCTTCACATGATTTAATAGAGGAGAATGGTGATTTTTATCATGTTTTTAGTGTGATTTTTTTTTTTTAATCTTTACTGGAGTACATTTGTTTCACAATACTGCGTTAGTTTCTGTTGTACGACAAAGTGAATCAGCCATATGCATACATATATCCCCATATCGCCTCCCTCCCACCCTCCCTATCTCACCCCTCTAAGTCGTCGCAAAGCACCGAGCTGATCTCCCTGTGCTATGCGGCTGCTTCCCACTAGCTATCTATTTTACATTTGGTAATGTATATCTGTCCATGCTACTCTCTCACTTTGCCCCGGCTTCCCCCTCCCCCCCCCACCGTGTCCTCAAGTCCATTCTCCATGTCTATGTCTTTATTCCTGCCCTGCCGCTAGGTTCATCAGTAACATTTTTTTTTAGATTCTGTCGTATATATGTGCTACATCTTCTTTATCCGTTCATCTGTTGATGGACACTTAGGTTGCTTCCGTGTCCTGGCTATTGTAAATAGAGCTGCAATGAAATTGTCGTATATGACTCTTTTTGAATTATGGTTTTCTCAGGGTATGTGCCCAGTAGTGGGATTGCTGGGTCATATGGTAGTTCTATTTTTAGCTTTTTTAGGAACCTCCATACTGTTCTCCATAGTGGCTGTATCAATTTACATTCCCACCAACAGTGCATGAGGGTTCCCTTTTCTCCACACCCTCTCTAGCATTTATTGTTTGTAGATTTTTTTATGATGGCCATTCTGACAGGTGTGAGGTGATACCTCATTGTAGTTTTGATTTGCATTTCTCTAATACTAGTGATGTTGAGCATCTTTTCATGTGCTTCTTGGCCATCTGTATGTCTCCTCTGGTGAAATGTCTATTTAGGTCTTCCGCCCATTTTTCAGTTGGATTGTTTGTTTTTCTGATATTGAGGTCCATGAACTGTTTGTACATTTTGGAGATTAATCCTTTGTCCATTGTTTCATTTGTAAATAATTTCTCCTATTCTGAGGGTTGTCTTTTTGTCTTGTTTATGTTTTCCTTTACTGTGCAAAAAGCTTTTAAGTTTCCTTAGGTCCCATTTGTTTATTTTTATTTCCATTACTGTAGGAGGTGGGTCAAAAATGATGTGCTGTGGTTTATGTCAGAGTGTTTTTCCTATGTTTTCCTGTAAGAGTTTTATAGTGTCTGGTCTTACATTTAGGTCTTTAATCCATTTTGAGTTTATTTTTATGTATGGTGTTAGGTAGTGTTCTAATTTCATTCTTTTACATGTAGCTGTCCAGTTTTCCCAGCACCACTTATTGAAGAGGCTGTCTTTTCTCCGTTTTATGTTCTTCCCTCCTTTGTCATAAATAAGGTGACCATATGTGTGTGGGTTTAATCTCTGGGCTTTCTGTCCTGTACCATTGATCTATATTTCTGTTTTTGTGCCAGTACCATACTGTCTTGATTACTGTAGCCTTGTAGTATGGTTTGAAGTTGGGGAGCCTGATTCCTCCAGCTCTGTTTTTCTTTCTAAAGATTGCCTTGGCTATTCAGGGTCTTTTGTGTTTCCATACGAATTGTAAAATTTTTTGTTCTAATTCTGTGAAGAATGTCATTGGTAGTTTGATAGGGACTGCATTGAATCTGTAGATTGCTTTGGGTAGTATAGTCATTTTCACAATATTGATTCTTCCAATCCAAGAACATGGTATGTATCTCCATCTGATTACATCATCTTTGATTTCTTTCATCAGTGTTTTATAGTTTTCTGAGTACAAGTCTTTCGCCTCCTTTAGTAGGTTTATTCCTAGGTATTTTATTCTTTTTGTTGCGATGGTAAACGGGATTGTTTCCTTAATTTCTCTTTCTGATTTTTTGTTGTCAGTGTATAGGAATGCCAGAGATTTCTGGGCACTAATTTTGTATCCTGCAACCTTACCAAATTCATTGATTAGTTCTAGTAGTTTTCTGGTGGCATCTTTAGGATTTTCTATGTATAATATCATGTCATGTACAAACAGTGACAGTTTACTTCTTCTTTTCCAGTTTATATTCCTTTTATTTATTTTTCTTCTCTGATTGCCACAGCTAGGACTTCCAAAACTATCTTGAATAAAGGTGGCAAGAGTGAGCATCTTTGTCTTGTTCCTGATCTTAGTGGAAATGCTTTCATTTTTTCACCATTGAGTACAATGTTTGCTGTGGGTTTGTCATACACAGCCTTTATTATATTGAGGTAGGTTCCCTCTATGCCCATTTTCTGGAGAGTTTTATCATAAATGGGTGTTGAATTTTGTCAAAAGCTTTTTCTGCATCTGTGGAGATGATCATATGGATTTTATTCCTTAATTTGTTAATATGGTGTATCACATTGATTGATTTGCGTATATTGAAGAATCCTTGCATCCCTGGGATAAATCCCACTTGATCATGGTGTATGATCCTCTTAATGTGTTGTTGGATTCTGTTTGCTAGTATTTTGTTCAGGATTTTTGCATCTATGTTCATCAGTGATATTGGTCTATAATTTCTTTTTTTGTGATATCTTTTTCTGGTTTTGCTATCAGGGTGATGGTGGCTTTGTAGAATGAATCTGAGAGTTTTCCTCTCTCTGAAGTTTTTGGAAGAGTTTGAGAAGGATGGGTGTTAGGTGTTCTCTAAATGTTTGGTAGAATTTGCCTGTGAAGCCATCTGGTCCTGTACTTTCGTTTGTTGGAAGATTTTTAATTACAGTTTCAGTTGTATTACGTGTGATAGGTCTGTTTATATTTTCTAATTCTTCCTGGTTCAGTCTTGGAAAATTGTACCTTTCCAAGAATTTGTCCATTTCTTCATGGTTGTCCATTTTATTGGCATATAGTTGTTTGTATTAGTCTCTTATAATCCTGTGTATTTCTGTGGTGTCAATTGTGATTTCTCCTTTTTCATTTCTAATTTTATTGATTTGTGTCCTCTCCCTTTTTTTC
Source organism: Delphinapterus leucas (assembly GCF_059928025.1). Classification (NCBI taxonomy): domain Eukaryota; kingdom Metazoa; phylum Chordata; class Mammalia; order Artiodactyla; family Monodontidae; genus Delphinapterus; species Delphinapterus leucas. The sequence goes on from NC_143149.1 coordinate 24,654,868, forward strand.
TTGATGAGTCTGGCTAAGGGTTTATCAATTTTGTTTATCTTCTTAAAGAACCAGCTTTTAGTTTTATTGATCTTTGCTATCGTTTTCTTCATTTCTATTTCATTTATTTCTGCTCTGATCTTTATGATTTCTTTCCTTCTACTGACTTTGGGTTTTCTCTGTTCTTCTTTCTCTAGTTGCTTTAGGTGTAGGATTAGATTGTTTATTTTTCTTGTTTCTTGAGGTGAGATTGAATTACTGTAAACTTCCCTCTTAGAACTGCTTTTGCTGCATCCCATAGGTTTTGGGTCATCGTGTTTTCGTTGTCTTTTTTTTTTTAATTTCTTCTTTGATTTCTTCAGTGATCTCTCGGTTATTTAGTAGCACACTGTTTAGCCTCCATGTATTTGTGGGGTTTTTTTCAGGTTTTTTTTCCCTGTAATTGATTTCCAGTTTCATAGCATTGTGGTCAGAAAAGATGCTTCATACGATTTCAATTTTCTGAAAGCTTTCAAGGCTTGATTTGTGACCCAAGATGTGATCTATCCTGGAGAATGTTCCATGTGCACTTGAGAAGAAAGTGTATTCTGCCACTTTCGGATGGAATGTTCTATAAATATCAATTAAATATATCTGGTCTATTGTGTCATTTAAAGCTTGTGTTTCCTTATTTATTTTCTGTTTGGTTGATCTGTCCATTGGTGTAAGTGGGGTGTTAAAGTTCTCCTACTATTATTGTGTTATGTCGATTTCCCCTTTCATGGTTGTTAGCATTTGCCTTATGTATTGAGGTACTCCTATGTTGGGTGCATAAACATTTATAATTGTTATATCTTCTTCTTGGATTGATCCCTTGATCATTATGCAGTGTCCTTCCTTATCTCTGGTAACAGTCTTTAAAGTCTATTTTATCTGATACAAGTTGCTACTCCAGCTTTCTTTTGATTTCCATTTGCATGGAATATCGTTTTCCATCCCTTCACTTTCAGTCTGTATGTGTCCCTAGGTCTGACGTGGGTCTCTTGTAGACAGCATATATGTGGGTTTTGTTTTTCTATCCATCCAGCTAGTCTGTGTCTTTTGGTTGGGGCATTTAATCCATTTACATTCAAGTTTATTATCAATATGTATGTTCCTGTTACCATTTTCTTAATTGTTTTCGGATTGCTTCTGTGGGTCTCTTTCTTCTCTTGTGTTTCCCACCTAGAGAAGTTCCTTTAGCATTTGTTTTGAAGCTGGTTTGGTAGTGCTGAATTCTCTTAGCTTTTTTTGTCTCAAAAGCTTTTGATTTCTCTGTTGAATCTGAATGAGATCCTTGCTTGGTAGAGTAATCTTGATTGTAGGTTTTTCTCTTTCATCGCTTTAAGTATATCCTGCCACTCCCTTCTGGCCTGCAGAGTTTCTGCTGAAAAATCAGCTGATACCCTTATGGGGATTCCTTTGTATGTTATTTTTTCTTTTTCCCTTGCTGCTTTTAATATTTTTTCTTTGAATTTAATTTTTGTTAGTTTGATTAATATGTGTCTCAGTGTGTTTCTCTTAGGGTTTATCCTCTTTGGGACTCTCTGTGCTTCCTGGACTTGGGTGACTATTTCCTTTCCCATTTAGGGAAATTTTTGACTATAATTTCTTCAAATATTTTCTCAGACCCTTTCATTTCCTCTTCTTCTTCTGGGACCCCTATAATTCGAATGCTGGTACATTTAGTGTTGTCCCAGAAGTCTCTGAGACTGTCTTCAGTTCTTTCTGTTGAGCCTAAGCCCTACCCCCCACCCCTCCCAGGGCCTTTTCCAGCCCTGTGGGTCCTAAGTAATGTGATTCTTTATTGCTTAAAATGTCAATCCATTGAATTGAAATGGGTTGTTACTTTGTTTTCTTCTTCCTTCAATGACTTGGTTCTCCCAGAATTACCCATCATTAAACATTGTCTCCAGGTGATTTGTTTATTTGAAAACAATTTATCCCTTAACATTGATATGTTTTACTGATGTTGAATGTACCTGCTATTATTGTCAGAAAGTTACTGTTGACAGAGTAAAAGGAAATATATCTGGCGTTTTATTTTTCAGGTCTTGGTAAAACAAACTTGATGTCCTCCAGTGTTTTAGAGGGATGATGGAAATTGTTTGCAACTTGAAGCTGAATATTCAGTTGTATCAAAAGCAATCTCCCCTATTCAAGTAGACTTTTAGGCGTTTGCTTTGAAAAATAATATTGGATATGTAATGGCGAAGCAATCTTTGAAATCCCTGGTTGGCCACACCATGCTAATAGGATAGCAAAATGCCATGAGTGGTGGAAAATGATGAACACATTACATGTAAAACTTGTTTGGTGGAGGCAGATCACTTTAGCTCCTAACTCATGATATCATTAAGGTTGTTTTAAAAAAAAAAAAAAAGACTGTATGTCTTCGTCTGCTGCAGAGCCCATAAATTTGTTTCTCTTTTGTATTTTATGGTATTTGTGGATGTTTTTCAAATTAGGACCATAAACATTTAAATATTAGTGAGATTTGCTTGTGATGCTAGCCAGTTTAGCAAGCCTGAGCTTGTGGAGCACCATCACACATTCACGTTCAAGTCTCCAAGCCAGCAGCTACCACCTTTCCACGTTCCACGATTAACACTTCAACCTCTATCCTATTTGGTGAGGGTAGGCATTCATCAAAACGTCAGAATGATTAAAATTACAACCTAAAAGCCCTTTTATCAGCCACTCCTCTTTAATCTCTTCTTTTCTGTAGCTGCATCCTGTCACTTTTGCAAGTGACTATTATTGTTTTTTGTCAAGAAATTGTACCTTGTTATCAAAATTGCTTGTTGTCCAAATTGCCTTCCAATGCTACAAAATGTTGTTTGTAAACAGTACTGAATGCAGAGCCATCTTCCTCTCCTTCCCCAAAGTTGACAGAGGAGGAGGAAACAGGAGAAAGTCCTGAGACCTGGGAAGGGCTGAGCCATGGTTTCTCTTTAGGCTGCTTGGCTTGGGAGCCAAGAAGATTTACCTGGAGGTCTCCAAGTAACTGAGCTTCTAAAAGACATTACCTGAGGTTTTCTTCACTATTTTATTTGTAGTGTATTCTTCACTAATTTACTTGTAATGCACTTTTATGTGAGCTTTTGTTTTGTGAATGAACTCTGAAAGTCTGTGGCAGCTGGAATAGCATTCTGTCAACCTAATTATATATGAAACAAATGGTGAAATAGGTAAGGCATATATGTGTGTGTGTGTGTGTGTGTGTGTGTAGTTGGGGGACTTGGGGAAGAACTTCTTTGAGAAACATAGAAATTTATGGAAGGCTCCAAAGTCCTTCTTGAATAAGTCCCACTGCTGGCTCTGAATTTTTAGATGCTACATTATGGTAGGTAAGTTGGCCTTTGGAGGAAAGCAAGAACTTTCCACTGGAAGCCAGCCTGCCCCTCTTGGTCAGTTCCTTTGCTTGTGGGTTTCTATAAATTGGAACCTCAACTGTTCCTTATTTTTGTTTCATTGCAGCTGCTGAATGCTAATAGGTTATTGATGACAAGTATATTTACTAGGCATCCAAAATGCTTAGGCAACAGGGCATCCATGACAACCTTGAATACGTACAGAAGATGAGCGTCAGGGTCAGAATTAAGTGGGAGAGAGTTGCAGGTGGTTCTTAGGGACAAGGTGACATCAGGGAGAGGGTAGCTGCTCATGTACTCACTGGCCATAGTTTCAGACACAGTACCAATCTCAGGAGAGATTAGGAGCAACTGTGTGGAATTGCACTACCAGAATATCAGCTTTTTAAGAATTATAATGAGACCAGAAGGGAGAGTGCTATTCAGGTACATGTAGCTTTTTAGATTGAAATAAAAAGAAGAGAATTACTTGGGTTTCACTTTTTGTTCCACTACTTGTTTTTGATTTGGGAAAAATGATATCTTTTCTCTAAGGCTCAGTTGTCTCATCTGAAAAATGGTACTAAAAAGTCCCATATTTCAGATTTGTTGCCCAGATTAAATGAGATAATATATGTCAAGAATTTAGCACAGTGCTTTGACACCAAATACATGCTTAAGAAATTGTATAGTTTATTATTATGCAATGGAAATTGTATTTGAAAGTGTGTGTGTGAGAGGGAGAGGGAGAATGTGAATTGCCTTCTCTGTTGCATTTTTATGAATGTGTGACTTTCATCCAACTGAGCTGAAGCATCCATCACAGAGAGAGCTGATTTAGGATTGTTCCTTGAGAAATGGAAAGAGAATGAGATGAAATCCAGCCTTTAATGTCCCTAATGGGAATTTTCAGTGAACGGCTAGACAGTAGGTTGGAAAGCTAGACTGTCAGCAGGGGAAAACTTTATTAAATTCATTACCAAGAGGCCTGGTGGATAGACTAGATCATTGAGTTTTACATAAGGGAGGATCTTCTTAGACAGAAAAAGGGAGGAGAGAAAGTTCATCCCTTCTGATATGAGGACTGTACAAATGAGAAAGGAAGATAGGAAAGGGAGGGGAGTCTTCCTTTTCCAGATGTTGTCCAGGACTGGAAAGGTATTTTATATTAGTTAAAAGGAATACCAGCAGCAGCGGGAGGAGCTCACTCTGCTGACTACCCCCATACCCACTGGGTGCAGGGAGAGGGGGCGTCAAAGTGAACCAGGTGATGCGTTGCAGGCAGGCACAGAGGAAATGTTCGTGTTCAGCTTTATGGAACATGCCTGCTAGTGATGGTGGCATGGATGGGGCTGAGAAGTTCCTGTGTGCCCTGAAGGAGATACCCCGGTGGTGATTGCTAGGCTGGACCAGTGAGAAATGAAGGAAGGCCAAGGCTCCAGGGAGCACCCTTCAGCCCTAATTAGGTTGCAAGAGACTGGCCACCAGACTCTGGCATCAGATCCCAGAGAGAGTGCCATTCAGGGAACAGCCCACACCAGAGATTGACATGATCCCACGTCTCACATAGATTCAGAGACCCTATCTTTCCATCATTCTGAGGTCTTGAAACTCAGTGCAGTCTCCATATACCCAATGTAGTCTTGGAAAAGAACTTAGGGAGAGGGGACAATATGGGATTATTTTAATTATTGGATTGAGCTACACTGATGGGATGGAGCTAATTTTAGGGCTCCCCTGCCCCATTTACCACCGTCATCACCGACACCACACAGAGGCAGGGAGTCCTGAGAAAGATACAGTGCCTTGTAGACAAAAAGAAAGAAGATGTATCTTCCACAGCCAACTTGAAGTAGTGTGCAATGCAACTTGTATTTTTATAGCTATTACATCAAATCTTACAAACATGAAAACTAAGCCTAACAAGAAATTGAGAACAGGTATGCCTCATTTTTGTAAGTGATGGGTTGACTCTATCTGCTGTACTTTCTATGTATTTGCCATTTTATTCCTCTACTCAAAGCCCACATGAATCTGGCAAGTCAGCTGCCGCTTCACAGTAGAAAAATTCTCTCGTTTTTCTTTTTATTATTTTGAGCTATGTTGAATATATCGGTCAATTTTAATCTGAACTTGCATTACATTTTAAAATGTAAGTATTTAATTAAAAATAATGTTTCACTGATAGCAAGGCTACAGCTCTGTAATTTACATTGTAGTAGAATAGCTGAAGGGTTGCTTTGAGTGAGGTTACCCTAAAATGGAAAATTTATCCTTCTATACTCTTTGGAAAAACCCACCCCGAAATAGGAAGATAAAGTACACATGATATTCAGATACCTAGGGATGGAGATGGTTTTTTGAGAGGTAGCCTGTTTCTGGTATAAACAACTCTTATCAAAGTCTGTCATTAGAAAAGCAGATGTATGTGTTTCTTCATCTTTCTGATTCTGCCCTGCAGAAGTAATACAGTCCTTTAAGAAATATATAATAGGCATTAAACTTTTTTAAAGAAGATATTCGCGAAGTAACTGTCAGACTGTTTTGAGCATCACAGATCAGACTGTACTTCAACAAATTTCAAGGGATTGTCCAAATTTTGTTATTCTAAAAGCATAGCAACCATAGGTTACAGAGTTGTGTTCTGTTTTTCATTTGTTAATGTTCTCTTAGGATAATAACAGAAAAAACATTTTTTGAGAATTTCTCTTTCTCTACGCTACCAAATATGTGGTTCCTTGTTGTTGGTCCTCATTTTCATTCCCAGTTTAATTTTTAAAAAATGTTGCACATAATGATCAGCCCAATTCAAGCCCCAGTTCCCTGGACAGCAAATATAACTTTTTTAAAGAAAGTGATTAGAGATGGAGGTGGATAACTGAACTTGGTAATAGCAGTAAAATGATCACAATCAAAGGCTATTGTGTGAACATGGCCTGTACAATTAACAGTCTCTGCAGTGACACTCCAGCAGCAGTGCCACTACATAAGTTATATGATGATTTATTATTTTATGATTCTCTCCAAGATTCCCAAGAGAAATGGCATCAAAAGCACACTTCTTTGTAGGATTTCAAACTCTTAAATATTTTAATTTAGAAGATGTTAAAATGTCATAGTAGAGAGGAAAATGTTAGAATGGTTCATATTTCTGGCTAGCTTCTGCTCTTGTATACTGAAGAGCCTAGCTATTTCCTTCATTTTAGAGTTGAGACTCAGAAAAAGTAAGTGGAAAGCTTTATCTGTGTGTGTGTGATTGCAATTTGAGAGAACCAATAGAAATAACATAAAGAGCTGACATTTGATCGTATTGTATTACGCACAGAGTTCAATTTTTTCTAAGTGAAGATAAAAAGAATTTCAACCAAAATTGTCCTATTCTTCCTTTGTATGCTTTCTTCCTATGGTTCTATCTAAAATAATTCTTTTAGATATAGAAGAACATTGGGGCAAAACTGGACTAACTGAAGTATTCATTTCCCAAGTTTTCAACTGAAAGGTGGAATATGTTATCTTTTAAACCCTTTTCTTTCTTAATTGACAAGCCATTTATATTGAGTAACGTACATAAATATTAAGTAATCTTGAAAAGTTTTTATATGTTTACACTTGTGTAACCACCCAGATGAGTATAAGGAGAAATTCTTTTACCCTAGATGTTCCCTTTTGCCCCTTAACAGACCATGCCCCCTCTCTGAAAGGCAACCACCATTCTGTTTTCTAGTACTATATATTAGTTTTGTCTGTTTATGAGTTGAGAACAAGTTGATTCAGGAAACATGTACTCTTTCTTCTTTGAGCATAATGCTTTTTAATTTCATCTATGTTGTTTCATGCAACAATACTTTTTTATTGCTCTGTTATATTCCATTATATAGCTAAACTGCAAATTGTTTATTCTCATGTTGATGGACATATGGGATGCTTCCAGTCTGGGGCTATTATAAATGAAGTTTCTATAAACCTTCTTGTATAGGTCTTTTGGAAGACATATGTGTTTATTGCTCTTGGGTCTATACCTGGAAGTGGAATTGCTGTAGATAGACATACATTTAGGTTAAGTAGATGGCGCCAAAATGTTTTACCAAGTCGCTGAACTGGTTTATATTCACACTGACAATGTACGAGAGATCCAGGTGCTCCACATCCTGGCCAACACTTAATATAGTCAGTATTTTAAATTTTAGCCATTCTGGTAGTTGTGAAGTGTTATCAAATTAATGGTTTTAATTTACTTTATTATTAAATTTGATTTATACCTAGGTACTTAATAGTTTTGATACTATCTTAGGTGATATTTTATTTCATTCTAATTTTATAGCTATTTTATGAAATACAATTAATTTTGCATATTGACCTAACCTAAAACATTACTAAATTCATTTATTCATTCTAGTTTCTTCTGTATTTCCTGTGATTATAATCCTGTCATATGTGAACAGTTGACAGTTTTAGTTCCTCCTTTCCAATTTTTATGTTTTCTTTCCTTTCCTAGCTTTATTGCAGTGGCTAAGGTCTCCAGTATAATGTCGAATTGGTGATTGCAGCTATTCCTATCATGTTTCCAACATCAGGAGGCTCACTCAGTGCATACATCATCTTGTTAATTCTCTAGTCAAACCATACTTTGTATTTGGTAATAACACAACAGTTTACATTTGGCTATTTCAAATTTAACCAAATGTTTTGATCTTCACATGATTTCCAAATATAATTTATAAAAAACATTCCATTGTTTAGAAAGAAAATAATTTTATTTCAGGATATCTTTGTATTTCACATTCAACTCTAGAAAATATTTGTTAGGGAAGCATAATTTATGAACTACAATGCTTTCATGCCTGTTTATTTGTGACTTACCATATAGTGCTTTAAAATACAAGCAATTTTATATAAATATTTTTCTTCTCCACATTAGTACATAAATTCAAAGACAGCAGAGATTCACCTTACATTTATTTTGAACCTCTATGGCAGCTATCAGAATGCCTTCTCAATAAATATTTGTTGATTGTTTTAGAGAAAGTAAGTCCATTATTATTCTCAAACTTGAAATTGCATAATAGATTTTAACCACCATTTAAATAGCACTACATTTTACCATAATATTGCTGTAGTAAACAAAGTATAATCAAAATTCATTTTTTTGGAAAAAATATCAATTAAAAAACTCTCTTAACTGAGCATACACTACTGTGTAACCAGACACGTGAATATATAGAGCTTTGAGACATAGCAAGATACTTGAAAGCATTTAGAATCATCAAAAAAATGTACCTATCAATCCTTATATATTAGTAGAGCAAATTCATGTTACCTGACCACATGGACTACAGAATTTATTCTAAATTTTAAAATAAAATACAAATTAATACTCATTGGTATAATTTTCATTTACTGTAAAACATAGAGGGAATGTTAACTTTTTTTTTTTGTCTTTCCTCCTTTCTTCTTCTCTCTTTTTCTTTTTTTCTTATTTATCCATAAATTAACCTTGTTGCCTGATTTGATTTCCCTAGTTAGCATGGCAATTTGGAGGATGTTGGGGACAGGAGTACTTGCAGATATTCTATGATAGACTTAGGTCTGAGCATTTTAATTTGAAGTGAAACCTCAGGTGTGTTTGTTGTTGTTATATCAGATCTTAAACAATACCTTTATAAACATTACTTTTAATCATATGTACTAAAGGGTATTAAATCGTATGAATGTTGTTTATGGGTTTAAAATCTTCTACGAAGCAAATAAACTTGTCCCCATGAATTTCAGAGGTAGAAATTAGGCGGAGAGGGTGTTTTACTTGAGTCATTGTTCAGGCTGATGGTAGAAATACGAGTGTGCCCTGAATCTTCGGTTAATCTAATTCATTCTAAAGCATTTATGAATCAACATCCCTAGTATATACACAGTATCGCTTCTTGCCAGCCTGTCAGTCGTCTTAAGCAGGGCTTTTATTTCTCCCTCTTTGCCCTGCTTAAAATCGGATGATTTCTTTAACAAGAGACACACAGGCAGATACTCGTAATGCTGAAATTGTGACATCTAAAGGTAAATGTAGTATCAGAGGGCTCCATTAGGTAGTCTAAAGTCCATTCAAATTACAAGACAAATTTATTCAGAAAACGAATGCAGTTTACTGACAGCAAGGGAGAGGGAACTATTCGGAGTAAATAGGGCAGTATTTGTTTATCTGAAATTTTGTTGGCACATTATGTGACTACCACTCCATTTGATATAACATATGCAGTCACCTGGCCTTGTATAATTTCAGGGCTTAGATGAAAAAAAATTGTAGCCCAAGACCTTACAATATATTCTTCACTTTACCCAGTGGATTCATTTCATGTATGAAATGAGTCCACAGTATCTCAATATTTGAACACCTCGTTTTAATACACTTAGCCATTGAACCGCAGAGTCTATGCTAAATGTTATTATCACTATAACGACAATAGGGGGTTTAATAAACTCACCATTTAATGTGCATTGGTGCATAGCTTTCTAAATTTGTTTCGGTACAACCTTATGGATTATCTTATTACATTTGTACCTTATATTTTTAACAGTACCAAGGCAGATGCGTATACATATATTTACGTGCGTGTTTTCAGTGTTGGAAATTCGTTTATAGTCATGTTCGTCAAGTGATTTGGATACTCTCAGGGAATTCTTAGAAGTTACATTTGGAACATTTTAACTGATTTTTGCTGTGTAATGAAATTTTACACCTACCTTCTCATATTTCACTTCAAATTCCTTTTGAACCGCATTGCCCTGTTTTCCTGGCTACTCGATTAAAGAAATGGCTAAAAGAAAATAAGGGAAAGGTATTATTAAGCATAGAGTTGCCTAGTTTTTCCTTAAAATATCAAAAGTGCGAATTCAACCAAGTTGGAATGAAATTTGACTCAGTGCAGCAAAGAGAAACCCTGGAATTTGCAGAAAGGAAGCAAGCAAATTCGCTAACAGCTGCAGTTGATGGACTGACTGCTGTGCCTTTGGCTGGCGGTTCATCTGTTCCATGTGCAGCTGCAGGGCGAAGCATCACCACCTTTCCTCCAGGAACCGATCTTGGCATTTTAATTGCTGTAGCGCACCCATGGGTGACCAGCTGCTGGGGGAGAAAATCGGGAGTGGCTCTGGGTCCTTCCAGAGTCTTAGGGGAAAAGTTGAAAAGCGGGAAGATGTGCCTTGACCCAGACAAAGTCCAGCTGATCCTGAGTTTCCAAAGGCACCAGGAGAAAATGGCTTGAAGTGGAGAAGTAAACTCTCAGACTTCCCCAAAAGAAAGAGAAGTCTTGAGGCAGGATTCTCAGGCTTCATGTTAATTAGGGTCAAATCAGAGTCTCTGGATGAAGGGTGTAGCAGCAAGTTCATCTTAACCTTTCTCTGGAAGAACACGAGCTGTGAAAAGCTGACTTTGCAGCCATCACTGATTTTACATTCACCTGTTCCCCTGTTTGGGTTGGAATTCTGCCGGGCATGTTTGGACCCCAAGATGTAAAAGGAACTCCTAGCAGGAGGCAGAACAGGGATCTTCTCATCATAGTATAGCTAAGAAGCTGTGCCGGATGCCACCTCCCATAGATGGGTGTTTCCGGTCACCTTTGGGGGCTGATGCTTCACTGCCTGGCTCAAAGTGTGACCTCTGAGCACATATATCAGACGGTTTCTGTTTCATTCTGTAATGCTGGCTAATATAGTAATTTCATCCCAATTGAAAACTTCTATTACATGAATTCTTGAAGGGAGAGCTATAGCCACATACTTTTTCTCCCCCAGAACTATATGAGCCTCGCTGCTATACTAGAGGGAGTAGATAGAAAGTTCCAAAGTGAACCTTTGAGAGAGTTCAAGAAATCAGAGAAAAATGAGCCCAAGCTTAGGAACTCCATTTCTAAGTTTTGAGTGGTGGGCAAGGAGGGAAAAAATGTAGTATGTAAAGGGGAGGGAAGGGTAAAGGAGTAAAGCAAGGCTACAGTATTCTGCTGTGTTCTGTGCTCTGGCAGGAAGTTATCATGAGTGGAACTAATGGTATACGCTACCCTGTGTGATTGGGAAGAGGATAGGAGGGTGCCTTGGGAGCCAGTGGAAATTTATTAAATTAAGATTCCCTCAAACTTGATTTTCCATCTTTACCCAGCATCATAGTTAATTGGCATCTCTGAGACTCCTGTGGGACCCAGGAGACTGGAATCAACAATTCAGAATCAAATGGAGAGCCAGTCACAAAAAGACTAGGAAATAAAATGCTCTTTAATACACCGCCTTTCCAGCATCTCACTGAAACTGAATGAAAATGATCCAAAAGCTGTAGAGAAAATAAAGAATAGTAAAGACATTAATTCCATTCATATAGTGTTTACAACTTGTTTGGAGAGTATTTTGAGAATTGTTTGATCTGGCTTATATAAAAAACAGATACATCTGTATCAATAGCTATGTATATATGTATATACACATAGAAAATTTCTAGAAAGAAGAAGACAAAATTAATATAGGTTACTTCTGGAGAATGGGAAGAGGATTCTGGAGTAGGAGACAAGATCTGTTACATTTCATTTTATATTTTTCTGGCGAGCTTGAGGGAACATTTTACTTTTTTAATGTTAAAAATGCTGAAATCTACATAGATTAAAATCATAATCTACATTCTTCTCAGAATTACCTTATTTACCGTCCTGGCATATTTGCTTGCACACTTTGTTTTTCTTGTTGCTTTTCTTCTTTGTTTCTTTTAGAAAAGTCTCTATATTGTTTTGTTAAAAACAGTGTAAACATTGCATTAAACTAGTAAAAAAATTGCCTCAAATCAGACCACACAGACACAGTTACCATTAGATGCGTAAAACTCTGTGACGTATTTCTTTGTATGTCTGTGAGTAAAAGGATGCATAGATGGATGGATAGATGATGGGTGGATGGATAGACAAATAGATGTACAGGTACAGATAGATGTAGGCAGATACGTTCATTCTTTACACTAAGCTCACAGCATAGTTAATATTTTAATTTAACAGAAGAATCAAACTGAAGTTTTACTTTCAGAGAAAACTGTTGGCCTCAAAGAACTTTTATTTTCACCTCAAGAGAGAGATTTTTCTAAAAGACCCACATAAGGTCTAAACAAAATTAACTTAGTGAAAAACACGGAAGTGAATTCATTTTTCTTTATGTTTTTTACTTTTTTAACCTGCAAAGCTTAATTGATGGTTGGGGAAGGAAAACTGTACAAATGACTTGTGTTTGGTTCATATACTTCGGCCCCACTATTGGTGAATATGGTTTCCTTCTTCTAATGAGCAAGCACAAAACAATCAGGACTAGACATCTCAGAATTATACACAGAATAGTTCAATGGAAAAAATTTATAAGAATTTAAAAAATTGTTTCCCGATTATAAGGAAGAACGTGACCTAATGTTAAAATGACAGGACAGGAATTTTAAGAATAATGGCTCTGCCATTTAGTGTATTTTCAAAGACTGCTTTAGGGTTTTGCGTTATTTTACTTTTATTTGGAATTAACATTTGGGTCAGTTTCTAGAGGCGTACTGAATGAATGAATGTTACATGGCTGAATGTTAAGATCAATATAGGTTTGGTGAAGTTGCATTTTGGAGGTAACAATAATAGCTAAAAATTTATTTAAAAATTAATAACTACAAATTTTAACTAATAATTTTGTTGGTTAATTTCAGAAGTTTGGCATTCTAGTGCAAAAACAGTATTTTTCAACACTAGAAGTTGCTAGATTCCTCCTGCAGTAGAAAGAGGAACACAGTATATTTGTCATGTGAAAATAGATGCTTACATTCAATTGATATAATAATGTCACTAACTTTTATATACTATACCCTACATATTATATAATATATTAGATACAGTGAGGAGAATACCTTTTCAGTAAACATGTTTTGTTGCAACAGAAAGAACTTTGTATCAGGATTCATAATTAAGGAATATCAGCTCCTGAAAATGAGATCCATCTGTAACAGTAGTGATTTGAGCAACATTTTGGCTAAAACTTTCCCTTTCATAGACACAGCACTTTCAGGAAGTGTCTTCTGAGTCATTCTATTCCAAGTCTGTTTTAAAATTTGACTAAGGAAACAAAATGTTCTTTGGGTCACTCATTCTTCTCTAACATGTTTTTCTTTGTATTTTTCATATCATTTATGATGTCTGAATCAAAGTGGTTTCAGATGTTATGCATAATTTTAGTTTTTCCTACCAGTGAAATTTTGCATTGCAGAGTTAATATTCTGCCATCGTTAATTTATTCTCACAGATGTGAAGAATTCCTAAACAGGAATTTTTCCTGAAAACCTTATGTCCTAAGTGGTGTTAAATACCTAAAAATTGTGTATAGTTCTCAAGGGTATGTAAAATTGTGAATGCTAGTTCATGAAGAAAATTCTGCAGATTTAGAAATTATGATATAATCCGATGCCTGTTTTTCAGCTTTATATTATTTGGAAATTTCATGCACATTTGTCTCTAGGGATAAATGTTTTTCTTAGGGTTACGTACAAAGCACGCTCTCTTCATAGTCACTTTAACTGTTAATCTAGTTTCCTACTTATTTATATTGAAAGTCCTTAATTATTGTTTTGTACATAAATTTAACAGCTTTCCTAATCATTAACTATTGTAGCATTTGACTCTTCAAATATTAAATATGCATCTGTATTTCAATTTGATGGTCAATTTCAACATATAACACACATGAAAAGGTTTCTACTCATTAGATCTGTAACGCTACCTGTGAACTTGAACACTCACAGACAGAGTCAGTACATGCCTTGTTTGTTTTATTACAGTTACGCTCTTGATTTGATAGAATGGCGACCTATGTAATCATATAACTGTTTACACTCTAGTTTGGGAATGTCATCAGTGTCCTACATCAAGGTAGGAATTCAGCTCTCCTGTTACCTATAGGCTAAGAATGAACTTGAAAGCAAAGAACAACAGATTTCGGCTAGATCCCAAGGATAAAGCCCAACTGGGTTTGCCCTTGCTTCTAAGATATGAATTATCTTATTTCTTTAGCAACTTCTTCAGGTTTTCTACTCTGTCCCCTTCCTCAGCCTCTTTCACATGAAATAGTCATTGCCTATTGAGGATGAGTTTTTAAAAACCTACTAAGGGATCCTCTATAGCTAGCAAGGGACAAGCTTCTCTCTCAGGCCTAGGTTGGGGAAGATAATATGTAGAATCACTCTTGCCTCTTTGCCTCTGATGGATACCCTCCACGAAGTCTGTGGATCAAGCACATGGGCAATGGCTGTAGTAAAGGATAAGGCCCCAGAGTACTTCTATTCATACTTTAGCATCATTTAAGATTAGAGCTGTCAGGGGAGAGACCAAACAAAATGATGGGAATCTCCTCTTAAGAGCAAAGTTCTAGTCAGTGTGTTATTTTTTACATAAAATACAAGCCCCTGAAACAAAGTTAAACAGCCAACATATATACTAATAAAACTCAATTACAGACATCTCCCCTGGTCAACCCATCTGGTATGATTCTGTGTTTCTGTATCACGTCTCTAGCAGCATCACGGGCTGCCCTAACGCTAGAGTGAGAGCTTGCCTGGCTGCCAAGTCTTTCTGATGCCTTCCTGATGGCAGCTGTCTCACTGGGGAGACAGTGCTGTGGTCCCGTTGGGCCTGAGCAACAGCTCCGGCCCCTGGTGTCAGAATCCATTTTTGGAAGCTTTCTGCCACCATGTTTACCTTCCAGTCACCCAAGCTGTGTTCCTGGGGACAGCAACCTCTGTGCCCAGGCCACCCCAGACCTCAGGCTCACTGCTCTTTTTATAGGTGGGCAGGTGGTCTTTCCCAATTCTTTAATTCTTGTAGCCATATAAAAAGATGCCTCTGCAGTGATAAAGGTAGCAGCCCCACAGTCACTCCAGACTGTTAACTGTGTTCCTTGGTCCCAGATGCTCACTGCACATGAGGAGTGCTGTCTGCCGTCCACCCCCCGTGGCCATCCCTCAGACACTGCTGATTTTCCCCTTTCTGCCTCTTGCAGCAGAAAGTCCAAGGACGGCGTCTCAGTCTCCGTTACCTGTTTTGTGGAGCTTTCTTTTCCAAATGGGAAGCAACCTTCTTAACATTTAAATGAACAACCTAGGTCTGTGTTTATACTGCATATGCTGCTAGTAGCAGAGTTGAGCAGACAACAAAAGCTTACATCATAGTGATGACAGCTTGTTTTTGTTGTTTATTGTTTTGTTTCATTTTGCTTTCTAATGAAATTAGAGGAAGTAGGTAGTATCGAGTGTTTATATTTACCATGAATCACTCCTGTATAATTGTCTGTTTTAAGAAATATGACCCCAAGTTTTGGCATCTGAATTCAATATGGATTTTGGAAGCATGTGAAACTTGAGAGCATGTCTTGCTGTTACCAGGGCTGAGAGATGACTTGGTACTCCTCAGAGCAGTCAGGCCTGCAGAGAGAATTCACATCTGTTGTAAAGGAAACTAGCCCCACCTGTTGTTTAAATTCATTTTGCTGGCATACCACAGCAATCCTGTCCCTGGAAGCTTCTCCCTGGATGGGTGTTTCTCTCCTCTGGGCAGCATCGGAAAAACAATACCTCTAAGAAAAATGTGAGGGAAGAAATCCCATCTAGAGATGTGTCAGTACATTGAATACTGACTGAGGAGGTGAGCTGAAATGATTAGTTATGTTCACAGAGCATCACCAAGTTGTAAGTTGTAAGATGGCTTTCTGTTATTATTGTGTCTATCAAAACTAAAGGTGAACAATGGCTTTTTCATTTAATTTTCCATTTCTGGGCTAGGACTTCACTTACTCGCTGTTATCTTGTCTGAGTTTCAGTATCCTGTAGAATCCTGTTAATAATAAGTCAGGGGCTTACTGTGAGGTGTAAATCAGATACTCTAGAGAAGACAACTAGTGTGTTTATTGACATACAGTGTTCCTTCAACAGATGTTTTAGTCTTTTCCTCCTTTTGTATATCTTAGCCTATGATAATCATTCTAGTGTTGGTCTCAAAGAACTCAACCTAAGCCCTAGATTTTGTTTCATTTCACACGTTTGCTTGAGAACAGTAGAAAAGGAGGCACTGAAAAAAACCACTGGGTGTGTTGGCTTAATGTCTCAGAAGCTTTAGCACACAAGAACTGGCAGTGAATGGGAAAAATGGAAACACAGAGGTTTGGTTTTGTGTTTTGTTTCTCAGCACATTTCTAGGAGCAAATATGAATGGCTTCTGTTATTTCCAGGGTTTGCCATGTACTCCAGGAAAGGGAGACTATACTGATGCATGTGATAGATACAAGGGCTTATGCAGAAATTAAGCTTTTTAGAAAGTAATAATATTTAACAAACATTATTGAGCACCTTTGCTGGGTCAGGGACTGCTCTCGACCTGAACTCTCCAAGGGTAGAAAACAGACTCATTCTAGAATACTTTATCCTGGTGCTCAGCACCTGGTCCTTGCCCTCATAAAGTTTACAGCTGCTTAAGAGGTTCTGATTTGGAGGAAACCAGTTTAAAACAAACAAACAAACAAATCATCATTTTCATGATGCTAATAAATTCCAAGAACTGGTCCAAGAAATTTGCAAGTGATCTTATAAGTAGTAAATCCAAAGTTTATTACCTGAGTAGCCATTTACCTATATATGTTTTAATTGAAGTTCTCATAAATAGTTGCTCAAGTATTAGGTTAATCTGAATGAAAAGCTACTTTTATTTAGTGGAATTCAAAATGCATCATTGTGTTTTTAAAAGACAGGCATTCCTAACTGACATTTAAGCAACATTGGTTTCTTGGCGTGTGAATATCTGAACAATTGAAGGAGAAGATGGGCTGTATGCACAGCACTCATTGTTTTCTCTTGTTGCTCTCAGCTGTTATTGTTATGGCCCTTGTCAGATTGCAAACAAGTGATTAATCCCCGTTGGTAGACTTTCTAAAAATTTGTTCTGGCCATGTTCTGCTTTTATACACACACACACACCTTAAAATTTTAGGCTTATATAATAAGAGCTTTATTTAAAGGTGGATTATTTGAACACTGAAGATGTGTTTGTACTGCTGGACTTCATTTAGAAAATAGTCATAAAGGATGAATGAAGAGGGTTTTTTTCTAGTTAAAGGTAAGAACTTTAAAAATTGAATTCCATGACCACTGCTACTTTTATATATTACTTTGCTGCTCACATGAATGGTATTGTTGAGAAATTCCTGATATCTGACAATGAGTAAAATCCTAAATTAACTTCCCAATGCTAATGAATCATTTTATAATATAGAATACTCAGTTATTTAGAGGCTTGTTATGTAAGTTATATTTATTTTGTAGAAAAAAGTAAGTAAACGGGTGCCTGGCTGAAGTTGAAAACTAAAGACTAAAAGTAAGATTTGGATTTGGATTATCTATTTGTCTCTTTTAGTCTCTTCCTCTACAAAACTGCCTGTATACAGCAAGGTATATCTTTCTAAATTATTACTTTACTATGGTATTTCTCTACTCAGAACTCTTTAGTGAGGTTCCAAATTGGGGTAGATAAACAGACTGAACCCTGTCTCTTCCACTGAATGCAACTGTCACACCTGGATCAAATGTATGGATTATATATTTAAGGATTCTGAGAAGTAAATAGTAGCACATGGATTGAGAAAGAGCAGGAATGAGAACACTATAAATTTAGTGGTGAGTTTACCATGCTTTTCCTCTGGTAGCACCCAGCTTCAACTTGGGGAAACTGAGAAGTGGAAATCAACATGGACAGCAAGAGCTCCAGGAGTGGTTGAAAGCAAAAACTGATGTCTGATGTAGTTTTCATTGTATGTAGATGTAATTCATATGTTTACCACACAAAGGGGAATAGAACAGGAGCCTAACTGGTGGTAGTATGATTTCTAAATCCCACTTGAAGGTATAAAATATTGATTCACAATAAGAATATGAAAATTGAGTATGTATATAGTAATCCCTGGTGCAACCATGAAATAAATTTTATATTGACACAAAGAGATACAGTAAAAAAAAAAAACACAATAAGATGAATTTAAATGGAACACTAAAAGAAGATCCAACAATGCAAATTAAGATAGGAAAATTAGGGCCTCCCTGGCGGCGCAGTGGTTGAGAGTCCGCCTGCCGATGCAGGGGACGCGGGTTCATGCCCCGGTCCAGGAAGATCCCACGTGCCGCGGAGCGGCTAGGCCCGTGAGCCATGGCTGCTGAGCCTGCGCGTCCGGAGCCTGTGCTCCTCAGCGGGAGAGGTCCGCGTACCGCAAAAAAAAAAAAAAAAAAGATAGGAAAATTAGAGGAACAAAACCCAGAAAGAACAAACAGCAAACAAACAATAAAATGGTAGACTTTAGTCTAAGTACATCAGTATTAAATGTAAGTGGTTTAAAAAACAATTAAAAACCAACAGTTGTCAGAGTGGGTAAGGAAGAATATATGATGCAGCAGTATGCTGTGTAAAATAAGCTCACTTTGATATAATGACATAGCTATGTTAAAATTGAAAGGATGGGAAAAGATAAACCATGCAAACTTTAAACAAAAAAGAAAATTTGAGTTGCTATGTTGATAGCAGACAACGTAGACTTTAGAGAGAGAAAACGACCAGAGATAAAGAGGAAATTAAACAATGATAAAAGGAACAATTTACCAGTAAGACATAAGTCTTAGGAGTGAGTGTGTACCCAACAACAGAGCTTCAAAATATAATATGTGAAATAAAAACTAATACAGCTGAAAGAAGAAACAGTTATATTCATTATTATAGTTGAAGGCTTCAAAAATACTCTCCCCAAAATTGGTAGAACTAGTAGACAGAAAATCTGGTAGTATGTTGAAAAACTTGGAAAATAAAACTGCTATCAACCAAATGGATGTAATGAGTGTTTATTGAACATTCTAACCGCAAACAATAGAACACACGTTCAAGTGCACATGGAATGCTTGCTTACCAAGATAGACCTAATTTTTTGTGAGAAAACAAATTTTTAATAAGTTTAATAGAAATGAAATCACAAAAATAAGTTCTCTGTTCATGTTGGAATTAAATTAGAAACTGATGATACCTGGAAAAAAAAATTCCACACATTTGGGAATTCAACAACAAACTTCTAAATACTCATAGCTGGGATTGGAAGGTAAGTTTAATATTCAGAAATCAATGTATTCCTCCAGACAGTTTAAAGAAGAAAAAAACACATTATCATTTCAACTGATGTGGAAAAGTCAGTTGACATCATTCATGATAAAAGGTATCAGCAAACTCAGAATGGAAAGGAACTTCCTCAAGTTGATAAAAGACCTCTACCAAAAACTTACAGTTAACATCATACTTAATGGTGGAAATGCTGAATTTTAAAAATATGATTTGCCAATTTTGTTTGGAGTTCTTCTACATTCATAGTTAAGATTATTTTAAATTTGTATCATGTGTTGAGTGGTATCAGGGTTTTGTTGGCTTGGTGAAGTGAATTGAGAAGTTTCTTATTCTAAACTCTGAAACCGTTTGAATACTGGAATTACCGTCAGCTATAGTGATCAATATAGTATATTAGAGAAGAGATAGACACATAAATCAATGGAAAACAATCCGCAGTCCAGAAACAGGCTCATTGATTTTTGACAAAGGTGCAAAGACAATTCACTGTAGAAAAGATAATCTTTTCAAGGAATGGTTATTGGAAACATTGGAAATCCATATGCATACAAAAGGAACCTCAGCCTAATCCTCACGTTGTGCAAAAATAAGTGCAAAATGGATCATAAACTTGAATGTAAAAACCAAAATTATAAAGCCTTTAGAAGAAAACATAGGAGAAAGTCTACATGACCTGGGGTTAGGCAGGAACCTCTTAGATATAACACCTAAAAAGAAAAAAATATTTGATAACTTGGACTTTATCAAGATTTAAAACTTTTGTTCTGTGAAAGACCCTGTTAAGAGATTGAAAAGATACAC
Organism: Delphinapterus leucas; assembly: GCF_059928025.1. Lineage (NCBI taxonomy): Eukaryota > Metazoa > Chordata > Mammalia > Artiodactyla > Monodontidae > Delphinapterus > Delphinapterus leucas. Next base: position 24,675,200 of record NC_143149.1, read on the forward strand.
TAAGGGCTTCCCTGGTGGCGCAGTGGTTGAGAGTCCGCCTGCCGATGCAGGGGACACGGGTTCGTGCCCCGGTCCGGGAAGATCCCACATGCCACAGAGCGGCTGGGCCCGTGAGCCATGGCCACTGAGCCTGCGCGTCCGGAGCCTGTGCTCCGCAACGGGAGAGGCCACAACAGTGAGAGGCCCGCGTACTGCAAACAAAACAAAACAAAACAAAAACAACAACAAAAAAAGGCAAAATCGTAAACAGGCCTTTAACCAAAAAGGATATAGAGAAGGTAATAAATTACATGAAAATATGTGCAGCATCATTAGCCATTAGGGAAATGCAAATTAAAATGATAATGTGGTAGCACTAGAATGGTAATTAAAGCAAAACAAACAGAACACTGTCACTATCAATTACTGGTATGGATTACAACTAGAATTCTCAAACATTACTGATGGGGATACAAAATGGAATAGCCACTTGAAAAACATCTAGCAGTTTCTCATAAATGTAAACATGCTTACCCAATGACCCAGAAATCCCACTCCTTACTGTTTACTCTAACAAACTAAAAATGTACGTTCACACAAAAACCCATACATGAATGTTTATAGTACTTTTATTCAGATTTGCCCCAAATTAACAATAACCCAAAAGTCTCTCAACAGGTGAATGGTTAAACAAACTCTGGTACATCCTTACAATGGACTACTACTTATCCATAAAAAGGAATGAGTTTTGAAACACGCAACAACTTGGATGAATCAAAGAAGAAAGCCTCAAAAAGTTGTATATTGGATGTTATAACATTTCAAAAAAGCAAAGCTATCATGATGGAAACAGATCAGTGAGTGTCAGGGTCTAGGGGCCGGGGAAGGATGTGCCTAGAATGAGCATTGTGTGTGTGTGTGTGTGTGTGTGGTGGGGATGGAACTGTTGTGTATCATGATTCTGGTGCCAATTATGTAAATCTATACATGTGTTATAATTCATAAAATTTGACTATAAATTAATTTTAAAAAAAATCTTTTCCATGAATGTCTACTGACTTTAGATTATCTCCCAAACTCCAGAGCAGGCAAAGAATGGCCTCCATTCTCTAGCCACACCTGTCTCCCTGCCTGTTTTCCCGTGATTGCTCTGTTCTGTTACCATTCATGGTGTATCTCTGTTCCTTAGTGTCTCATTTACTTTAGTTTTTCTTTATTCTCTAAAAATATAAATCACAATGTACAGATCTCACCAGTGCTGATTATTTGAGTCCAGTGTCATATCTGGAGCTAGTTACCTGGCAGATGTGATTGGTTACAACTTGACCATATTCACCAAGAACATGCAGTTTTCAGAGACTTGAAAAGGGATCAGTGTTTTCATTTGTGTGGTTTTAAAACTTCTTTGGGCAAGGATAAGTTTCATCCTACTGACATTTCTGAACAATTTTGTGTGATTCTCATACCCCTATGAAAAGATGAAAGCATCTGGGAGTATTTACTGTGGCAGAAATACGGTTCAAAGCAGCTAGTAAACCATTCAGATAAATGGTGAATAGTTGTTCTCCTTATTCACAATGGATATAGGAAAAGGAAATGCTCATCAATTGTAGCATGAGGGATTAAGAAGTGCTGTAAGGAAGAATTTCCTACCGAGAAAATTTTCACCCCGCTGGAAATCATGACTGTGGCTGGCCGTGGAGTCATCCTCCAGGTCTCTGTAAGAGAAGTGTAGATTCTTGATGGTCTGAGATGGTTTAAGAAAGCCCTAATGGAAAGTTTGAAGGAGATCCTTCTGCACCACCATTGTGGATTCTGGCATGCTTTCTTCAGGCTCCTCTTTGCCAGGTGAATATTTAAAGAACTTGAAGTTTGCAAAGCTTCTTCTCTTGAGATGAGCGGCAGCTTCTCCTCCACTAATGATCTGAATTTAACACTGGATCACTCGGGGCCAGATTCATCTGCAAAATGTTTGCTCAGCTTTGATGCTCTAAAAGCCTCTCCAAAGCTAAGAAAACTCTGAGAAATGGATTATTTATGCATCTCTGCAGAGCTTGGTATCCGACATGGACTGTATTTAATCCCTTCCTAAGCATTAGCATTCTAAATTTATGAAAAATTTGTGACATATATTAAGTGTATTTCACACAGTTATGATCCTATCTGACTCCAGTCATCTAGATGTCAGATTCCCATTCTTTCTGTGGGAATTGAAAGCCCTGGTGAAGGCAGGTGGTAAAACTCAGAAACCCTGGCATGCTTTTTTCATTAAGCTCCTGGCTAATTTCTGATAAGATGTCACAGATTTAATCAGTTTTAGTTTAAACAGAGCTTGAGAAAACTTATCTTCTTTTCCTTAATTTTAGAAAAAAAATCTTATAACTGAATTTTGACTACATCGAAGTGATGTTTAATTGCAAATATTTGCAATTGTATATTGTAGACATTCGTGGAGTAGAAAAGTCAATATTTTCTTTGAAAGGAAATTGAGCATTTATAGAATATTAAACAAATCCAAGACCAAGATTCTGAAAGATGGTTATGAATTCTATAAGTCTCTACTAATGAAAGTGAAAATGATTATTTGTTATCTAGGTCCTAGACTGGAATAGAGAATTTCTGAAATGAAGTGTCATTGCAGGCCCTCCAATCAGCCTGCACCTGTCTCTACGTGTCTTGCAGTCAGCTCTGAGGCTTTCCCAGTGCTGTGTAATATTTAAGAGCATGACCACAGTCATCAGACAGAGATGGTTTGGGATCTAAAGCTTACCAGTTACTAGTGGTGTGATAACGAAGGAGGTGGTTCTTCACATCCATCCTAGAGAATACCCTCTGTACAAACATTATAGTAAGAAATAGCTTGTAGTTAGTTAGGAATATAGATTACAAAGAGCCTCCTTATCTTGAAAACTAAGCTAAAATCTGTCATCATATATTGTAAAAATTAATTGTGACTTATATAAAGACGTATAGTAAGTGCTCAAAGAAATATTATTTAAGAGAAAGTAAAAAGGCATTAGGTCAGTTGGTATCTGCTTTCACTAAGGAAACAAAACAAATAATATAAAAGGTTAGGATGCAGCCAGAGGGCAACTTCCACTCAGGCTCCTGTGAGATCACACCTTCAATGAGTTAGGATTTCATTGCTCCTTGGGAACTCCACTGCCAAGTGGGATTCTGTCATTCTGGAATCCTAGGGATTCCTTTTCATTCTAGGAAAGTGACAAATATTACTAAAAAATTCACAGGAGGTAAGAATGGTGATTGCTACCAGAAAGGGAGATCCACATTGGTCAGAAACATTTTTCTTTCACAAGTGGACAAAAAATACCTGCCACCTTCCCACCCCCATCCCTCCACATTCAGCTTCTTTCAAATACCTCCTTCCCACACACCCCATCAGACAGTTTTCTCTCTGCTGAGGAGAAAACTCTGGACAGATCACGTGACCTCACCCCTCTTGCAGTCCCCTCCCCTCCTCCTGCCCAAAACTAATAGTATGGTGGCCAGTCGTTGGTAGGCTGGCCGGGAAGTTTTGACATGGGCTTCCTTGTTTGAAAAGATAAGATGCCATCTTTGGAGAAGCTGACATAGAGGGAACAAAGCGACGAGTGAAGTTGAAAGTTTGCGATGCAGAGAGAGACCAAGATGGCCATCATGGGCAATGAGTTAAGCTGAAATTATCATCAATAAGTATGAGTAAGTGTGATTTATAGCATTGAGATAGATGCTTTCTAATGTAGAGAAAGGACATTCAGAGTAGAAAATGAAAATGTCCTAGGGTATTGAGAAGAGAATGGAGTAGATTTCTGGGTACTTAGGGAGTGTCTGAATCCATGCAACTCTATGCCTTTAGAGAGTATTATCTTCTAATGCTTTTGTTTGAGGATAAGAAGGGAGGTCATAATTCTTTTGGAAAAGTCTAATGTGGAGTAGCTCCATGTTCCCCATTATAAAATCCACAAAGCCTCGTGGCTTAACAAAGATGCCAATGAAAGCAGTAGTGCCCTTGTGTTTTAGTCATCCAAATATTTGTTCCTCAATTCTTTTTTTTTCTTTAATGAATATGAGTAAAGAGTATTTTCTAGAATGGCTATAAAAGGATTTTTTATTAGTTTATGTATTTTAAAATACATATTAACTACCAATGATGTGTAATATCCTTTGCTAGGTCCAGTGTATGCAGTAGGGACCCATCTCATGTTAGGGAACAAAGAAGTAAACAGATCCTGCGGTATGGGATGTCACAGCTGTGTTGTTAATAAAGTGCTGTAGGAGCTCAGAGGAGGGGCATCTAACTGAAAGAGTTTGGCACTAGTGGGACAGAGAGGGTAAGGAAGTTTCCTCAAAGAACTACACCTGAGCAGACTCATGACCTGCCGGCAAACTCAGCCAGGTGAAGGGCAAAGGGAAGTGCTTATGTGAAACTCCAGGAAAAGAGAGAATGGGGTGTCTAGGAATTGCAAATAATCTGTTCCTGGACCACAGGGTATGAGGATAGAAATGGTAGGAGATTTGTTTAGAGTTGGGGGTGGGTTCAGAGGCAAGGACCAGGACATGTGAGCTGTTTTATGGCATATTTTGTGGTTTGGAGTTGATCCTTACAATGTAGGCATTTAAGTTCAAGAAAGATAGATCATGTTTGAAATGGGGAGGTGGCGAAGTGGTCAGCCTGGAAAGATACTAAAAGAATAGAATTTACTGGGCTTGGAAGACTCAGCATGGTATCCTGATTCCTGTACTGGTATCTCCGTGGGTTGAAGCAATGTGATACACAAGAGGAAGAGTAATTAGTTCTTATGAAGGAAATGCAAGTGACTTTGAGATGTTGAGTCGATGGGTCTGTGGTATATACATGAGGGAGGACTGAGTAGGTTGTAGGATACAAATACGTCTGGAAAATAGGAGAGAAATCCAAGATGAGACGATTTCAAGTCCCATCTCTGTAATAACCATATTGTTGGGTTAACTTTATGCTATACAACTTTATGCTATGCAGCTAATTCAAGTTCTTTACACTTTCAAATCTATGAAAACAAATTAGGAATCATTCACCTTGTCTATAGATTTAACAGTCTGTATTTCAGCAAGTTGTATGGTTCAGAAATCTAATTTTGCGTGGGTAAACAAAATCGATCCAAGTTCTGTCTTGGATTTAGAAATGTGGAACAATACTTTGCTTACCTTGCTTTAGTGCATAGCAGAGAGCTAGCTAAAATAGGTTAACACAGAAATGAAAACCCCTAAATCACAGTTAATTTGCCATAATATTTATTACTTATGTTCTGTCACATTCCTAGGGATGACGTACTAGTTGGATTGACTGTGTAAATGATGCTCCGTGGTCACTGAGTATCCATATTTGGCCCAAAGTGTATGAGGGCATGTGCATTTCAGTTTGTTTACCTTGAATCTTCCAAGTGGAGCACAGTGTTTAGTAGTTATATGTTTTACAAACACATGTTGAATGATTAAGTGAATGAAATAATATTTTCACTAGTAACCATAGGTAGAGGATAAAACTAATAAGAAGAGCCCTCAGGAGCTCTGGATTGAGCTCAGCTCCACACACTGGATCACTTGGCTGCTCGGCTTTGTGTAATAATTGCAGCACTAGAATTGAACTGAACAACCAGGATGAGGGGGTCATGTTTTGGGGATCAAACTTCTTTTCATCATGTAAGCTACTGGGTGGCCTCTGACATGATGTGTTTAGTTATCAAACATGTCAGCTAATACCATGGAGAGAGCACATGTATTAAAAGTGACAGACATAACCAGGGTCAGGGATTAAAGGTGAACTGAAAAGGGCATTTTGTGCACCGTGTTGTTGTAACAGTTTCTGTAGGTGGGATACATGAGTAGAAAAGAATGATGAGGAATCATGGTGAGCAGTGGTTTTCTTTCTCAGGCTGCTCAGGAATTTTTTTTCCCCATCAAGCTAAATTTTCTTTAAGCTCTGTGACGATCACTACATCTATGTTTTTTTGTGGGGCAACACAAACACATTTATAGCTATTACCAGTTCTTCATCACTAACTTTCATCTATCTAATTTTTATTGGTTATTTTTTCTGATTGTAAGTAGTACAGATGTATTGTGTAAAAGGAATGAATGAATGGATGAAACGCTAATATCAAAAGTTAAAATGCTGTGTATTAGAGCCCCTTGACCATGTGTACTGTGTGTTCCTCCATTTAAATTTGAAGATAGTGTTTTTTCTCTTGATAAGACATAAAGAACTGTTGGAAGGCTTCCTTTGCCTCACCACAATGTTGGATACTCTGATATATACAGAAATTTCCAAGGTAGCTATGAAGATAATGGATAGACATGGGAAAAATCTAATGGCATTACTCTGTGTCCAGCAGTCTGAGAAAATGCCACACTGAGCTGCAGTGGTCATCAGAGCATAGAATATGACTGAGTTCTTTGAGGACAGTGGTCAGTGTCTTTATCTTTGGATCCCCAAGGGTGTTGCCAAAATTTTCAGCTAGCACATTGAACGAATGAATGATTACTGAATAAAGGGTCAATTGCATGTGATAGTAAATGCAGTAAGAATCAATCAAGGGGGAGATGGGCGTGGCCTGCAACCACTAACAGAAGCTTTAAGTCCCTGGCTACACAAATACATCAATTAATAATATATTATTTTTAAAAGCATTTAGATAATCACACTTGGAAGTTGTGAGCAAAACCAGAGAAAAGTTGACCACGTTCTGAAAGTTCCATTCTATCCTCTGAGTTATCTGGTGGCTATGGTGTTAGGACTGTTGCTGTCTTCTAGGTCAAGTGCTACACGGTAGCAATTCACTGGGTAACTCAGGCAGAAAGTAATCAGAAACGCTCTGATATATCAAGGAATTGGCATCACCTACCCTGTCTTCCTTTGTGTCTTTGGTATAATCTCTGTCTCAGGTAGACCTTCAGATGTTTACTGATTCAAAAGCACCCATTTCTCTTGCAAAGGAGATGTATTGCTAAAAGCAGCCTCAGCGTCCATGTTTTGTTCCAGCTTGCTGGAATGTTGTTATTCTTCCTCAAAAGTTTAGGAATAAAGATACAATCCATGATACTTTTGAGGTGAATAGTTTTGTGTGTAACATTTGAGGAGAAAAATCTTTTTCTACATACAATATATTTCAATGTCTAGTTACTATGCTAAGTGCAAGAATTTCCTGTTTGTCACTGGTCAGCTCCATTCAAAATTTAGTAATTTCCCCCGGGGCATCAGTATAATAGATCTATCATTATAAAAGATCTGTGCTTAAGGGTCTTGACTAAGCTCCCTCCCCACTCTACTTCTTCATATGCAATTCCATTGAAAATCTAGCTGCTGCTTTAGCGATTCCAGTAAGGCAAAGCATTTCTCAGAAGATAAATATGGAAGGACCTAAAGTTACTGTAACCACTTTTGGCAAATTATATAATCTGAGTCCATATTTTGCTCTTCCCTCCCTTTCCCTTTGTCACAAAGTCCCTGGGAAGGCATACTACATAATTTCACACATTTTCTTACTTTGGATAGCTGTGTAATTGGCTGTTTTAAAATAATACTTCTTCCTTAGATCTTTTAACTCACGGGTATAATCAGAGGATGGAAAACTTGCTTGGGCGCTGACTACCCAGATAGTCCCTACACGGTGGTATTTTCCTTGGTGACATGATGCGGGGTCATATTCCCCAGGACTGTAGGCTGAGAGCTGTGATTTTTGTTAGCATACTAGGTAAGGCTGGTTCCATTCAGAATCAGATTCGTGTTAACACAGCTTATGTACTGTATCAAATGTAAACCAGAACGCCAAGGTGTTGACTTACAACGATCAGTGTAACTGTTACATAGGCTATGGTGCTTCAGTCAACAATGGTTCACAGAATCCTCTCCCCGTAGATGAGCAGTATGGGAATCTAAATTATAATCAGAATGCTGGCTTATCACTTTATAAAGAGAAATGCATCTGTCTGATGAGAACATCACTTGAGTTGGCCTGACAAATTCATTCTCTCCCTATACATTAGGGACGTAGGGTGCCAAGCTTCCTGAAAATTGCTAGACAGTATGGATTCAAGACAATGGGAATGAGTTGATATTCCAACTGAGATGGTTTTAACACTCACCTCTCTACCAGGCTGGCCTTGCCAAGAAAACTACCGTGTTACTCCCTAAACCAAAGTGAACATCCAATGTTTGTTTTCTTCCTTTTGTTTACCTATGCTTTTGTTGACCAACTTCCTCTCTCCAAAAAAAGAAGGGGGTGGGGCATGATACAACTGTTTGGGCTTTGGTCTACCAGAGTATCAATTCATCCAATCTCAATCACATTGCAGCCCTGCAGCCCTAGGCTCACTTCCATATAATCTTTATAGGCATTTGGGGGTATTGCCAAATGCTCAAATCAAACATGTATAGTTTATTGGTCTAACTCTGCATTTGTTTAATCGTATCCTTTATTTTCAAATCCTGGAAATCAACTCATTGCAGCCCGCCCCACCCCCCCCGGGCATTGAAAACAGTTCTGTTTCTTTGTTTCATTTCCCAAAATGGCAAAAGAAGTAGGATTGTGAGACCTAGGGGAAATAATATTATTCTTTGCCCATGATATTTAATGCGGGTTAAAATGAGACTAAGGCTTGTTTTGAAAAAATTAAAAAAGAAATCCCAAAGGAGTAAAAAGTAGACTCTCCTTTTTTGGTGATAATAAACAGATTCTGAGATGACTTGGGAGGATGAGGATACTTTTAGCAGAAATGAATAGACTAATTCCAGGAGGTGTTAGAAGTCATTCATGGGATGGTTGCAGAGTCTTCTGCTGTCTCCTAAAACAACTGGAGCTATACCAAGCGTCAGCCAATATAGTTTCCGTGTACCCAGCTCCAAAGATGTCAGCTTCTTCAAAATAAAGATGGCAAAAATCAGAATAATCGCATGTTATCTTCGCCCCATGACCAAATCTGATCGATGTGTTTTCCTAATCCAATATGACATGTACTTAGTACTTGGTAGAGTAGATCTCTTTAAAGAAAGAGTGTGTTGATATGCAATGATTAAGATAATCTGGAGTTCTGAAACTGTATCTACATAATGACATTGTACTTGATCAGTTATTGATTTTCTTTTTCCATTTATTTTGTATTGAGCCCTACAGTGGGAAATGGCCTGATGCTTTACACCGAGTCCTGCATGTTTGAACTTCACAAAGGTTCAAAGGTTTGCACATGGCCTGGAACGGTAAACATTTGTCCTAAAGTCATCCTTCAGCTTCTGACTAGGCTTGTGATTTAATCGCCACCTCATTAATATGGGCCACTGGGTGTGAATCTGTCAAAACAAGATACATCAGGAGGACGGAGTGAGACGTTTTATGGTTAGAGACTCTTACCACTCCCCACCCGGCCCCTCTGTGTTTGTTAAACTTCCAACTTCAGGAGACTGGTTTGATAAACATTCCTGTCCTCTAGGTTATTGGGTTAAGTATCAGTTCAGTCTTTTTGAACTTTTCACTTTTTCTGTGTGATTATAAGCTAAGTACTTCATTCTAAAACTAAAAGTCTATGAAGATAAGGACCTTATTGAATTAGTGAACTAAGCAAAATATTTTTACAGTTCCTCACCTTGCCTTTTTGGGCTGTTTATCCTCCTTTTTGTGAATTCCACCTAACCCTTAGGTTCCTTAGTATTTATATCTTTTATAGATTTTGCATTAAAAAAATAAAGAACATAGGTAAGGACTATGTTTAAGCCAGGTTATTTAATTTATAATGGTGAAATTTGATAGAAAAAGAAGAAAAACTTCAGATACTGAAAACTGTAACTCAAGAGAAGTGCCTACATATAAAGGATATATATGATAAATATAAATTTCTATATATCCCCATATAGAAAAGTTATACACAGCCTATAAAATAAATAAGGATCCCACTTTATACTAGTATCTGGTAAAATTAATGTGTTGCACATAAGAAAACATTCAGCGCACTCAGTAATTACTATGAAAGGTATTATCGACACAAGTACTCATTTACTTATTATCAAAGTATTACATGCTAGTTCACACGCTAAGTAGTACCCAAGTTCTGCTGATGAGAAACAAGAGTGTCCTGCTTCACCCTCCGCATTCCATTCTTACTCCCTAGAGACATTTTTAAAATTTATTTTGAAATTTTTACTGATTGTTATTTTAGGCAATTTGGTAGAGAGCTCAGTAATTTTTTGACTGACCAGATTTAGACAGTTCACTCTGTAATCTGAAAGATGGATTTTTGCTCACGTGTACTTCACCTTTCCTTTATTAATATTTTTCCTCCTTATATGAATGCAACTGTAAGATAATTGTCAGCTTTAAGTAGATTCTTAAAGCTGTTTTCTTATTCAGATCATTTGCAACACTCTCTTTATTCCCTACAAGATACAATGGGAGCCTTAGTCCGACACATTTTCCCCAACTTTTTCTCTCTCATTTCAGGTCCTAATTCTGTCAATCACTCTTTTTCTTGTTGATATTTTCACTTTACATTAAAAATGTATTTTTTTAACCAAGTCTTTGCCCAAAGGTTAACTTTAAATGTAGAACAGTAAACAGTATTAACATTATTATGACCACATAAATGTCATTTAGTGTTAGGTCAACAAATGTGATAGGATTACTTTTTTTTTTGAGTCCAATGTCATGACCCCTAGTTCACTGAAAAGAAAAGATTCCTAACATTGAAGTTAAAGTCACTGATTTTGTTCTGACACTGTCACTTCCTTAAAATTAAGCCGAATTTATTTTTTAAAAAATAAATAAATTTATTATTTATGGCTGCGTTGGGTCTTCGTTGCTGTGCGTGGGCTTTCTCTAGTTGCAGCGAGCTGGGGCTACTCTTCACTGCGGTGCGCGGGCTTCTCATTGCGGTGGCTTCTCTTGTTGCCCACCATGGGCTCTAGGAGCGTGGGCTTCAGTAGTTGCAGCACACAGTCTCAGTAGTTGTGGCTTGCAGGCTCTAGAGCTCAGGCTCAGTAGTTGTGGCGCACGGGCTTAGTTGCTCCGCGGAACGTGGGATCTTCCCAGACCAGGGTTCGAACCCGTGTTCCCTGAATTGGCAGGTGGATTCTTAACACTGCACCATCAGGGAAGCCCTTAAGCCTCATTTATTATTCTATTTTCCTTTATCAGACCCTCATATATTTTTTACTCTCCATCATATCATCTAGTCTATTTTCTCTGCCCTCCCTCGCACCCATGAATCTCCTTCCCAGAGTCCCCCTCTTTCCTGCTCCATCCTGGACTCCCAGCTCCTAGACATGATGCACATCCTGGGTTTCATATTGTTCTTCTTGGTTAAATCTGCTATTTCAGTATCTACCTATTCCTTGGCTTATCCTCTCATTTTATTATAATGCATCATCATAAAGTAACTCCTAAGAAAAAGACTAGGGGAGGTAAATATCCTGGTTCTTGGACACACTCATTTTACATGATACTTTGGCTGAGTATAGAATTTTAGGTTGGAAAGAGCTTTTCTTTTGAACATTGTTGATGTTGATGAGAACTCGGGTACCAGGCAGAGTCTAATGCCTCCTATTTTTCTCTGAAAACTTTTAGGATCATCTCAGTATTTTAGGTGTTTATATGTTTTTAGTGACATACCTGAGGCTCTTTTTTCACTTAGGACATTCACTCAGTGAGGTTTCTCTGTAGATGCATGGCTTCCTTCAGCTAGGTGATTTTTGTTTCTATCATTTCTTTAATAATTGCCCTCCTCCATTTTCATTCTTTTCGTTCTGTGGCTCCTAGTACTTGGATATTAGACCTTCCAGATGTATCATCTCATAATTTCTGCCTTTATTCATTAGTCTATATCTGTGAGCGCCCCTTGGCTGTATCTTTATTTAGGCTTTCTACTGTACTCGTTTATTTCAATGACCGTGTTTTAATTTCTAAGTATGCTTTCTTGTTCTCTATTTTAATTATTCTCTTTGAAAAAGTTCTGTTTTTACTTTTTGGTTGTAATGGCTTCTCCAGTTCGTCTAAGTTTATCAGAGGTTTTTTTTTTTTTTTTTCCTGTTTCTTACATTATCTGTGTTTTCTAGCCTGCCTATCTTAGTGTTTATCCATAATGCTGTTGGGTTGCCTAATATCGTGGTGTGCTTGATTGCCTGATTAGTAAAGGAAGAAGTAGCTGACTGTTGTGGCTTTCTTTTGCTCTTATAGAACTGTTTATCCTTAAAATTTCTATCCTGAGTGGAAATTCTGGGATTAAAAGACAGAGGGGACGGTGATCAGGTGCCACATTTGAGTAAAGAGGTATGATTTGGTATCGGTGGGTCTCCACCATAAGAGAATGAAAAAGTTGTTATTCTCAGATGCCAGCATCTAACGAAAACCTTGTCTTTCTCCTCAGAGTTTGTTCAGTCATTTTAGAGAAGCGCTGACTATAATTTTTCTTTTATCTTGTTTTGGATTTGGGTTATTATTTTATTATTAACAGTAATAGTTGTAGTCCTATTAGTAGTATTTTATTATTTGCTTCGGATTAATCCAGCTGTTTGTTTCCTGGGATCCGGAAGGGAGGAAATGTAGTGGGGAAGAGAACAGTATACATAGCTGTTTCATATACAGTACTTACGCTGGGTTCTGTTTTCAGTTACACCTTTCATTTCTTGCACCCCCTGAGATTCCTGTGCAGACATGCCCCGCCAACTTTTGGTTGCCTTACAGCGTATTTTGGACTGTGGCTTCCTCTGCCTGTTCTTAATCACAGTCCCTTGTCGTCCTCTGCCTGCATCACCATCATGACAGTGCTCACTCTTCTCTGCTGTTACGCATTTACTCCTTTTTGTCCTATTATGTTGTAGAAATAATATGTCCACATATAATATTTATATAAATCGATTAATAAATTTAATATATAAATATTTAGGAGAATCTATGAAAGGAGTAGAGGCAAATGTACTGTCTTCCTGAGTTACAGTAATTACATAACTAAATCATCACTGAATCTATAAATGAATGGATGGATTTTGAGTCTTTGGACTGTGGTGTGTTTGTTTGTTTTTGGTCTTGCTTTGTTTGGGGTTATTTTAGGATGTAAAATACTTTCTTTAAAGCACCAGACCTATGGCCAATTATTAACATACTTACCTCTGATATCATATTACTTCTGAGTATGCAGTACGCTCCTGATCTCTGGGATTTCTCTTGCCGTAGATATCTATTTTTCAATATATCATTTTGCGATCACATTTGTTTCTGAACTTTCTTTACTTACCTAATATGTACACGTTTCCCCCAAGATGCAACGGCTACAGATGAGGGCAGACTTAATCCCTTTTTCCTATGATCCGTAAAAATAGAACTTAGCCCTCACACTGGTTTGTCACATACCGTGTTGCATACCATATACCCTTTCAGTGGCAGTGTTTTAAAGCAAGCACTGTAGGTGACCGTGAATTAAAGAACTCTGAGGCTCCCAGTCATCTGCTATTCACTTTCTTATTTTTTTTCTCCTCTCACAACTAGGAAAATCACATTTCAGTGCATTTGATTTTGGTGAATGCACACAGCTAGGCAGGAAAAGGGAAGAGGCGTAGTAAGAAGCTGTTGGCCAGGCGAACTTTTGAAAGAGTCTTGCTCTATAGAAGACGGTGTAGAAAATGCCCCTGTCACTGGTGTGAAATATGCTGTGTCATATTAAAATGGAAGTCCACAGGGAGAAAGTGTAAAAATAAAATCTAGCCAAACAGAAGCAGGAGGAGGTTCCAGAAGAGAGAACAGAGTTTCCGGGAGTGAGATTACATGAGACATATGAGCACCCAAGAGGATGTTGAAATTCAGAAAGCCTCTTAGCCAGGTGTGGTGCGCAAAGAATCTCCTCAGTTCGTGCACTTTCGAAGCATGCCAGTTGGAAGAAGAGCATGCTATAGTAGACAGCTTTATTGTGCTTGGCTCAGTGACCTTTCAAAAGGGAAAGGTCCTTTCTGAGATATTCCAGTCCACTCATGCATCCGCGATAGAATTTGCTTGGCAGGAGGTGTGCACATCACACCAGGCCTTCCCTCAGAGCAGAGCCTGCTTAATTGTCTGAAGAAAGGTGCTTCAGGGGTATTGTTCCGATGCAGCAGAAGAGGTGTCCCCTGGGTTTGTCTTGCTACTGAGTGGATAGGATCTTTGAGGTTTTGAAGAGTGTATTAAGAAATACATCTGCAGACCTGAAATTTGGAAGGAACTAGTTTTGTCTAGTTTTATACAAACTTCTAGCCTTATGTGCAGAGAGCTGTTTGGAGGCTCTGCTGCTTCATACAATCTGACAGCCTCGTGGAAGGTTCAGTAAATGGTTATTGCCTGGATAAGTGAGGGCTCTTTATATAGGGCTCAAGAGTCTATCATAGAGAGAGAAATGCCTTTTTTTTTTCAGGTGTTTCTCTCAAGTATCTATTTTCTCCTCTTCTGGCCCAGGGGAGACACATGCCATTCATCCATTTAGCAAACATTTCCTTAGGGGCTATTCTTTGTCAATCCTGGGGTGCTACTCATTGTGGAGGGATCCATTCTAGGGCTGCTTCCTCTGTGGAGCCTCCCTGACCTGCCCTGGTGCACTGGCTGCTTTCCTTGCCCCTCCACTGCCATTGTTCTTCTGACACATCTCTTTTATGCTACCTTTCATGTGATTTCTTTTGGATGCCTGATTCCCTGAGGGTTGGAATCACGACTCTCTCCTAGCATTCCTAGCACCTGGCAGAGCCTGGCGCATAGCAGTTGGTCAATAAAAGTTTGTCAAATCTATGATTGCCAAATGAAACATAAGCTCTGTCTAGAGATGGCTATAAATATCGATTCATTGGGCTTCCCTGGTGGCTCAGTGGTTAAGAATTGGCCTGCCAATGCAGGGGACACGGGTTCGAACCCTGGTCCGGGAAGATCCCACATGCCGCAGAGCAGCTAAGCCTGTGCGCCGAAACTACTGAGCCTGCGCTCTAGAGCCCACAAGCCACAACTACTGAGCCCACCCACAGCCACTGAGCCCGCATGCCACAACTACGGAGGCCCACTCGCCTAGAGCCCATGCTCCGCAGCAAGAGAAGCCACCGCAGTGAGAAACCTGCGCACCGCAACGAAGAGTAGCCATCACTCACCACAACTAGAGAAAGCCCGCGCGCAGCAACGAAGACCCAACACAGCCAAAAATAAATAAATTAATTTAAAAACTATATCGATTCATTGACCAACGTATCAGAAGTATCAGGGTGTGGAGTTAGGATTTGAACTCCAGTACCTTGACTCCAGAGTCCATGCTCTTAACACTTTTCTAGACTGTCTCCACGTAAGTAAATATCGTAGTGTGGTAAGTGTTTATAGCCACTGGCATGGGAGAAAGAACACTGGCTTATAAAGTCTGTTCAGAAACTTGCTTACGTAGGCAATATTGAAAAAGTCATTTATCATCTCCGAACCTCAGTTTACTCATTTCTAAAACTGAGGGTGTTATATTGGATGATCTTATAAAATTCATGATATCTCTAGAATGCTCTAATTCTCTATCCAGTGGTACATACTGGAGTGTAGATTGTGTGTGCTCTAAGAGATGAGAGAAAAAAAAAAAAAAAAAGCCAGGCAGAACATGAGCCAGGAAGATACAAGAGATGTTCTGGAGGTGACAGAGACAGATTAAACAATGAACGATGGGTAAAACTTGTATAAATGAAGAGGCAGAATGAAAAATAGCTTTGGGTGGAGGCAGACAGAGGATCAAAAGAATGCTGGTACCCTTTTTAGAAATAGGGACTCTGGAAGTTGAGTAAATTCCCAGAGGACAGAAACGGGGCATTTCTAAGTTCCATGAGTTGGTACATAATGTGGAAACACATGGAGTACATATGGTACCACTATATAAAAATTGACACACAAAACAAGAAGTGATACTGATCATGGATCTACTGAAAAATATTCTCAAACTCATCAACTACTTTTTAATCTTTTTTTTTTTTTTTTTTTTTTCGGTACGCGGGCCTCTCACTGTTGTGGCCTCTCCCGTTGCGGAGCACAGGCTCCAGACGCGCAGGCTCAGCGGCCATGGCTCACGGGCCCAGCCACTCTGGTGCATGTGGGATCTTCCCGGACCGGGGCACGAACCCGTGTCCTCTGCATCGGCAGGCGGACTCTCAACCACTGTGCCACCAGGGAAGCCCCTTTTTGGCATTTTTTAATAGACCACTGTAAAAATGTAAATGTTCTTTAATTATTTTTAGTTGCTAGACTCACATTTCTTCCAAATGTAATTCTAGGCTGAGGTGATCCAAAAGATGGCCATATTTACATTGATTACCATCACTTACAATTTTTTTTCACTTGATTAAGAGCATCAGAGGTGAAAACAGAATTATGTAGGCTTCATCGCGTATCACCGAGGTCTGAAACGATAATATAGAACACAGGAAAGAAGCTCTAGAAGAGCACAGCTGCAACAAACCCATCTGGAAAGAAACATCAATCAAAATGATGCTCAGTGAAAGGCAAACATTTTCAAAGATCAAATTGTTAGTATGACCAGTGCTTGATGGAAGGATTCCACATTACTGGTGATTAGTAATGGGTAATTGAACAGTATAATGTATTGTTAAAACTGGTGTGAATGAAAGGACAATTATCCTGGGACAACAGGCTTTAAACTAAGTCTATCCCGGGAAAGCCAGGATGGATGGCCCACCTGGTAATAGTCCAGTCATTATATACATCTGCACCCTAAACACGGACATGATGTCTTGTAATGAAAGAAACAGTCAACTAAGAAAAATTGCACTCAGACTTGGAATGAAGCTGTGAAAGACTTGTTTGGCTAAGATGGGAGAGAAATTCTGGATCTGCTGTTGCAGGTTGTACACTGAGAAGCAGAGAGTGTATCTCAAACCTCTTCTCATGTTGTCCTGAGTTTCAGGTTTCATCTGTTAAAACCACTTGTCCCCTAGACTGTGATTAACGAGTGGTACTGACTGGCAGTCACCCTAAGTGATGCCTTAGTTGATGACTCTAAATCCTGACAGTTTTGCCATCATTCAGGAGGGGTTTGGTTACCAGCACAAAGAACATAGAGTGGATTCCAACCTCATGGACTATGTTTTTATCTTATTGCCAAAGTCTATAATTAACAGGATGGTAAGTATTGACTAAGGCATGTGTAGATTACCATCAGGGAAAATTATTTGCTGGGACCGGATTGGTCTAAGCTAAACCTTTTGGAAACTGCCTCAGCCAGTTGGGGGAAAGATCATAGACTTCTAAGATCCCTGTCAGTATCTTTTCTCTATGCTTCACAGCTCTTAAACCAGCAGTGTAAGAACTTCAAGTGAACAAAACATGAGTGTAAAATTTTATGGACCTGTTAAATGAGAGCCCTCTATTAGGTGTACATTGTAAGTATAGACATTGATTTCATAGCAACATAGTCGATGAGGATACTCAAAATACGGTGGGAAAAAATTGACTTGAAAAGCACCAAAAATGTTCAAGACTCAACCAAGATTGAAAGATAAAAAAAAGAAAAGAAAAGAATGAAATCGGGATATCTGAGTTTTAATTTCAGTCCTTCTTTTGATTTGGTTTATGAATATACAGAATTTAATATTTCTGACCTTAAAAATAAATGAATGAAAATGCTCATCATGATGGTGTCCAGGCTGCTCCTGACCCTGGAGAGATGATTCCCGTGGAGAGAAGGGCTCAGATGAGGGGTGGGGGGCACTGTGTAGCAACAGATACTTGACCTTGAGAATGAACCTCAACTTGGGAACAGATTGGCAGGCATTCGACTTTTGGAGACTGCTTGCACAGCAAGAGATCCTCCCCTCCACACCCACTGACTTGGGACAACTCACTTGGTAAAGAGATTCCTCTTCCAAATGTGTTAACTATGTTTTTTTGTGTTTTGGTTTTTTTTTTTTTTTGCGGTACGCGGGCCTCTCACTGTTGTGGCCTCTCCCGTTGCGGAGCACAGGCTCCAGACGTGCAGGCTCAGCGGCCATGGCTCACGGGCCCAGCCGCTCCGCGGCATGTGGGATCTTCCCGGACCGGGGCACGAACCAGTGTCCCCTGCATCGGCAGGCGGACTCTCAACCACTGCGCCACCAGGGAAGCCCATGTTAACTATGTTTTAAGTATTTTCCACACAAGACTACTGAGGAAATGTGGAAATTCATTAGTCTATTGGTTATTTGGATTTAAAAAAAAGAAAAAAAAATCATCTTTTTCATCCCCTCAAGATTTAGTTTGACAAGTTTTGCAGAAACTTTTAAAGATGATTAGACCTGGATGTACTTCTCCGTAAACACCAGCTATTGTCATCTTTTTTCAATGCTTCCGTTCCCTGAACAGAACCTAACCTACAAGATGAGTCATTTGTTCCCAAATTCAGATTTTAACAATATATCCTCTATGGCACTCCCTCCTTTGATGAACATGTTTTCTGAGAATGGGATGGCGTGGTTAATGTAAAGATCACTGTTCTATGAGTAGGAAAGCCTGGGTGCTAGTCATTACCAACTTACTTTGTGATGTTGGGCATATCACTTAACCTCTACAGTTTCATCTTCTGTAAAACATAGAAGATAGGCTTGGGGCAAAAATGTGTTTCTACTGTAAAAGCTTTAGGTATTTTATCTCAGTGACATCATGGCTCAGGGGCATACTGAGATAAGACTGGCAATTGCAAAACCAGTGATCATAAGGTGAAGAAATCTGGACAGGATGTCAGACTTAACCCGAGAGGTGAAATCAGGGATGTAGCCAACATCAGACACTGGGTTACTGCATGTCTTAGCTAGGGCTACTGTAACAAAAATACTATAGACTGGGTGGCTTAAACAACAAACATTTATTTCTCACAGTTCTGGAGGCTGGGAAGTCCAGGATCTGGGTGGCGACAGATTTGGTGTCTGGTGAGAGCCCTCCTCCTGGTTTATAAACAGCTGCTTTCTTGCTGTATCTTTAGGCAAAAACAGAGCAAGCTCTAGTCTGTCTTTAATAAGGACACTAATCACACTACGGGGGCTCCACCCTCATGACTTCATCTAAACCTAGTCGCTTCCCTAATGCTTCAACTCCTAATACCATCCCGTTGGAGGTTAAGGTTTCAACATATGAATTGGGCATGGGGCGGGGGCATAAGCATGCAGTTAGTAGCATCATAGGAAGAGATGACAGGGGATGACAGATCCAACAAAGATATGCATGAGAGGCCATGGGCCATTCCAAGTCTCAAACACGCTAGTCTCGATTGGAAGACATGCAGAGTGGAGGGTATACAGTAGGTGATAGCTTGTTGCTGGGGGATTTCTTTGAGAGCCAGGAGCTCTGATCCATGCATGGCCTTACCTCTCTCGGTGTTAAAAAGTCCTCTGGCTAAATCTGACACTCATTTCTCGAGCGCCTTCTTCAACCAGGCTGAGGGGAGGCATGTGTTTCATGCCATGATGGCAGCAGTGGAGACCTGCTGCAGTTATGGGTCATGACACCCAGGTGTGCCCTTTAATCATATTCCTTTCTGACAGAAAATCAGCCCCAGTGGTATTGCCAGTAAATCCGAATATTATAGTTGAGAATCTTATTCATTGCTATGGGTTGGGACCCTGAAGAAGATCTACTGTTACATACTGTCAGTCTTTGTAAAGAAGCTATGTGTGGGATGCTAGGTGTTCTTGGAGGGGTGACAAAACTTAAACCATGAGGAGGACAGCATTTATGAGGAATGATACTAGGAAATTTATCTAACTCAATAGCTGGGAAGGAAAGCAGAAGTGGCATGAGGATGGCCAGGCACTATCTCCTTGAATAAAGGGTGAAGGGACTCCTCAGAGCCTGTCTGCCAGAGGCTACACATTTTTACCAGGATTGTGTTTACTGCAAGCCTTCTAGAGTTTAAAGTCGACCTATCTGTGTTTAATACATAATCCCCTATAGCAAGACAAAGAGCAATGGATGAATTACACATTTGGCTACTAATGGGAAGAGAAGGAGTGAAATCCAGGTTGGAATAAAGCATGCTTTTCTGGTCATAGTGGATCTCCTTGAGTAGGAGTTTTTATTTTTATTTTATTTATTTATTTTTTTGGCCACGTGGTGCGGCATATGGGAACTTAGTTCCCCGACCAGGGATCAGACCCATGCCCCCTGCAGTGGAAGTGTGGAGTCTTAACCACTGGACCACCAGGAAAGTCCCGAGCAGGGTTTTCTTTCAGGAAGCCAGTGTTACAGCTCGGGTGAAGTACAGTAGCACAGAATCTGCTTGAGATCGAGACTTAAGCCTTTGTTTCTGTCATCTGACTGGGGACAAGGTGCAGAAAGAGCTTCTGTCTTGACAAGTGTTGCCTTAACTAGAACTTGCTAACACTGATTGATGTGTCAGAAATGGAGACTGTGGCTGGAGTGCTGTGCAGCTGGGAGACTTCCTTGCACAAGAAGGATGCTCTAATTGGTCTATCAGGGTAGCCTAAGCCCTGACAGCAAAGTGGACCCTCCCTGGGGGAGTGTGCAGTAGAGTAAGGATGATCCCCCAAAACGCAAGGGTCCAGAGACCTTGGACTTGGAGGAGTTGGCAGAGGTGAAGGCAGTGCCCAGGCCATCCAGGGGATCCTGTATCTGAGTATGTCTTTTCTAGATAGTCTTGCATTGGTCTTGAGGACCTGTGTCCTAGTTGACACACTTATGGCCCCTCCCAAGTCTTGGCAGTGTAGTGTGCCCACGTGTCTTTCTCTAGGAAGGATGTAGAGACAGAAATATAACTAAAGCAGTCCGTCAGTGATAGCTCTCAGAGGGGCAGCAGTTTAAAGGTCAGCCCAAAAAGTAGCAGCACTTAAGATGTCAGCTAGAAGGGAATGTATTTGGGAATCTTGGAGAAGCATCAAGCCTTAGTGGAAATTGCATTTGTTTATTTAAGAATTAGATACATACTAAGAATATACTATATGTCAGATACGGACCTATGTATAGAGCTATAATTGAAAGCCAGATGGACGTGAACTTCAACATTGGGATGTTTAGAATCCAATTTTCAAGCCAAACAGACCTGTTTTCTACTCACTCCAGACTGATACCTTGGAAAAGATACGTAGTTTTTTTTGAATGTCAATTTTCTCATGTATAAAATGGCCATTATAACGCTGCTCTGCAAGACTGACTATTAGATTACTTGAAATAATAACTTAAGGGGTCTGTTAAGCATATAATGATAATCAGTAACCATAATTATTTTAACCTTGAAATTTGGACTCATAAAAGGATTAGAAAGTACTTTATTGCTTTTTCCTTCTCATAAAGGGCATTATTATCCCCCTGGTAGCTCAATCCAAATTTTGATTCTTCCATTCCTTTTACTTTCTGTATCCAACATGTGAGCAAGTTCTATTATTTCTACTTCAAAATATATCTCAAATCCATTCAGTTATTTCTGTCCCCATATATACCACCCTAGTCCAAGCTGTCTTCATTTCTCATCTACACTAGGGCAATAGCCCTTAACTAGCATCCCTGCCATCATTCATACCTTTTAAAATAACACATTCTCTGCAAGAGAAGCAGCCAGAGTGATATTTTTACAATACATATTAGATCATGAGGATTCTTTGCTTAAAAGTGTTTGCTGTTTGTCTTTCTCTGTCTGACTTGTTTCACTGAGCATAATATTCTCTAGGTCTAACCAACGTGGCTGTAAATGGAAATATATCATTTTTTATGGCTGAGTAATATTCCATTTTGTGTGTGTATACACACACACACACACCACATCTTTGTAAAGCAATCATCTCTTGGTGCCACTTAGGTTGCTTACATGTCTTGGTTATTGTAAACAGTGCTGCTGTGAACATTGGGGTGCATGTATCTTATCAAATTAAGAATTATCATTTTTCCGGATTTATATCCACGAATGGAATTGCTGGATCATATGGTATCACTTAGAGGTGGAATCTAAAAAATATACAAATGAATCTATATAAAAAACAGAGACAGATTCACAGACATAGAAACAAATGTATGGTTTACCAAAGGGGAGGGGGAGGGAGGAGCAGTGAGGAGTTTAGGATTAACAGATACAAACTACTATGTATAAAACAGATAAGTAGAGAGACCTTCAAGATGGTGGAGGAGTAAGACGTGGAGATCACCTTCCTCCCCACAGATACATCAGAAATACATCTACATGTGGAACAACTCCTACAGAACACCTACTGAATGCTGGCAGAAGACCTCAGACTTCCCAAAAGGCAAGAAACTCCCCATGTACCCTGGGTAGGGAAAAAGAAAAAACAGAGACAAAAGCATAGGGACAGGACCTGCACTTCTGGGAGGGAGCTGTGAAGGAGGAAAGGTTTCCACACGCTAGGAAGCCCCTTCACGGGCGGAGACTGCGGGTGGCGGAGGGGGTAAGCTTCGGGGCCGCGGAGGAGAGCGCAGCAACAGGGGTGCGGAGAGATTCCTGCACAGAGGATCAGTGCCGACCGGCACTCAACCAGACCGAGAGGCTTGTCTGCTCACCCGCCGGGGCGGGCGGGGCTGGGAGCTGAGGCTCGGGCTTCGGTCAGAGCGCAGGGAGAGGACTGGGGTCGGCGGCGTGAACACAGCCTGCAGGGGCCAGTGCGCCACAGCTAGCCGGGAGGGAGTCCGGGAAAAGGTCTGGAGCTGCCAAAGAGGCAAGAGACGGTTGTTTCGGGTTGCGCGAGGAGAGGGGATTCAGAGCACCGCCTGAACAAGCTCCGGAGATGGGCGGGAGCCGTGGCTATCAGCGCAGACCCCAGAGATGGGCATGAGATGCTAAGTCTGCTGCTGGCGCCACCAAGAAGCCTGTGTGCAAGCACAGGTCACTCTTCACACCTCCCCTCCTGGGAGCCCGTGCAGCCTGCCACTGCCAGGGTCCCGTGATCCAGGGACAACGTCCCCGGGAGAACACATGGCGGTGCGCCTCACGCTGCTGCAATGTCATGCTGGCCTCTGCCGCCGCAGGCTCACCCCGCATCCGTACCCCTCCCTCCCCCAGCCTGCGTGAGCCAGAGCCCCTGAATAAGCTGCTCCTTTAACCCCGTCCTGTCTGAGAGAAGAACAGACGTCCTCAGGCGACCTACACACAGAGGTGGGTCCAAATCCAAAGCTGAACCCCAGGAGCTGTGCGAACAAAGAAGAGAAAGGGAAACCTCTCCCAGCAGCCTCAGGAGCAGTGGATTAAATCCCCACAATCAACTTGATGTATCCTGCATCTGTGGAATACCTGAATAGACAACGACTCATCCCAAATTGAGGAGGTGGACTTTGGGAGCAACTGTACACTTGGGGTTTGCTGTCTGCATCTAATTTGTTTCTGGTTTTATGTTTATCTTAGTTTAGTATTTAGAGTTTATTATCATCGGTAGATTTGTTTATTGATTTGGTTGCTCTCTTGCTTTTTTTATATATATATATTTTTTCCTTTTTCTCTTTTTGTATGTGTATGCTTCTTTGTATGATTTTGTCTGTATAGCTTTGCTTTTACCATTTGTCCTAGGGTTCTGTCTGTCCATTATTTTTGGTTTTTGTTTTGTTTTTTTTTTGGTATAGTTTTTAGCACTTGTTATCATTGGTGGATTTGTTTTTTGGTTTGGTTGCTCTCTTTCTTTTTTTTCTTTTTTATTTATAATAAATTAAAATATTTTTTATTTTAATAACTTTTTATTTTATTGTTATTACTTTTTCTTTCTCTCTTTCTTTTTTTCCCACTTTTCTTCTGAGCTGTGTGGCTGACAGGGTCTTGGTGCTCCAGCCAGGTGTCAGGAACTGTGCCTCTGAGGTGGGAGAGCCAAGTCCAGGACATTGGTTCAACAGAGAACTTGCGGCTCCATGTAATATCAAATGGCGAAAGCTCTCCCAGAGATCTCCATCTCAGTGCTAAGACCCAGCTCCACTCAGTGACCAGCAAGCTCCAGTGCTGGACACCCTATGCCAAACAACTAGCAAGACAGGAACACAACCCCATCCATTAGCAGAGACTACCTAAAATCATAATAAGTTCGCAGACACCCCAAAAAACACCACTGGACTCAGTCCTGCCCACAAGAAAGGCAAGATCAGCCTCATCCACCAGAACACAGGCACCAGTCCCCTTCACCAGGAAGCCTACACAATGCACTGAACCAACCTCAGCCACTGGGGGCAGACACCAAAAACAATGGGAACTATGCACTTGCAGCCTGCATAAAGGAGAGTCTCCCAAACACAGTAAGTTAAGCAAAATGAGAAGACAGAGAAACACACAGCAGTGAAGGAGCAAGGTAAAAACCCACCACACCAAACAAATGAAGAGGAAATAGGCAGCCTACCTGAAAAAGAATTCAGAGTAATGATAGTAAAGATGATCCAAAATCTTGGAAATAAAATGGAGAAAATACAAGAAACGTTTAACAAGGAAGTAGAAGAACTAAAGAGCAAACAAACAATGATAACCAACACAATATATGAAATTAAAAATTCTCAGAAGGAATCAGTAGCAGAATAACTGAGGCAGAAGAATGGATAAGTGACCTGGAATACAAAAGAGTGGAAATAACTACCACAGAGCAGAGTAAAGGAAAAAAAAAGAAAAGAATTGAGGACAGTCTCAGAGACCTCTGGGACAACATTAAATGCACCAACATTCGAATTATAGGGGTCCCAGAATCAAGAAGAGAAAAAAAAAAAGGAACTGAGAACATATTTGAGGAGATTTTAGTTGGAGACTTCCCTAATATAGGAAAGGAAATAGTCAAGTCCAGGAAGCACAGAGAGTCCCATACAGGATAAATCCAAGGAGAAACATGCCAAGACACATATTAATCAAACTATCAAACATTAAATACAAAGAAAAAATATTAAAAGCAGCAAGGGAAAAGCAACACATAACATACAAGGAACTCCCCATAAGGTTAACAGCTGATCTTTCAGCAGAAACTCTGCAAGCTAGAAGGGAGTGGCAGGACATGTTTAAAGTGATGAAAGGGAAACACCTACAACCAAGATTACTCTACCCAGCAAGGGTCTCATTCAGATTCAATGGAGAAATTAAAACCTTTACAGACAAGCAAAAGCTAAGAGAATTCAGCACCACCAAACCAGCTTTACAACAAATGCTAAAGGAACTTCTCTAGGCAGGAAACACAAGAGAAGGAAAAGACCTACAATAAAAAAGCCAAAACAATTAAGAAAATGGTAATAGGAACATACATATCGATAACTACCTTAAATGTAAATGGATTAAATGCTCCAGCAAAAAGACACGGACTGGCTGAATGGATACAAAAACAAGACCCGTATATATGCTGTCTACAAGAGATCCACTTCAGACCTAGGGACACATACAGACTGAAAGTGAGGGGATGGATAAAAGATATTCCATGCAAATGGAAATCAAAAGAAAGCTGGAGTAGCAATTCTCATATCAGACAAAATAGACTTTAAAATAAAGACTATTATAAGAGACAAAGAAGGACACTACATAATGATCAAGGGGTCAATCCAAGTAGAAGATATAACAATTGTAAATATTTATGCACCCAGCATAGGAGCACCTCAATACATAAGGCAAATGCTAACAGCCATAAAAGGGGAAATCAGCAGTAACACAATCATAGTAGGGGACTTTAACACCCCACTTTCACCAATGGATAGATCATCCGAAATGAAAATAAATAAGGAAACACAAACTTTAAATGATACATTAGACAAGATGGATTTAAGTGATATTTATAGAACCTTCCATCCAAAAACAACAGAATACACTTTCTTCTCAAGTGCTCGTGGAACATTCTCCAGGATAGATCATATCTTGGGTCACAAATCAAGCCTTGGTAAACTTGAGAAAATTGAGATCGTATCAAGTATCTTTTCTGACCACAATGCTATGAGACTAGATATCAATTACAGGAAAAAGTCTGTAAAAAAAAAAATATACACATGGAGGCTAAACAATACACTACTAAATAACCAAGAGATTACTGAAGAAATGAAAGAGGAAATCACAAAATACGTAGAAACAAATGATAATGGAAACACGACGACCCAAAACCTATGGGATGCAGCAAAAGCAGTTCTAAGAGGGAAGTGTGTAGCAATACAATCCCACCTCAAGAAACAAGAAAAATCTCAAAAAAACAACCTAACCTTACACCTAAAGCAATTAGAGAAAGAAGGACAAAAACACCCCAAAGTTAGCAGAAGGAAAGAAATCATAAAGATCAGATCAGAAATAAATGAAAAAGAAATGAAGGAAATGATAGCAAAGATCAATAAAACTAAAAGCTGGTTCTCTGAGAAGATGTAATTGATAAACCATTAGCCAGACTCATCAAGAAAAAAAGGGAGAAGACAAATCAGTAGAATTAGAAATGAAAAAGGATAAGAGACGAGTGACATTGCAGAAATACAAAGGATTATGAGAGATAACTACAAGCAACTATATGCCAATAAAATGGACGTCCTGGAAGAAATGGACAAAGTCTTAGAAAAACACAACCTTCTGGAAGAGTAGAAAGTATAAACAGACCAGTCAGAAGCTGCTCAACATCACTAATCATCAGAGAAGTGCAGATCAAAACCACAATGAGGTGTCACCTCACACCAGTCACAATGGCCATCACCAAAATATCTACGAACAATAAATGATGGAGAGGGTGTGGAGAGAAGGGAACCCTCTTGCACTGTTGGTGGGAATGTAAATTGATACAGCTACTATGGAGAACAGTATGGAGGTTCCTTAAAAAACTAAAAATAGAACTACCATATGACCCAGCAATCCCACTACTGGGCATATACCCTGAGAAAACCATAATTCAAAAAGAGTCATGTACCAAAATGTTCATTGCAGCTCTATTTACAATAGCCAGGACATGGAAGCAACCTAAGTGTCCATCAACAGATGAAAGGATAAAGAAGATGTGGCACATATATACAATGGAATATTACTGAGCCATAAAAAGAAACGAAATTGAGTTATTTGTAGTTAGGTGGATGGACCTAGAGTCTGTCACACAGGATGAAGTAAGTGAGAAAGAGAAAAACAAATACCACATTCTAACACATATATATGGAATCTAAAAAAAGAAAAAAAGTTTCTGAAGAACCTAGGGGCAGGACAGGAATAAAGACGCAGATGTAGAGAATGGACTTGAGGATACGGGAGGGGGAAGGGTGAGCTGAGACGAAGTGAGAGAGTGGCATGGACATATATACACTACCAAATGTAAAATAGATAGCTAGTGGGAAGCAGCTGCATAGCACAGGGAGATCAGCTCGGTGCTTTGTGACCACCTAGAGGGGTGGAATGGGGAGGGTGGGAGGGAGACATAAGAGGCAGGAGATATGGGAACATATGTATACATATAGCTGATTCACTTTGTTATAAAGCAGAAAATAACACCATTGTAAAGCAATTTTAGTCGAATAAAGATGTTAAAAAAAAACCAGATAAGCAACAAGGATATACTGTATAGCTCAGGGAATTATGCCCCATATCTTGTAATAACCTATAATGGAATACAATCTGCAAAAAAAAACCCTAAATTACTACACCGTATACCTGAAACTAACAATATTGTAAGTCAGCCGTATTTCAATAATAAAAAAGTGTTCAGTGGATTCTTATTGCACTTACCATTCAGATCTGAACTTGACATCATAACCAGACCTCTTTCATTCTCTCCCATTTTGTCTTGTAGTACTTTCCCACATTACTCATCAAACCCTGCTTCCTCCCGCCTTCCCTCAGCTTCACGCTGTTCTCAGTTCCCAGCACACACCAAGCTCTATGCCACCTAGAGGCCTTTTACCTGCTGTTCTCTCTGCCTGCGAGTCTATTCTCTACCCTTTTGCAGGACCACGTCCTTTATTTTCCGCTCTCAGCGTCACCTGAATCAGCCCATCACTCTGTCTCAGCCTCCTTCCTAGCACATTATGATTTATGTTGGTTGTTTGTTTGTCTTATCTCATGTGTGGACCACCATGACAGTAAAATTTTTATCCTTCATGTTCACTTTTGAATTGCTAGTGCTTGGCTCAGTGGGAGGCACTTATTAAACAGTTTAATGATATTTTTGCAGTAAATAATTCCAGATGATATCATTGGTCAGTTGTAAAACTGCACAGTGGTAGGATATGCATGTACTAAAGATTAGCACTTGGTTTATATATGAATGAACTTTTTTTTTTTACACAATAAGAAATACACATTTTTATTTTAAATACTTAGGTGCATTGGTAAAACTTAAAGAATAATTTTTGAGACATCTTAAAAATATACATCATGTATTTCCCCATAATTAAAGTAACTGCAATCAATAGCTACTAAGGGATAGCAAAAAAATTTCAATATAGAGATAGATACAATTTCTTTGATAACTCAAATCTTTCAGCATTCTTTTTTCCATGTTGCACTCTATCACAGTTCAAGATGTTTCTCACAGTTAGGTTTTTACTTTAAAACAGGAACATGCATATTTTATATGGGTTTAAACAGTTTAATTGACATTTGATTATTTTAAATTACTTTAAGTATTTTATGAACGAACTTTAACATTAGACAGGATCCTCTCAAGTTTTCTTGTTGAAGACTATATATCTAAGGTCTACCTGACTTAGCCTGGTCCTGGCAGGCTCTCTTATCAGTGAAGTGTTACCGTCTCGGTTAATTGCGTGGATCTGCTTTCTAGATTAGCCACGTTCCTTCCTTCTAGGAAGGAACCATTAACTAGGAAGTTTAAAACACTTGAGGAAGTATGGGGAGCACCTATTTTTCTTGGAAAAAAGGTGAGGTGAGAAAGTATTCCTGAGCAGGTGCAAGGGCGTTTTGGGGAAACATCTGAGGCAGTGGTTGAGCACAGGGCTTTGGAGTCAAATAAACCTGGGTTTGAGTCTCAGCTCTGTTGTTTCCAAGTTATGTTGTTTACCATTACTTAACCTCTCTGATCTCTGAGGTAGTTTTTGTGATTCAATTATCCACTTCCTGTAATGTGAGTCCCTAATACATTAACAGCTATTTTCAATTTCATATCCTAAGGCAGTTAGGGGATGGCAGGTCTATATGGGTACTGCTAGCTTGATCTAAGGTGCTTCGAAAGTTCAAATTTACATTTCTTCCGGCCCAGCCTGCTTAATGGCAAACAAGTGAATGTTTTCAAAAATTGATTGTGTTAATTTCTGAAAAACAAACCAGCTCCGTGATGACGCTAATGGCTACAACTTCTCCATAGCTCTGCCCGCTTCATTTACTACAGTTTCAAGTCTTTTGCTTAAGTTTTTCTGGACCTTGTTAATTCTTCTTACCAACATCTGTTGCTGTGTTAAGGGAAATTTTGAATGAACAGATGAAATCTTCCTACTTGCTACTCTCCTAAATATAGTGTCTGACATCAGGTCTTGGGAAAGAATTTGGCCAAAGAGATAGCCTGAGGTTATTTTTAGGAAGTCAGTACATAGGGAAAGTAGCTAATAGTAAGAAAGTTCTGGTTTCTATCTCTGTAGATATCCCGTTATGAGACACAGGCATCTATCCCAATAACTTGTTTTCCTACCCCTTGGGTATTCCCAGTCATTCCCTATCTCGTCTTTAGAACATTAAGCAGGAGCTTGAGACAGGAGATAGCTAATGCAACCTTTCCATTTGATCCTGTAATTTTTCTGTGCAGAGCTTCATAGAATTTTATTTCAGGTTAATATGGGGGAAATTGGAACTGAGGAGAAAGCTTAGGCTCTGCCAAAATATACGAAGGATTACTAAGTTCAAATGTAGAAAATAGAAAATGGGAATAAAAATGGAAAAGTCCTGGCAGATTTCTCTGTAGTAGACTTTATCCTTAAAAAGCAGAGTGGCACCTAGCTCTTAGTGGCACAATTTCTTATCATAGAATTATAACCAAATTGCTCTGTTTATGTGTCTCTCTTTTCTAAAGCCTGAGTGTCTGACAGCCAGATGATGTATCTAACACCACCCTCACTTTACAGAATGGAAATATGAGACAGAAAACTATTAACTACCCTGCCAGGAAAACATTTCTAAGCATTTACTAACAGCCATTTAGGCTGCATCTATGCAATTCCGCACATAAGCATAAATGTTGAAAGTTCAGTGAATGATTGAGGTGTTTCAAATACACAGTTGGTTTATTTTTTATAAATAATACATTCAGGTAATTGAAATTAAAATTTTTCATTTGCAGTTTTATCATTATGCAGGCAATCATAGATTAAAAGTATTTTCCTTTTTATGTCCCACCAATTTCATTTGTCAGGTTCTTCTAAATATTGTTAGGCACATTTAGAGCAAATAGTGCTTTATCCAGAATTGGGCTGGTTGACTTATTGGATATCAGATATTATTAACAAAAAAAATGTCCTACATTGCACAGAAATCACTAGACAAATACATCTTCCAGAAAGTTAACTAAGGCAGTTAACCTTCTCAACTGCAACCACCAAAATTTCATGAAACAGTTGCTAATGTAACTCTTCCAAGGGGTATTATACTAGGCATGGGATGATGACTATAACTTAATATTTTCTGTGACGTCTACTCAGGGTCGTCAGTGTGGGCGTGCGTTCTTCATCCCAAAGCACAGACGCCTCCTCATCAACTTTTGAGTGTTACTTGTGTTCTTTCCAGCAGTCAGCTGTCACCTCTTATTGCTGTAACAGCTCCCCATGACAGTTCCTGTACTGTTTGAACCTGATGGGAGTAGGGAAGTCAGATAGTCAAGCTTGATAATTATTGTAGAAGCTTGAGTCTCATATTTAAATATAGGTTTAAGAAGAATCCATGAGATTTTAATTGCAGACTAAGGGGTATGGTTTTAGCAAAGTGGCCCCACGAAATGTGTTCGATTCTCCTTTCTGTTCAGAAAATGGAACTGTGTCGCCCTCCCAGTCTTTAGTTTGCTGCTGACGCTTCACAGGAAAGTGGGTGTGGGTCCGCAGGAATGGCGTGTCTAAGTAATTCTAAGTATCCAGCTTATTGATTTGCCATATTCCTTTCCTCTGTTCTGTTTATTAGGACGTTAAAAGTAATTCAGGCCGTTTCATTCCCAGTCAGTGTCTCTCTTATGAATTCATGATGAAAATGGCCATGTGGAGAGAACAATGAACGTTGTAGATTTCTTTCATTGTAGCCGCATTTGTTAATTACTGGGTGGGATTTATGAACAATTTATTGATTATTTATGAACAAATTATTGATTATTCCTTCCAATCCCTATGAACAATCAAGAGATAGAACAGGTCTAATTTTGGAAACTACTTGAAAGACATACAGCAGTTAACACAAGGCCTCTGGATTAAGATGGCCTGAATTCAAATCTCAAATCCACTACTTGTTGCTGTGTGCTTTTTGGCAAGTTGCCTCATTCTCTTCATGCAAAATAGGGATGATGATAGGAGTTGCCTCATGGATGATTGTTGTAAGTTAAATGAGTTACTGTGTGTGGTTTACTAGAACATCACCTGGGCTGGGGCAAGCTCCATGTAAGTGTTAGCCCTTGACTGAAACGAGAGCTCTCATAGAGCTACTCTGTAAAGACAACCTTGAATATTTATCTGGAGCTTTTCACCCCCAAAGATATAAGCCCCCAAACTCCTCTGTGACTTACCATATTAAATAATCACCAAACCAAGAAATTACTGCTCATGTCATAATAAAAAGAATAAATCAGGTGTATATCAGGAAAACAGGATATAATCTAGAACCCAAGGCTTTCGAAACTATTTCAGCATTCTTCTCATAATATCACATTGTGGTTGTACTTAATAAATGAAATTAACCCTTCTTTTAAAAATTTTTAACCACGCAAGCATAAGTATTAGTATCCACTTACTTGTGTTTCCGAATTGGTAGGTCTGCCTATAGCATTACTTGAGTACGGTACAGATGTTACTGGAGGAGATAATCCTCCAGCAAGTTACTTTGTGTCTTCTGTTTTCTCTTTCTTTCCCACTGCAATGAAGCATATACTTTCTTGTTCTCATGTCTTTTTTCTCCTCTGTTCTTCGATTCCCAAATGACTTAAGAACTCCTTTATAGAATCAGGGGATGTTTACCATTAATATTATCCAAATTGGCGTGATTTACTGTTCTTGGACTTTTCATGAACCATGCAGTTTTAGGGAAACATTCGGGGCCCTGCAGAGTTCAAAGCACTGTTTAGAAATGGAGCAGTTCTAGTCAGGCTTTGATTTTATTTATCATTTTTGGTTTTGTTTTGTCTGTGTGATCCATCCCGTGTGCACGGTTCATGTGTTTAAACTGAAATGTGTTTCGTATTCCTAAATGATCGGAAGTTTATTGTTAAGTACTAAAAAAAAAAAAAAAAAAGTCTGAGATAGCTCAGGAATATTACTGTTATTGTAGTTCAAGTTGAGTGTTTTTGTTCAGTTTGTTTGGAAGAGGTTTAGGACAAAGTTAAATCATGTAGATAAATACTTTAAGGAACATCCAAGTGAATGGTAAGTTCATCCGTATCTTACGCCAAATTATTATGATGGAAAATCCTAACACTGATTTACAAAAACATGATGCTGGGCCCCGTTTGAATAGTTGCCAATGAAAAGAACTGTGCATATTGGTTACTGATAGTAAAACTCATAGAATATAGATATAGAAAGGGATGTTATGGGAAGTAGATATATATATTTTACATATAAATATATATATATGTATATACTCTATAGATATAGAAGGTACTAAAGGGTTTTTAAAAACTTAGGTGCTCTATCTTAGGTCAACCAGTAAGATAGTTTAATCTAGAACCCAGGGCTTCTGAATCTATTTCAACATTCTTCTCATAATATCACATTATGGTTGTACTTAGTAAGAAAGATTAACGAACCCCCCTTTAAAAAGTATTAACCACAGCAAGCATGAATATTAATATTCACTTACTCGTGTTTCTGAATCTAGACCACAGGTGTTAACCCGCATTGGTATCCACGGCCACTGACATATAATAGATGCAATAAATATAGGTTAATTAAGTGATTCATATGATCGTAGGTTATTTTGACTTTCTTCTTTGTGCTTTTTAGCATTTCTGAATTTTTACGTTGATCGTGTATTGCCCTGAAAAAAATTTTTTAAAGCTGGTAAAATAAGTAAAATTATAGAACCAGGCATCACAACAGTCTATTAGCTGGAAAAAAAAAAAAAAAGTAAGTCTCCATTGAGTTTGAAACTTCTGATATTAGGAACTTAATACAGACACTAAGTGCTCAGGTTTCTCTCTGAAAATGGTAAGCAGTTTCATCTGAAATTATGGGAAGCAGCATGGGGCGCACGTGGGGAGGGCTATATGAGGCCTTATGGATAAAAGACCAGTTCCTTCCTACTGGAGGTTGAATTCTCTCTGGCTCCATCTGAAGAACAGTATTGGAGCTCTTTCAAGTCACTGAGAAGTCAGTACAGCCCACCTCCCAGGGCAATTTGAATTAACCATACAGTATAATATTGAGTGGTGGTGTCCTTTTCCGTTTTTATGAAAGGGAAACCATTCTCCCACGCCCCCAAAAATTCCTCCAAAACAAGCAACTGACAAGTAGTCCAAGAGGATATACATAGTACTCTAGTGCAGTACCTAAGTGTACTAAGTGCCTATAGAAAGTGCCGACCCTGAGCTCTGCCTGCGTTAATGTGACTGGACCAAAAAAACTGAAACCTTGGTTTTATGAATGAACATCTCTCCAGACAGTTCTACCTTGCTGAGCTTTGTTTATTAACTTCTTTCAGTATCCATGGAAAAAAATCTCCATGGCTCCTTTTTCTCAGCCCACTTTCCTGACAGACAGAACCTCCTTTACTTTTGGGAATTGCACTTGAACTGCCCAAACCTGAGAAAATGAATTAATGACTCACCCTCTGTTCAGCTGCCGGTTCTCTCCAGCTGGCTAGCACTGTCCTGTGCATGTGGATTCTGTCGTCAGAATTAAGATATTAACTAGCAGTTATTCATGCATTGCCACCGCGAACAATGACGTGACCCTCTGTCAACCATTTCTGAACCATTTCCGCTGACGTTTTTCACGCTGAATTGAACTGGGCTTAAAAGCTGGGACAGGCACATGAGAGGAAGTTAGAAATACCAGTTATGCCGATGGGTGCTGTCTAACAAGAACTAAGACGAATGGGTTTAACACAGAATGTAGAGCAAAACACAAACACACACATGACTGATCATATTTATGTTTGCATTTCCCTTTTAAGGTACCCCTAAGAGTGTTTGTTGTTATCATTGTATTTTTTCCTCATGGTATACTTAAAATATAAAGCAGATATCGTACTTCTTTTCTTTATAGAGGAGAATGGGTTAAACAGTAAATAACTGAGCAAAAGCTATGTCCAAGTACTGCAAAATTTCACATAAACTATTCCTTTTACCTTTCACAGCTACCCTGTAAAGTAAATTGTATTATCCCAATTTACAGATGTGGAAACTGAGACTAATTAACTTGCCTAGAATCAGGGTGGCAGCGCCAAGACCAGAATCCAAGTTTCCTTTCCTCTAATTTAGTATTCTTTCCTGTATACACGTAAATGTTCTTTAAAAAAAAAATGAATACATAATGGCAGGGTTTGTATTCATCAGGCAGAATTTTCTGCCAGAATTACAGTGTTTACCTGAAGTAAAACATGCTCATAAACAAAGCAGAGAATGCAGCTGGTGATTACATCTGGGATAATTAACTGGCATATACAGTATTTTTTTTCCTTCAATTGCAAAATGAATGTAGCAAAACCTCAGGGTCACGGGCTTATTCCCACATGGGACAAGGTGATCTGAATAATATTCCAGGGAAATGCTGCACGTAGGAATAATATGTCAAGGATTCATTATGTATCTTTTGTAATTCTTAAAGTAATTTTCAGTGTCTACACTTTTCAACATATGAGAAGTTATACATCGCATGCATACAAGCCTATATACAAATATATATGGCTAAAAATAGGATACTTGTTTTAATGAAATATAAACAGTATCATAAAAAATATTTATAGGAAAGAGGACAAGATTCAGGGTTGAGAAGAAAACATAGGGAAACAAAACCCAAATAGGAAAGTAACACACTTGGCAATGTCTATAATAGGTCTTTAAAACCTGCCAGAATATAGAGCATAAATTGAATTGCTTAGCCTGCTTTTAAAGGAAAATTTTCTCTCCCCTTTTGTCCAGTCTTGGTGGAGGAAAAGAAGAAGTTCTCGATTCTCAGCATGATTATTAGTCTCACATTTGATTTTAGGATTCTATCAGTGGATTTTAGGATTCTACCAGTGGATTTTAGGATTCTACCAGTGGAGGATGTATGCAGGTGTCCTGGTATTTGAAGGAAAGGCTCCTAGGAAAAAAGATGCAAAAGGAGCATCCTTCACCCTCCTGTTAAAGAATGCTGAAGGGACAGACCAAGATGTCACACAGGCACGTCACTTAATTTATTCCTCAGCCTTTTCTGGAAGCACAATTACTACATCTCAGCTCAGGTAGTAGTAGTCTGATGTTGAAAGCCCTATAGCAATAGTGACAGCAATAAAAATGTGGTGCATTGGGATAGATTTAGTTTTTCAATTACATATGTAAAAAGTAATCCATAAAAGAAAGGCTCCCTCCATCCCCAGAACTTTCAACATAACCATCTGCATAGAGTAGATCCTTTAAAACCTAGTGCAGCTGAAACGTTGCCATGTATCATTTCCAGACTCAGAGCATAGGAACAGGAGTGCCCAGATGGGATATGGCGGGGGTATTAGTCAGGGTTCTCCTGAGGAACAGAACTCAGAGAATGTGTGTCTACATATATAGAAAGATTTATTTTAAGGAATTAGCTCATGTGATTATGGAGGCAGGCAAGTCCAAAACCTGCAGGGTGGGTCAACAGGCTGTAGACCCAGGGAAGAGCCGACATTGCAGTTCAAGCGTGAAGGTCATTGCTGGCAGAATTCCTCTTGTGTGGGGAGATCAGTCTTGTGCTCTGTTCAGGTCTTAAACCAACTAGACGAGGCCCATCCACATTATAGAGGGGCAATCTGCTTTACTCAGAGTCTGCCAATTTAAATGTAAATCTCATCCAAAAACACCCTCAATGAAACACTTAGAACACTGTTAGATCAAATATCTAGGCACCATAGCCCAGCCAGGTGGACACACAAAATTAACCATCACAAGTCCATCTCTAGTCAACCTGGCATCCATACGTATCTCCTTTAACCATACAGTACTTAATCACATTCTAACCATACTTACAGTCACATTCTAAGGAACTAGAGCTTAGGGCTTCAACATATGAATTTTGAGGAGACACAATTTGGTCCATAACATGGGGGTAGGCTTGGGATTCTTTATTTCCATCCCTATTGGCAAAGACCTTTGGAGGGAGGAAGAGGGAATTTCCCTTTCATTTATTTTACCATCCTCCACATCTAACCTTTAATGCTACCTGCCATGAGAGAATAGGATGAGAGCTGGGGCACAAAACAAGGATTGAAGGGCAGCTAACTTGAGTCCAAACGTCCTGAAAGCTAGGCAAGGGGATACCTACATCAGTTTGCTAGAGATAGAAGAAGTAAACAGTTGAGACTGATAGAAGACAGGCTTGTTCTAACATGAAAGAACCGTTCTGAAATACAGTAGGTAAGTCATAAGATGCTTTTTGGAAAATTAGACTCCACCCCTTTTCCTCCAGTAGAAATATGTTTACTGAAATCTTGGGAGAGCTAAGCTTATGGTCAGATACAACCAGGCCATCTTCCTTGGATACCGGAGTCCAGTAAGCAGGTAGAGCTTTGGTAAATGTTGATGTCCTTGGGGATGTGGCATGCCACTTGGGAAAGAAGAAAGATGTTCGTAACTGTGGATTAATGTCTTTTGCCCAGGAGGCTCTGATTCTTAGTAGCATACTACTTCTACCTGAGGAATGTAGACACTCTAATGGAATCTGAAGTGGAATCCCAGGATGCCCCTTCTACTTTAGTGAGTCAGGCCTGGCTTTGGCTCTGACCAAGGGCCTGGTGTTGCTGGCATAAGGAATCTCTCTTGAAGTGAGAAGATGGATGCCATTAATGAAACTCATAATGTAATAAAAATCCTGGTGAATATTCCCCCAAGCTAGTTTTAACTTGTCAACAAAGACCATGCATAAGCAGAGATGAACCTGAGGGCGCCCTCTGCCTTCACATCTCGATGATGTTTTTCAGCACGGTGTTGTTATTCTTATGCCTTACCATCAAAACACCAAGAAACTAAACAACCACCCTAGAGTATACCTTTAGGACTTGAGGTTCAAGTAGGAGGAGTGTGGGGTGGCAGAAAACTACATGCCAAATATCTTTTTCCTGTTTTTAGTCCTCCTTCAAGAGCATTGCAGCTGCCTGACCACACACCCGTGCATTTTGACCCCCTCTTCTAGAATCTGCTTTAAGATCTGATTTGAAAACAGTTTCTCCACGAATCAATTTTCCCAAATTTCACAGTTGTTCTATGTATATAGTCACATTGCATATTTTAGATATATGTTGAACTGTCACATGCAAATATATTTCAGTTTTTTAAAATTCAAACAACATGCTATAGTCACTATACGTATTGATAAATATATATGTCAACATCACCCTATCCCCAGTTCCCCCCCCACCAAAAACCAAATAAAGGGCAAGTGAATAAATAAATAAAATTGTTCAGACTGCTGACCTCCCTGTCAACAAAGGTGACACAAATTACATAAATCTGTTTTCCAGCTGGAGACATGGGCATAGCCAAGAGTATGCCTACATCATTAACACCGTCAAACCCAACAGACTCCAAAACAACAGCTGTGTGAAAAGGCCAACCTTGGTATTTTGTGTATTTATGAGGACTTTAAAAAATACATACGTGCACACAAAGCTGAATTAATGCTACCAGATGATGGGTAGGAGATAGGAAATAAAAAATTCCAGAAGCAATGTTCTTCCCCTTTTGATGAAGTACAGAAAATATTGTTTTTGAAAGTATATTTACAGAAAAACTTTTACCGAAAGTATGTTTAAAACAGTATTTTCAGTACTTCATTAAAAGGGGAAGGAAAATGGAGGGGAAAAAAGGGTTCAAGCCAAGTATCCTGGGTTAGGCTTGAAACTCTACTTCTGTTACAAATTTAAGAGACAAAGATTGGAGATTTTGTGTGCGCGCCCCGCATGGAGGCACACCCCAGTGCACTCTATCAATGCAGTAAATGAAATGAATGTTGGATTGTCTCTGGAATAATGTGGTAAACCTTATCTCAGATCCCAGTCTTATCTCCCAATGGGAGATTTGGACCATGAACAGAAAGATTTGGCTGTAGGTTAGTTTTCAAGTTCCCAGATTATTTGCACCTTCCTAACGCCACACTTAGACTCACTAATCTTTCTATCTTTAAGACAGCTGGATAATGAGCCATCTGCACAGTTGGAAATGGATCTGGTTTGTTCTACATTTTACAGTAGATACAGGTCAGTTACAAAACAAGGGTGGGGGTGCAATTTGAAAACATTAAATTTTATATCATGTCACATGATACAGTATCTGTGTGTTTTTTTTAAAGAGAGCCACATATAGTTTATTTGGATATTTAGATTAGACCCTTCTCATGCAGCTCACAATAATAACATTTACAAACACCCCAGCAACTTGAGAAGGAGATTTTCCCCAGTAGGAGACTGACCAGTTTTCAAAGTGGTAGAGAGAAACTAAGGCATGGAATTACCCAAGGACATCAGTGTTGAAATGGAACAAAATAATTACGTTCTTTCCTTGCATCCCTCTTCTGGGGTTTTCGTATTACCCTTTAACACAGAGATAGTACCAGAAAGAAATGACATTCTAAATCATGACCAATGTGAAATGTTGACAAATTTAGTGTCATTATCCCCATTACCCTTATAGAAACTAAAAATGGCACGGGTGCTCAGGGTTTATACTGTAACGGTCTGTTACTTCCACGAGATAACTATTTTTAGACCCATCACCCGTATTAAAAGGCGTTTATTATGAGTTCACTTATGGAAATACCTTCTCACAGAGTTTTTTTGGAGGCTTTTCTGAGATCTTGAAATGAGGTCTCAGAAACACAATTAGAACATAGTCATTTAGTTTCCCAGCAAATGCTGATCCTTTCCAGGAAAATTCTATAAATAAAGAAGCAAAGGTGGTTGTCAGCGGCTTGAAGTAGCTGGGTTAGATTGTGAATATTAATGTGTAAATTACAGCTTGAGCCGGCTCTATACAACTAGGGGTGTATGCATATCTTCCAATGGTTTATTTAAAGTATGATTTTGCATACAAATGCTGGTCTAATTGAGTTTCCAAAAAAATCTTAAGAGATACCACTTGCTACTTCAAGAAATTTTTCCTTGAAACTTTCGAATAGGTAAGACCCACCAAAAGTCAAATCTGTAAAGTTTATTTGTACCAGTTGTAGAAAACATTCTCTTCTCAGTAATTCTAAGTGAAAATAGTAGTTAAGCTGGAGTCTTCAAAGGGCTTCAACGGGCCAAGCTGGAATTTGGCTGGTGGAAGGGTTGCAGCACCCCTTCGACGAGAGATCAGAAATGAGGAGCTAGACTGCTAGGCTAAGGAGCCCTCTGAGTGCAAAGCCAAGGTCAGGAGAGGGGTTGTTGGCTATTCTTCTATAAAGAGTACTGTTTATTTGAAGGAGCACCTTTAATTCAAAACTGTACTGAAGCATGAAAGAATTCATGGAGGTGAGTTAATCCCAGACTAAGTAACGAACTACATATAGTTCACTATCCAGTGATCTTTCCTGTGCAAATACATTAACTTAACAACTACAGAGTTAACGCACAGCTACACAATTATGCACATAATTACAGGGCTGCTCCAAAGTTAGCAGCAAACCCCTTGGTCACTAACCTTTTGGTAAAACCCTTAGCTCAAAGAAGGGAAGGAAATATCTCTGGAATCATTGCTTTAAGTCCTTTGCTTTTGACATAACTGATTCGCTGGCATTGAAAATTTATGTTCACTAGTTCATGTGATCCTTTCCACTGCATGTTTCACTGGTCATATGTTTTGTTGGTCATTTCCTCTATGCTAATCGTAGAAAATTCTCAGTATCTTTTGTAATACTTGTCTTAACAGATAGAAAATTTCTGCCTTGTGCTGGAGAGATTTTTTCAGTTGTGATGCTGTTGCTGAATTTGTTTTAAAACTTAATTGCACTATTTGATAGAAATGCTAGAAACTCAGGAGCTACAGCTCTTCTCTAACATGAATGTTGTCGTGTTATGCTTTCAGAAAAAAATGCTTCTAATTACCTTCTTCTAAACTGTGATTTCTGTGAAAGGGTTTTCTAGATTTTGCTGGTTCTAGGTATGAAGATAGTAACTTTCGGACTAAGTGTTCACTGGAGAATTTATCCCTCATTATCCCCAAACCCTTTATTCTACAAATGGTGGCGTCTCCCTAGTTACATATACCTCCAGTGCAACTAAATGCAGTTGAGGTTAGGGATTCTGTGAAGTCCTCATACAGCACAGAAAGATTAAATGGCATTTGAGAGACAAATTACAGATAGAGTAGAAAGGATGTTCTTGTAACATTATCTTAATGCTAGGTATGTTGGAATTCTCTTGTAAATGGGCATTTCATTAAGGGATATTTTGTTTCAGCAATTTAAACGATGTGACATGGTATACCTATGACATTTTGTAGGGGACATTATAGAAAGATAAAGAAAAAGAAAGGATTTTCTTAGCCCAATTAAAAATGTACATATATTTTTGACCCACACGAATCACATCACCTAAATAATTCAGACTATTTTCCCAAAAAAGGCAAGGCAAGGTGTTTCCGAGAGTGTCCCTACATTTAAATAGGCTTTGTAGTTCCATACTTAGAAATTTTCCATTAGGGTTTCTTTGAATTTGGTGGAGAATATTGAGCAATTTAGTAACCTCTGTGAATGTGAATGTCAATTATAAATATTGGTCATCTCAGTTTGTATGGAGCACACTTTCTGTTGGACCAGTATAATATACTCGTGTGAGTAGATCTGTGTTTTGTAATAACTGATGTTAAGTTGCCAATATACTTTTTCCTATTTATTTGCCTGAGTCCACATTTTCCAAAGACCACAATTCCTGCATCTTAAGCAAAGGTAAGTTGAAGAAAACATAATTTGGAAAGTGCTTAGGGTCGTGCAGGCAAAGGAAAAGAATTCATAAGTTATTTGTTTTCTTTACGTTATTGAGGAATGATAGGCAATAATTGACTAATGTAATTGTATATATTTAAAATATGTTATTGATTATAAGTAGTGGTATAAATGTCACTTACTCAAACTAACTAGATCAAAGTAAAATAGACTTATGAACAATAATAATCTTCCTAAAAGTTTTTTTTGGTGGCAAAATTTTTATACTTTTAATGAAATTTTATGTGTACAGTACTGTAAACTGTCACAGGATGTTGTACAGTGGATCTCCAGAAGGTGTTCATCTTGAGTAACTGAAATTTTTACCCGTTGAATAGCAATTCCCCGTTTTCCCCTCTCTCCAGCCTCTGGCAACCGCCATTCTACTCTCTGCCTCTATGAGTTTGATTCTTGTAGATACCTCACGTAAGTAGAATTCTACAGTATTTGTCCTCCTGTGGCTGGCTTATTTCGCTTCGCCTATGACCTCCACGTTCATCTATGTCGTTGCATGTTACTAAAGTTTTAATGAGGCCAGTTTGGTGACCAAGACTTAGCTAAAGTCAAATGGGATGTTCCCACTGACTTGACGGTGGCCATATTCCTTATTCCTACTCTACTCTGTAGAGCCATATCCTACCCATCCTTCAAGCGCCTGCTCATATGCCAATTCCGCTAGCAAGTTTTGTTTCCAGGGAGAGTTCAGGCTCACCTCATCTGAAAACCAATGGCCCTCTGTGATCCCTCTTGATAGCACTTTGCAGTGCCTTTTACTCTAATATGTGCCTATAGTCTATCTCAACAGAGTGAAAGCTCCTGAAGGTCGGAGACAGTTTTCCTCATTTTTATGTCTTCCACCTGGGACGTGCATTTAATGGGTTAATGAACCTGCAATAAGTATCTGTTGACAGATAAATAATACAGCCTGTACCAGGTCTGAAAAAGTGGACTGTAATTGTAAACACTGCGGGAGGTTAGCTTTGCAAACTCTCGTAACTGGTTGAAAAGCAGTCCGGATATAGTGAATGGGCTACCTGAGCACAGATGCCGTTTCGAACTCTTTTCTTAAATTCCTGGAACCTTAGGTCTGGAAGGAAATTTAGAAATCATCAAATTTAACTGGCTAGTTCTCTAAATTAGACAACGTTGATCCAAAGACTGGAATGACTCAATACCAAACAGAGAGTAGCTTCAGGAGGACTGGAACCCCGCTTTCTTGAAGCCTACTTCAAGCTTCTTTTTACTCAGCTATACCACCTCCCACATGCTGCCTATTTCGGTCCCTAAATTGTCATGAAATCAGGTGCTGGGTCCCTGTCAAAATGTTTATTTCTGGGTGTGAAATGGGGCGTGTGTGTGTGTGTGTTTGTGTATGGAGGGAGGCGAAAGACATTTTGCAGCCATGGACTTCTTTAAGTTGCATGCAGCAGGCTTCACCTCTGGTTTATTCATTCTTCATGACAACAGTATGATCGCGGGAAAGCGACGATGTATTTTACGTCAGGCTCTTGGCAATGGCATGTGTGTATATATATAAATATGTATATATATATATATATATATCCCTGTAAAGAATGCCCTCCTGACCCTTTAGTGTTACCCACACTTAGTAGACAGACAGAATTAACGTGCTTAAAAGAGGTTTTGTGCTGATTGAATGTGCAACATTTACACCTTAAACATGAGTATTTTGTTCCCTTCTGTGGAACAGCAGTAATAAAGCTACTAGTAATACCAACTCGAATATTTAAAGCCTTATTTTTTTCAAAGGGAAAAAAAGGCCAGATTTTTTTCCCCTAGGACAAGAGGCTTCATGTGTCACTTTGAATTCACACTGAAAACCTCTGTAGCAATGGAAACACAGAGTTATCCTCCTTTCAGCAATGATACTGTGTGTGACGAGCAGATGCAATGAGATAGAGGTGAGGTTAAGTATAAGAGTATCAGAAGCAGAATGGCACAGAACCCCATAAAATTAGGCTTAAGTGATTATAGCCACAACATCTAGAAATGGGAGGGGCCCACTGCCTTTGGTGAGGTCAGAAATAGGAAAGAAAGGAAGGAAGGGAGGGAGAGAGGGAGGGAGTTATGTTTTGATAACACTTTGGGGGGAATAAAGGAAATAATATGTTTACTGTCATATCTATTCCAAGTAATCAAGTTCTCTTTCTCATTTATCTTTTGACCTGGTCTTACAATGTACCTTGTGTAGCAGAACTCTTTTATTATTTTTTATTTTTTGCGGTACGCGGGCCTCTCACTGCTGTGGCCTCTCCCGTTGCGGAGCACAGGCTCCGGATGCGCAGGCTCAGCGGCCACGGCTCACGGGCCCAGCCGCTCCGCGTTATGTGGGATCTTCCCGGACCGGAGCACGAACCCGTGTCCCCTGCATCGGCAGGCGGA
The DNA here is from genome assembly GCF_059928025.1 of Delphinapterus leucas. NCBI lineage: Eukaryota > Metazoa > Chordata > Mammalia > Artiodactyla > Monodontidae > Delphinapterus > Delphinapterus leucas. Next base: position 24,718,747 of record NC_143149.1, read on the forward strand.
CTCTCAACCACTGCGCCACCAGGGAAGCCCTTATCATTATTTTTTAATGGTCACATTTGTCAGTCTCTTTATGACAATGATGAGGAAGCTCTTAGATAGGGACAAGAGCATACATATATCAACAGCAGGTTCACGCCTGGACTCTGCCTCCTAAAGGCTATAAGACCCAGGGAAAGTCAAGCTGCTTAACCTTTTGAACCTGTTTCCTCATCTGTGGAATGGGGATCAAATCCTACCTTACACAGATAAGAAGTAAATGAGAAAAGCTGTATAAGTGCTCGGGAAACGATAAACTATTATGCAAATGCTAGTTATTATTAACTTTTATTTTGGCTTCAAATATCGATAAATTACATATGGCTAGAAATATATCGACTCATGGTCATGGACTAAAATTTAAGCAGTCGTACTCTAAGAGTATTTGTGTAACCATGAACTTTATCATCAGGGACATTAGAACTTCAGAAGGAAAGAAATTTGAGGGTTCCTCGGAGCAAACTCCTTCCTTTTACCACCTGCAGCTACCTGAGGGTGGAGACAAGTGACTTGTAGCCAGCAACACAAGGGGGAGAAGGGGAAGCAGAATCAAGACTCAGGTTCTCTTAGCTCAGGGATCTTTCCATTAATTCCACCAGGCTCTACATCTATCACCACCACTACCACCACGATCGTTATTATGACCAAATTTTTATTTAAACAACTTTTTTTAATTAAAAAATTTAAACAACTTTTTCATGATATAGATAAAGCAGTTCACATCAGTTTCCTCTTCTGTCAAATGAAGGAATAATTCCATCAGATGGTGTATGTGGTTCCTACAGTTTCTAAATGCTAATAAAACAGTACTTTCAGTGATAGACACAGTGATCATGGTACCAAAGTATGGGGGAAGAGAGGGTGTTTCTGAGATAATGTAAAGGGAGCTGTGTGTTGACACTGTTTTACATTTTTACATGTATGTTTTTACATTTATTTACATTTTTTGCATTTTTACCTTTTCTCATCCAAATTATGGTAAAAGGGCTAAAATAAGATTTAGCTTAGATTTAGATTTTAGCTAATAGGCAACCACACATACCCTCATTGCTGCCTGGCTTGGTTAGGCTTACACTGCCGTACCATTTCCCAGGTCGGAGTGAATTGTCAGTACCAACATGGGACTAACTAAGATGAGATTGGAGCAGCACCCAAAGTCAGCTCCCAGGGCTGGAGGTGATTCACCACAGCTAATAAAGGTGATATAAAAGAAGAGCTGGTGGCGCAGTGGTTGAGAGTCCGCCTGCCAATGCAGGGGACACGGGTTCGTGCCCCGGTCTGGGAGGATCCCACATGCCGCGGAGCGGCTGGGCCTGTGAGCCATGGCCGCTGAGGCTGCGCGTCCGGAGCCTGTGCTCTGCAACAGGAGGGGACACAACAGTGAGAGGTCCGCGTACCGCAAAAAAAAAAAAAGAAGAAGAGCTCAAAGGGAGCGGGGAGAAGAGGGGCTGAGATCTAAATTCAGTTGTCAGACATTCAGAGGTGATAACGTGGAAAAGGAGAAATCAGAGATGAGGGGCGGCCGGGGCTGTGCAAAGCCAGAACGAGGAGAACCAGTAGGCAAAGGTGAGACTCAGGGCAAGACTACAGTGACAGGGGAGCCTCTTTGGAGGACCATGACCTTGATCTAATGAGTCTGCTTGTTCCCAGGGCTCCCACAAACATGTTGCTTTAAAGCTTCATTCTTAATTAGACAACCAGAGATTGAAAGTGAATATATATTTTGGGGGGAAAAGGACACTAAAACCTTTCATAGGAAAGTAAAATTTCTAAAAATCTTAGTTCACAAAATATGCAATACCCTTAAAATAACCTGACATTCCAACACATATTTTGAGGTATCAAAAAAGAAATAATATCCATTGAAAGAGAACTTAGTGAAGAGCATGAAAAAGATTTGATTATTTCCCAATCTGGAATGACTTTGCCAAAAGGGATATAATACTAGGTCTGTAGTGAAAAAAATATGTATTTTTACCCCAATTTCAGAGGCTCTTACTTGAGAATTCCAACCAAGTGTTTGTCCCCCACCCGATACTTCAGTTGTCATCCCAGCCCTAACATATTCACAAGATGTTTGTCTTCTTTCTCCCCCACACCAAATAAAAATATTTTTTTTTCATAAAACACCTGCTCTAAATGGCTTCTAGCACCAACCACAATATTTAAAAAGGAAAAAAAGTCTAGGATTCTTTTTACTTATATACTTGCTTTCAGATCTGTTTTTTAATTTCAGCATTCTTATATTTTATTTTACTTTTTTATTGAAGTATAGTTGATTCACAATGTTGTGTTCATTTCTGCTGTATGGCGTAGTGATTCAGTTATACATATATCTACATTCTTTTTATACTCTTTTCCATTATGATTTATCTCGGGATATTGAACATAGTTCTGTGTGCTGTACAGTAGGACCTTGTTGTTTATCCAGTCTATATGTAATAGTTTACATCTGCTAATCCCAAACTCCCAGTCCATCCCGCCACCCCCACTTGGCAACCACAAGTCTGTTCTCTATGTCTGAGTCTGTTTCTGTTTTATAGATACTTTCGTTTTGTCATATTTTAGATTCCACATGTAAGTGATATCATATGGTATTTGTCTTTCTCTTTCTGACTTACTTCACTTAGTCTGATAATCTCTAGGTCCATCCATGTTGCTGCAAATGACATTATTTCATTCTTTTTCATAGCTGAGTAGTATTCCATTGTATGTATGTACCACATTGTCTTTATCCGTTTGCCTGTTGATGGACATCTAGGTTGTTTCCATGTCTTGGCAATTGTGAATAGTGCTGCTGTGAACATAGGGGTGCATGTATCTTTTTGAAGTATAGTTTTGTCTGAATATATGCCATTCTATTTTTAGTTTTTTGAGGAACCTCCATACTATTTTCCATAGTGGCTGCACTAACTTACATTCCCACCAGAAGCACAGGAGGGTTCCCTTTTCTCCACACCCTCTCCAGCATTTGTTATTGTAGGCTTTTCAATGATGGCCATTCGGACCTGTGTGAGATGGTACCTCATTGTAGTTTGATTTGCATTTCTCTAATAATTAGCGATGTTGAGCATCTTTTCATGTACCTATTGGCCGTCTGTATGTCTTCTTTGGAGAAATGTCTATTTAGGTCTTCTGCTCATGTTTTGATTAGGTTGTTTGGTTTTTTATTGTTGAGTTTTATGAGCTGTTTGTGTGTTTTGGAAATTAAGCCCCGGTCGGTCACATTGTTTGCAAATATGTTCTCCCATTCTGTAGGTAGTTGTTTCATTTTGGTTATGGTTTCCTTTGCCATGCAAAAGCTTGTAAGTTTCTATTTATTTATTTATTTATGGCTGCATTGGGTCTTCGTTGCTGCGTGCAGGCTTTCTCTAGTTGCGGCGAGTGGGGGCTACTCTTTGTTGCGGTGCATGGGCTTCTCATTGCGGTGGCTTCTCTTGTTCTCTTGTTGCTAGGGGTGTGGGCTTCAGTAGTTGTGGCATGCGGACTCAGTAGTTGTGGCTCCCGGGCTCTAGAGTGCAGGCTCAGTAGTTGTGGCATACGGGCTTAGTTGCTCCGCAGCATGTGGGATCTTCCCGGACCAGGGCTCAAACCCGTGTCCCCTGCATTGGCAGGTGGATTCTTAACCGCTGCACCACCAGGGAAGTCCCAAAGCTTGTGAGTTTGATTAGGTCCCATTTGTTTATTTTTGTTTTTATTTCTATTGCTTTGGAAGACTGACCTAAGAAAACATTGCTACAATTTATGTCAGAGAATCATTCTTTAATATAGCTATGGATTCACTGTTTTCAACATAAGAGAACAAAGTAGAGGCGTGTGTAATTAGGAAAGAAGAGTGAAGACTGGACTTAGTGACAGTGTCTTATCATATCTGACGTTGGTGTCTCATCAGACAGAGTTCCCCACATCCTCTGAATCTATGCCTGTGTAAGTCCAAATATTTGCATACACATAAAAACATTCAGTCATTTGGATATTTTTTTCTACATGATACTTATTGAAATGCTTCTAAATCCTTCTTTTCCATAAGGATTTGGAGAAGACTTTTACACATTAATAGAGCATCTTTTTACTTGTCTGGACAGGAAGAATGACATCTAGCTGATTAGGTGTGTTTTAATAGAATTTTTAGAAAGAATAAATTACCTTCTGCCTTATGACCTGGTATTTATAGCTCTGTGCTGGGCAAAGAACATCAAAACAGAATGAATGAATTGTTCTCCATGCCATTATGTCTTATATATAGTCGTATCAACATTTATAAAAATATAAAATCGGTACTGATAAAAATAAGAAAGTGATTTTCCTCTTTTGTTTTTGAAGAAGGAACATTATTATAGATCCTGAACCTTCCCCTTCCACTGACTGAGAAGAAGAGTCCATATTTGTCAAATGCAATGGAATTTGTGTCATAAATTTGGTCAAAAGGTACAACCCACTTCCCTTCTGACTCCCATCCCAGTTCCTCCTTTTTTAACTCCTCATTTTTTTGTGGAAAAATATGCAAAAGAAAATTTACCATTTAAATCATTTTTAAATGTACCGTTCAGTGGCGTTAATACACTCACATATTGGGCAACCATCGCCACCATCCATCTCCAGAACTTACCTTCCCCAACTGAAGCTTTGTACCCGTTAAACAATAACTCATCTTCCCCTTGTCCCAGCCCCTGGTACCACTGTTCTCTTTCTAACTCTATGGACTTGCCTATTCTAGGTACCTTATATTAGTAAAATCATGCAGTATTTGTCCATTTGTGTCTGCCTTATTTCACTTAGCAGTAACGTCTTCATGGTGCATCTATGTTATAGCATGTGTGAGAATTTCATTTCTTTTTAAAGCTAATATTCCATTGCATGCAGAGAGCACACTACGTTTATCCATTCATCTATTAATAGACATCTGGATTGTTTTCTCCCTTTTGGCTGTTGTAAATAATGCTGCTGTGAACATTGGTGTATAAATATCTGTTCAAGTTTCTGCTTTCATTCTTTTGGGCACACACCCAGCAGTACATTTGCTGGATTAGTGGTAATCTTTGTTCCAATGCCCTCTGAATGCTTTCATTATTTTGTTTGGGTCTCTACACTGGCCAGCTTCTCCTTAATCTTGTTAAAACACTTTATGGAATATTTAATGCTGTAATATTTGAAGGGATGCCAGCAATTAATGGTTTTATTCATTTAAGCAGTACGTAACAAAAACATGGGAAGCATTTAGAATGTCCAGGTACTTTTCTAGACTTTGGATTCAGTTAAGACGTAAACAAGTAAGGAGATAATAATTCCAGCATGTGTATATAAGAAAATAGGAAGGTACTATGATGGAAGGTGGCTGAGGCTGCCTTAGTTTGGCTCTCCACGAAGGCCTCTTTGAGAAGGAAACTTTTGAGCTTGGAGACCCGAGTAATAAGGAGGGGCCAACCATGCTGGGAATACTGTTCCAGGTGGAAGGAATAGCAAATGCAAAGACTCTTAGGTGAGAACAACTCAGGCCATGGTAGCCAGAGTCTGTTATTCAAGGGTAGAGTGGTAAGTATAGTGAAAGTGGTGGGTATAGGACTTTGCATTTTATGTGAAGTTCAACTGGAAACCAAAAGACAGCAGGAAGCAAGAAGTGGCATCATCTGATTTACAGTGTTGAAAGATCACCGGTGGATCTGCAGGAAGACAAGAAACAAGAGAAGCAAGGAAACCAGATAGGGGCTATTTGAGTGGTCCAGAGAAGAGATGATACTGGGTTAGAGTGGAATTAGTGGGTAGGTGCAAAAGAAGAGAAATTGGAATCCTATTTTATTTTATTCACTTAAACAAGTTAGTTTGTTTCTCTCTTATGTAAAATCTGTTCAGAGCCGTTAATGGTGCTCTGTGATACAAAGGACCCAAGACCTTTTTATCTTGTTCTTTATCATGTGTAGCTTCCGTTGTTAAGGTCACCTCATGGTCCAAAATGGATGCAGGAAATCCAGCCATTATATCACATGGAATATATTTTGGAGATAAGGTCAGTAGAACTCACCAAATAATTAGCTATAGTTAGGGAAGGAAGGAAAGCAAATAAGGTTAATGCCTGTTTGTGGCTTAAGTAATTAGATAAATAGTGGTGGTATAGAATGAGATAGAGAATATTTGGGGAGTGTTTGGTGGGGGGTTTTTGGAGGGGTGAAAAATGCCATTAATTTGAGATATCTATTTTATATCCCAGTGATGATGTAAGCAATTGTCTAGAAAAGTCTGGAATTCAATGAGGAGGTGAGGGTTAGAGAGATAAATTTGGAAGTCATTGGAATATAGATTTATTTAAGTCCGTTAGCTGGATGAGATCACCCTGGTAGAATGTAGATAGAGAAAATGAGAGAGTCCAGATCTTAGCCTTGAGACTTCAATATTAAAAGTTGATAGAGGAGGAGAAACCAGCAAAAACTGAGAAGTAGCAGCCGTAAGGTGGGAGGAGACCAGGAGAGCATGGTCTCGTGAAAGCACCTCAGGATCGAGGGAGTATTAATAGAGGAGAAGATAGAAAAGTTTCCATTGGTGTTGCCAATATGAAGGTCTCCTTCGTGATCTTGATGGTACAGTTTCAGAAAGTAATGCATTCAAATTGTACATCAAACTAAAAGACACCCACTTCATACATTGCAACTGAAGGCATAGCCACAGAAGGTTGGCGCATGGTGTCCTGGGTGTACATGTTTTGGTTCTGTCCTTTGGATTCCCCCACTAGATATGTATTGCTCTTAAATAAAGCCTCAGAAATAATGTCTTGGTGATGAATGATTCCGACAGGATCCCAGAAATCCTAGAGTGTTAAGCACATCAGGTTTATTGTTAGTTGTTTCCTGAAAGCGTTTGAAGCCTTGACTCTGTTAGGTGAAATATAACTCCATTAAATTGTCTGACTTTTTAATACTTTAATTTAGTGCCATGGACCACTTTTCGTGTAAAATGTTTTGGCAGAAGGATCCCTTTCAAACGGCTTGACTTTTATAATTCTGCACTGCACCTTCCAAGCCTTTTCACCAGTCTGTTCCAAATTTGCCTCTTGCCCAGTGACAACTGAGGAAGCTGGGCACCTGGGTTTTCATTAGCAAAGATGAAACACGTTAAAATTGTTTAAGAAGATGATGAGGCGAAAGCACATTGGACTTGGGACATGAAACCCTGATTCACCTCCCAGGTGTTTATTGCTGACCCTCTGCATTACTGTGGCAGCCAGGTTTGGCCCTCAGGTTTCACATTTGTAAACTCCTTAGATAGGGAATAGGAATTACATCTTTAAATATAATTATAGGATCCTCTCATGTATTCTAAGGCATATAGTGACAATCCATGGAAGCTGGTTTGAATGTACAGATCTAGCCTTACTAGCAAAGAACTTGCCCTGGATGTAGAAACTGGGAAGTGCCATCTGGTCAAAGGTGGAGATGAATGACGTCACCTTAGGTCAGGATGGACTTAGGGAGAGCCAAAAGGAAAAGGTCGGAGTGGGACAGGAATGGAGGAAAACATGGTGGAAGGGAAGGTGTGACAGTGAAGTGATTTGGAGATGGAAAGGTGAGAAACTGAAGTCCAAGGCTTCACACTAGTTGCTGGACCTTGGTCACAGGTCAGGCAGCATCTCGTAGGCTGACGGGGAATGAGGACAAGGTTTGTTTGGCTGGCTTAAAGCCAGGCCATAGAGTGGAAAGATTGTGGTTCAACCTCAGCTGAATGGATGGAAAACATGAAGCTGAACTGAGAGGTTTCTCAACCATACGTGGTTGTGTAAAGAAACATCCTCCCACTGTAGGTGTTTGTGTTAGAGCACAGAGGATGAAAGCAGGATGTGGAGCCTCCGGCTGCAGAGGTTGATAGGGTGTGTTGCAGGGAAGGGTCTGGGGAAGGACACGAGCTTGGGATGGGGAGGCTGAATCCATGACCGGGAGATGCTTAGATCAAATTCTCTGTTCTCTCTCATTAGGTCTTTAAAAAAAAAAAAAATGCTTAGAGAACCAGCAGTGTTGTCACACTTTGCTGCTACCACCGCTACGAGGAATAGCGTGAAAGATTTTTTTGTGTGTGTGTGGTACGCGGGCCTCTCGCTGTTGTGGCCTCTCCCGTTGCAGAGCACAGGCTCCGGACGCGCAGGCCCAGAGGCCATGGCTCACGACCCCAGCCGCTCCGCGGCATGTAGGATCTTCCCGGACCGGGGCATGAACCCGTGTCCCCTGCATCGGCAGGCGGACTCTCAACCACTGCGCCACCAGGGATGCCCTAGTGTGCAAGATTTCTAAGTGGTAAACTCAAAATAACATTTGTATTGTACTTAATACATAAAGCACCTGGATATGATTAACTCATTTGATTTGAGCATCACAATAATGCTTGAGGCTAATAGTTATAAAACCTCACTACTGATGAAGAAGATGAAATTCTCATCAGTTAAATCTGAGGCTTGGTAATTAGCAGAGTCAGCCAGGCCTGTCTCAAGACCCCATGGTCCTCTGATCCTAAACGCAGTGCTCTTTTCATTATACAGTGCAACCTTATTAAAAATGAAAGTCTTTTTTTTTTTAGGACAGTTCATGGTTTTAGATACCAAAAATACCAATTATTTATTAGATATGAGGAAATAGAGCAAATTTGAGTCTTTTCCCCATATTTTAGTGAAATTCCAAGGGCCAAGAAGCAGCTGGCCAGTGGCAGAAGGAGAACCAAGGAGTCTGAATCATTGATAAAGTTTATAGTCAAGCCAGAAACTGTCAAAGTAGGTGATATTCCAGTCGTTGGAGTTGCCTGGTTATTCATGACACCTGGTGATACTGAGTCTCAGTAATAAAAACTTCAGGGAATCTGAAAGAACTAATCACCTCCACAAGGGATAACCTGTAATTGGATTGAATGATTATTATAAATGACTTATTTTTAGGGGCATACTAAGCAATGCAAGGGACCGTTCTGGTTATTAGTATGTGGAATAAAATATGTATTTATTCCACATACTGCTTTTTTCAGACATTTTCTGATATCTCATTTCTGACTATTAAATTATACCCAAGTAGGATATGCAACTGCATGTATCCCACTTATTTCAGTGGACATTAAGGGCAGCATAAATAGAGGCTGAAAATAATCAGAAGCATTTAGAATTCTGTACTTATTCATCTAACTGGCTTGTCCTCATTCTGGAATGCAAGTGATTCTAATCCTCTCCCCACACGTACACCTTCCCCGGGGCCTCAGTTTCTGGGGTTCACTTTCTCCATGGAAAGAATTCCGAGACAGACTTCCACCTATGACTGCTTATTCCTTATCCACACACACAAATCAGGGTTGCTCAAAACATAGGAAACAATGATCGGGGATAAAAACAGAAAACTTATTCCTTGGAGAGAAGGAAGGAAGCCAGCAGATTTTTTTCAGACTTTCTTGTTTGGGGGAAGCAGACTTTCTTCCTTTTTTTTTTTTTTTAGTGAAAGCAGATATGGAACATGAAAAAAAAAAAACAAAAAATGACCTAGATTGTGTTGTGTTCTTTTATTGTATCTATGAAGAGTTTAGCTGAAGTGAGCTTTTTAGCTATTGGTTCTAAGTGATAAATTTGATTAGTCATATAGCAAGCAATAAATGAGATGCTGAGGCAGATGCAAGGTTAAGAGCATGTCAAAAAAAATAGCATGATGGTTATGTTTAATGTGGAGGAAAAATTAAAACCAAACAAACTGAAAACCCACATGCACCAAGTGGGTTTTTTCCCCCATTAACTATAGAAGTCAGAAACGGTTCTGTGTGTCTCTTTCCTTCCAAGCTGTACTGAGATTTTGAATTTTGTACTTTATACTAATATGTCAATGTACCAGATGTAGTCTTTTGAGGCTCTTTGGTTATGGAAAGCAGATGAAGTGAATTTTCTGTTGAAATGTGCTTTTTTTTCTCTTTCTTTTTTTTTAAATGTGCTTTTCAGTTAGCCCTTTTTAAAAGGGCTTTGCATTTAGAATTGGGCAGTTGAGTAGACTTCGTGGGAGAATGAATCTGGGTGTTGGATGGAGAGTTTTTTTTTTCAGAAGCTGACTTGGAGAAAAAAGTGATTCTTGCTTTCAAATTCACCTTTAACAATCTTTAGACAGTTGACAAAGACTTTTGTATGCTAGGTGCTGGGGAATACAGAAGGAAAAGTGACAATTGCTCTTGCACACCCCCCCAACCCCGAGAATTTACAGTCTAGAGAGGGAGCCAGAATATAAATGAAGACATTGACTGACAAACAGTTAAAAATTGTGCTGAGTGCTGTGATGGAGAATAACAGACACACATATCTCCATGCACTCCGTTACGTACCTGGCCCAGCAGGAACACCATCCATCTTTGAGGTGTCTTGGTGCCTTTCTAGAACATCATCTGGGGAGAGACAATGGAAATTGTAATAAAGGTAAGAAGACAGCAGGTTGATGTAGCGCAGTGCTTTTCAAGCTGCTGGGGGTTTTTGTTTTGCTTTGTTTTGTTTTGTTTTGTTTTTGGAGACCTAAGATTCTAGAAAGGTCCAAGACTGCTCCGTGAAGAAGGAAATGGGAGTGAGCACGGGGTGGGACTCGAGGCTCTGGGATCTTCCCACCCCAACTTCTCTCAAACCTGCTCTTCCTTTATCTGTTGAAGACTTCCCCTGCTAAAGGAGGAAAAACATTTTCAATTTACTGTTGTACAAAAAGATCAGTCTTTGGAACTAGGCAGTTCTGGATTCCAAACAGTACTACAGCCCTTGAGTGGCTTGTCTTAAATCCTTTGAGTCTGTATCTCATTATTGATAGGATGGCACTCAAGACCATTCTGTTGGGCTTCTCAAGGCTTATAAATACTGCCTAGGAGGGAGGCATTTACTAGGAAATGCAACTCTTGATGTTCTTATTACTTATATTTGTAATTAGGGTGCATAAGTTAAAAACATATTGTGATTAATAGTAATTTTTTCCCCAAAGTTCTGTGGTGATATAACCCTTGGATGGTCAAACATGGCCACTTTGGATAACAGGTTCCATGCTTCTCTTTTTTCCTGCCCAGGATTTTTTTTTTTTTTTTTCTGATTAGTGGAAATTCTTCTGGAAACTCCATCTCATCCCCCCATAGAGAGCAGTTCTTGATGTGCTACTAATTCTGCCAAATGGACAGACTTGACTGCTCTCTCAGAACACAGAATTATAGAAAGAAAAAGCAAGTTGAGAAGCGAAAGGCACAAAAGTTGTGTGTACCTATGGCCGTGTGATAACTGCTTTAGACATATTTGGTCTGCAAACACCTGTGGAAACTTGCATGTGTCTCCTTTGTTTTTCCAGATTTTGCTCATGGGAGGGACACTTAATTTGTTCTTTGAATTTAACCATTATATTTTAACATACATCCTGATTTAATCATATTGGTCAAAATTTTCTTTTTATAACAGCCAGACAGCTTGTGCATATAACCACATGCAGTTCTATTTTGTCACCAACTGGTCACCATATGGAAGTCAGTTGCAATGTGTTTGGATCATACAACTCTTCGCATAGGCGATCGTCTCGGCGGGCTCGGGTTGCATTGTGGCAAGTGGATTCATCTTGAGACGAGAGTAAAGATGGGGATCTGATGGTTGGCAGTTCTGGACCTACAGTACCTTGTCTAAGAAAGGCCCGTAAAATGGCAGTCGGTGCCTTAGAGTATTTCTTTTGTATAATGAGTTCATAAAAATATGTGCTATCCAGCCTGCGTCCGATGTGATGATTAATGTCACAGATATTTCTTTAGTAATTTGACTACTCTAACAATATATTCACAATAAATTATATATAGAGAAAAGAGGAGCAGAAGGAAAACTAGAATGAGTGGTTAGAGTTGTTGAAAATGCATACGTAATTTATTCCCTCTTTAAAAAAATTGCAGTTGGGCTATTCTATTGCACAGAGACTTCTGTCATAAAAATGAAATTGAAGAATAAAAACTGCATTTTCTTCCTTTCTTATTCACCCCTGGTAAATATTATTTTAAGCCCAGTTAAACGAATTGTCTTATTAAAATTTAATTATATGTTGTGTTGAAAGTGTCATACTTTATAGTAGAAATAAATCAGGATTTATTTTTAGTCTCAAATTTAGGGATACAAGGAAATAACATGCTGGAGTTTTCTAGATGCTGTTGGATATTTGTTTTCCTTTTTGGCATTTCCTTTCAGTTGACCTGACATGAAGATAAAAAAATGACAGCTATTTCTCAGTTGGCATTTGAAAGACGAGAGCAATAAGGAACCCAGCAGAACTCCTGGAGAATTTTCATAGGGAAAATAAGCACATTGACATTCTTTGACTTTTGTATATTGATTTTTGGCGCCAGCTGCTCCAAAGCCATTAAGGGTTAGAGTTAGCCATTCTTGATTTTTTATTCAGTCAGTTCCCTTATTCATAATGCTGAATAATACCAATACTATTTCATTTTATTTATGCTCACATGCAGTGCTGGGGTAAAAATTTCATAAGGTGGCAGACTACATTTCTTGCAGGTAACTGATAAAATACACGTTCTTTAGGAGGCTGTTGACTGATGTTCTAAGTAAAGGAATAAATCTTGTGAATTTCAGAGGTGGTACCCGAATGATCTTAAACAACCCTACTGTGTTAAAAAAATATCAGGATCTCTCTCCTATAAAGATAAACTGAAGTCTCTTTTGAAATATGTACAAGTCCTTGATTTCTAAAAATTTATTGGCAAAGTCAGCTTAATTAGCAGTGAAAGGAATGACTTGTCATCCCTATGTGAGTGTCTACTTCCACTGCAAGGTTATCAAAGCTTCTTGATGGAGATTGATGCCAGAACTAATAAGCTGTCTCACTAAAGCTTCATAAAGTGTTCCTGTTCCTATGCAACTTTTCAACCCAGAAAAAAATGGACAGTGTGGTAGGCAGAACAATGACCTTCCAAAGATATCTATGCCCTGATCCCTGAAACCTGTAAATATGTCATGTTACATGGCAAAGGGGAATTAGGTTGCAGATGGAATTAAGGTTACTAATCAATCAGTTGACCTTAAAATAGAGAGACTATTCTGGATTATCCAGGTAGGCCTAAAATAATCATAAGATTCCTTAAAAGTGGAAGAAGGAGACAGAAGAGGTGGGAGTGATAAGATTGGAGAAGGACTCAAGCCATTATTGCTGCTTTTGAAGATGGAGGAAGGAATTTCACTAGCCAAGGAACACTTGCAGCCTCTAGAAGCTGAAACAGGCAAGGAATAAGATTCTCCACTCGAGCTTCCAGAAAGGAAGCCCTGAGAACATCTTGATTTTAGTCTTGTGAGACCCATTCCACGCTTCTATAGAACTGTAAGATAAAAAATGTATGTTGTTTCAAGGCAGTAAGTTTATGATAATTTGTCACAGAAGCAATAAAAAAGTAATACAGACAGCAGAAGACAATACTGTCTATTAAATCATGCAGTCATGGAACATCTATTACATGCCTGTTTATTAAATACAGTTTAATTCCTACTGCAGCATCTTTGGTGTAATTAAAACATCCTCCATAAATCAGAGTGAAAATCATACTTGAGTGTCTGTCAGTTGCCTTGATAACAGCTTTATGATTTCTCTACTAATTATATTAGGAAGGCTGGGGCTTCATGGAGTGAGCAATGGGGTGGAAGCCCAAACATCTTTCCACCCACACACATCATATACATCCATTCCTTTTCCACCTTGTTCCTAAGGTTCCCCATTAACGTAGAGGGTTGCTGGATCATGACCATGCTTGGGCACATGCAGAGTTCAGTTGCCTGAACAGGTTGATTTGGGGATCCAGGAAAAACGTTAAAACATAAGACTACGAGAAGTAGAAGGGACTTTTGAGACCATCTAGTCCAAAATTTTGGTTTTACCAATGAGCAAATTCAGGCCCAGGGTCCCTCAGCTGGTAGGTAGTAAAATTGGGATGAGGGTCCAAATATTCTGTTTCGTCCTGGTTCTATTTTGTTTCCACTATAGAATGGATTCCAACCAGACCTACACAGTCAGTTCCCCAGCTGCTCCAAAATAGAATCACCATCAAGCCCAATGTACTTGAAGCATTATATCCAGGAAGCCATAGTTAATATCTGTATATGTTCCCTAGGTAAGTTCCCTGAAGATTTCCCATTAATACCAAAAAGTTCAAGGGGAAAATAAAAGTTCCATCTTCAGTAATAACTGAAACCAACATTATTCGTGGATGTAAATAACATGACTTTTTATGCTAAGAATCACCAAATCATTAAAGCATAAAGAAGAACAAGGAGCTTATAGTTTACCTTGTTTATTAGCTACAATCTCTACTGGAATGACACAAAGCCTTGGGTGACTTCTGATATTAACATGGACAAACCTCTTCTCTTTCTGTGTATGAGGCTTTGGGTAAATTAGTCAACTTTTCTGAGTCTAGCCTTCTTCCTCTATACAATGGAACTGACTATTCTACATCCGAGAGCTATTAAAAGGATTAAGGGGACTAATATTTGCAAATTCCATACTGTTATTTGGAACATAACAGGTGCTGAGTAAATGGTAGCTATTTTATTGCTACATTTAAAAAAATAAAACTTGCTAGAATTTCTGAAGAGCATATTTATCTCAGTGGGAAAGAAAACAAAAGGAAAACCTAAGCAAGACCCTTAGGATCTTGAAAGCAAGAGGAAAGAGAATGGAAGGGAGGATGACAGGGGTGGTGGGGGAATGAATGTCATTCCATAAAGGGGGAAAGATTGGAGGGAATTCAAGGGCTCAAGAGTCAAAGGAGAGGCTAGAAAAAGTGTCAGAAGAAAGGGCAGAGAGAGGGTCAAAGGGAGAGAGAGGAGGGGAAAAAAGGGAAGGAAAAGAGAGAAACCAGCGGTGGTTTATAAAGTGATAATTGGGGAAGACATGAGAGGAGAACAGAAAAAAAGAACACAGAGAGCGGTTGAAATCACCAGGTAGTGTTTGCTTCTGATTCATCTCCTGAAGGAAATACTTTGTAAGGGAGAGCTTTGCTCTTTTGTGTGCTAGTGAATATAAGGGGAGAATCCCTCCTTTCTTTTTCTAATGACAACCCTGAGCAAGGGCATGCTCCCCTTTTAAACATCCCTTCTGTCTGAAGCTCTGTGTCAGTGTGATCAAATAGGGTCTCCTCGGTTTATGGGACTGATGTAAAGTTGAATGATGTACCCGGCACATCCTTGTGAACTGCTCCCTCGGGAACTGAACCAAAAACTCTGTGATCCTGAATCCCTCAGTTGCTGTGCTTACAGATGGCTTTTCTCTTTTCCCACAGTCCCCATACTCACTTCTCAGAAGTATAAAAAGCCTTCCCAGTAAGACGTGGATGAAGTAGAATAATGCAGTTTTCCCCAAACTTGCCTGATTACACACATACTCAGAAGTGTGTCTGTCTGGAGAGCCTGATTCTTCCCTCCAGGTGATTCTTATAATTACAAACTGAAACACACAGAAATGAAGACCCTTCAGAGTAAAGCAAGTGATCGTCCACTTCTGAATCTGATACCATCATTTTCCCAAAACTGGAAGCTGACACATTGGCAAATCGGCTTAGGGTCTGTATTCTTGAAGTAGTTATCTCTGTTTTAGCTGAGGGATCTCATTGCTACTAGTGATGATAATTTTGTGGATGACTTTCTGGTTTATATCGTCAGTACTCAAGAGGCACCTCCTCTGTTAAGTCTTTGTTAAGGCTTTTAACCAGGCTTGTTAGTCATTCCTTCCCTGCTTCGTGCCGGGGCCGCAGATGTGAATTACAGTCATACGGTGTGAAAATTAATTGTCAGATTTCTCATGAGTCCATGCTTTTTCGAGTAGAGTTCATGCCATTCATTTTTAAGTCCTCAGTATTTTGCCTGCCTGGTATATAGCAGACATTCAGTAAATGTTTATTGAGGGAATACTCAATGTAGACTTATGAAGCTGTACCTGGGGAATGAAAAATTGAGCTTATCCCAGGGAAGGAATATGAAACAGTGGTAGGAGATTTGCCCAAGATCATCTTTACATTCTAGTTAGGCCACAAGCCCCAGGGCCTGTTCCCAGCATCTCTCCAGATAGTACTTTCCTTATCTGTCTAGAATTGGTATAGAATTGATCTCAGAGATGGGTTTCAACTTTATCACTCTGCAGATGAGCCTCTGATAATTAGGCTTTTCTTGTGTTGCTCAGGTTGCAGGGAACCCTGTAGAGATGGAATGGGAAGAAAAAAGGTGATCATTATGACTAACTAGTGATACTTTATTTTGTATGAAGTGACATGAAGTTGAACAGTAATAATATATTGTTGTATTAAATACTGTAGCATTAAACTCTGCTTCAAGTCTTATAAGCCATACAAAAGGCAAAGACCGTACGAGGCAAAGACCATGTGAGGTTTTCTAACTAACAACGAGTGATCACTGAAATATTAAGATAGAGACGTTATACTAATTACATTAGGGATTCTTTGCGTTAATTAATGTTGTTCCCTCTGAGTTGATTCCTGCCAAATTTGTTTGGCTGAATTCCTGATTTAACTGTTAGTAAGACCAGGATTACCCCAGAAAGTGAGGCTAGGAAGCTTTTATTGTAGGAAAACCTCATGTCTAAAAATTTGACAGCAGACAAAGGGGAGAAGGGAAGAGAGTTGACTGCTATTTGGGAGAGAAGTCAGCACCCATAGCTTCGATTCATTTCTTAGTAAGGGTTGAGAAGGGAATTGACCACTGAAGTCAAGTCTGTGTGTATTTTCTCCTTTACATCCCTCTTGCAAGGCAAATTTTGAAGGAAAAACGAGTGTTCCATTTCTCTACTGTTAATTACGCTGCTTCTTCAGCAGAGAAACAGGAGAAATCCTATTTGCATCTTTTCAGCTGTTGTTAACAAGCCCCCAAGGGCTGAGTTAATGTTTATTTGGGCGTGCAGTGGCCGAAAGGGAATAGCAGGAATTATCCTCTGAGTTGCAGTGGCGGAGAATGTGAGTCCCTTAGTGAAATGGAAGAGATTTACCTTCATGATTTGCCCTTCTGCTTTTTAGTTCTGTTCGGGGGATGGAATTGACCCGTGGCTTACTGGAAAGAGTGTGGACTTTGGCCTCCTACCAGGCTGGTTTCAGATTTCCCTTTATTCACTTTTGTGAAACACCCAGTAAACTGAATAAACTCTTTGAGCCACAGTATTCTCATCTGTACGATTGGAATAATGATGCTGTGCACTGGAACAGCTACACCATTCACGGGCCCAGTGCAAAATGAAAATGCAGGATCCTCTGTTCAAACAATATTATGAATTTCAGGATGGTGATAGCAGAGCATGAAATCAAGTGCAAGAGCCCTTTAGCGCCTGTGTGACATGGCAGGTTACACATCCATGACGCTGTCCCTGGATGTGCAGGTCATTTGTCTGCTGGCTCTCAGATAGCTTCCCCTGTTTACCTCTGTATCTCAGAGCTGATGCCTGAAAACTACATTTCCACTGGCTGCTGGGTAGATTTGACCAATGGGAGGAAATGGTAGGCGATTGGAGTGTGGGGAAAGTTAAGTCATTTCTTTGTCTCTCTCCCTCTTTTACCTTCTCAGAGGCATCTCTAATAGTGACTGTCTCTCCTCGTTTGGTTCCAGCCACCCCAGCACAGCTCACTTTCTGGGGTCCCACTTTCCCTGATCCCACTTCCTGCTACACAGTCTGCTGTCCCAGGTCCCTGCAGGTGGCCCGGCTTCTGTGCTCTGATAACAACACCTTTCCCTCAGTCTCTCCAGCCTCTGTGAAGATAGCCTTTTCCTGCGATTGCCGTTACCTGGACTTCCTCACTGTTCCCTGTTTGGCATTTCAGCTCTTCTAAGCCCTTGTAACTGGTTCCCCTTATTAAATGTTCTCTACTGAACTATCTTGCATGGAATCTGATACAAATACCTGCCTTGAAAGCTTATTTCGAGGCATAAATTGGTCTAAGGCAGTGTGTTTCAACTGTAGATTGCAATCCATTTGTGAGACTTAAAATCAATTTAATGGGTCAAAACTGGCATTTTTAGAACCCCAAAATAACATAGAAGAGAAAATATTGCAGTGCTCTGTATGTACTTAGGGTAAGTTGTTTCATAAGACTCTTAATTGTCGGAACACGTATGTGTGGTATGCAACAGTTCATAATGTAAAAATGTATTACTTTGCAGCAGCTGAGGTTTAAAAAAGAAAAAGAAAGCCAGTAGTCTAAAATTTCTGGCACAAAATAATTCAACAAATTGTAGCAACTATTGTTGCCATCCAAGACCATGCGACATAAACACAATCTAGTAAGACAGGAACCAAAGCGTTTACTGTTCCCCTTGACTTTAGCCCATCAGAAGAGTTCCACACAGTTGGGCCAGCATGTTCTGAAATGGCCAAAGCATTTACTTATATATGTTTGATTTCACCTGGACAAGCCCAGCCTGAGTCACCAGCCTTGTCTGGAAGAGAAGCCAACCAGGTTCAAAGAACGGAAACAGTTTTAAGATAACGTTTTATTTTTCTATGATTCATCGCAAATCTGTCTCCTAACAGCTGCCTTATTTAATATGGGCAAATGTCACTCAGAAAAGTAGGATTAGGGAGGAAGTGATGGAATAAAGCAGCTCCCCGGTCAGCAAATCAGCAATAGTGCAACTTAGGTCTCTGGCATTCCCCTTTTCCAAAGATATCAAAGGGCTCTACAAAGACAACTGTGCTCCCAGATTCGGAAATAACAAATATTATCAACCTTCCAGCGCTCGCTGATGGAAGCACTGAAAGCCACAGGTTACTTATTTTGCCACCCTAGCTGTAAATGGCTGCTGTTAGCTTCGGGCTGGTCATGATAGGAAAATGCGTGGCAAAAGAATTTTTAGCCCCTTGTCTAGTTCTTGTCTATTTCATCAGGCAAAGAAACTCAAGTTCCCAGCCAGTCTTGAAATCCATCCAACTCCAAAGAGCAGCAAGGAAGCCGAGGAGTAGTGAAGAGCTATAGGTCAGGTAGACTTTTCTGCTTCATGACCTCCTCCCAGACCTCACCAGAGCTCTCTCTGTGGGACTGAGGGCAGCGTTCCCAAGCTCTCATGCCTGTTTGATAGCATAGCACGCAGAGATACTCTTATAGGTGTTGGTTTTGAGTATCTCTAAGTGGCAAGACAGATGCCTGTTTCTACCATTGCATGGTAGTGTTTTCCAAAGTCAGATGACAGAGGAAAGAGCAGAAATCTCTTAACACTTATATAGCACTTATATTGTGCCGGAAGCTGTGTTAAGTACTTTACACATATAAGCTCATTTAATCCTCAAAACAACCCTATGAGGTGGGTACTATTATTACTCTCATTTCCCAGCTAAGGAGGTGGATAGGGAAGGCAAATACTTGCCCAAATTCATACAGCCAAACAGTAGTAGAGCCAAGATTCAAACTAGACAGTCTGTCCAGTCAGTGATCTTAACCTCTACTCGGACTGAGAGTCAAGGGGGGGTGGCGTTCTAATGTTACCATGAACCAATTTATCTGATTGGCTGGGCAAATCAACCCTCTACAGTGTCCTCTTCTCAACCATAAAATAAAGACATTTCTCTGGATGTTTTAAAATCCCTTCTAGTGCCACCTTTCATGTTTCTTTACGTTTTAGTGTTCAGAGGGATTATGTTAATTCATCGAATGTATTTTATTGCCCCCAAATATTTCAAACACATCGGTTACTAAACTACTTTTCCAAATCGTCGAAACAGGGATAATTTTCTACTCATCCACTCCCTAATTCAATGTAAGGAGTCCTCGTGTTTCGCTGTTGAGCCTTTTACCTTCGTTTCTTCCTATCCATCCGAAAACTGCCTTTCGTTTCTCAGCACCTGGAAGGAAATCCCAGGAAACTTTGGAAATCCCTGAGTTTGTCACCCCCCCACCCCCGAAAGGAGTGCTGAGTTTGAGGGTGTGACTGGTCTAATGGGGCTCAAATACGATGGTGATACACCGAAGAAGTACTGGGGACACAGAACATTAAACAGTGTTTCCAATTAAGAGATGAGTAAGTTTCATTAGGTCCCATTTGTTTATTTTTGTTTTTATTTCCATTTCTCTAGGAGGTGGGTCAGAAAGGATCTTGCTGTGATTTATGTCACAGAGTGTTCTGCCTATGTTTTCCTCTAAGAATTTGATAGTTTCTGGCCTTACATTTTAGGTCTTTAATCCATTTTGAGCTTATTTTTGTGTATGGTGTTAGGGAGTGATCTAATCTCATACTTTTACATGTACCTGTCCAGTTTTTCCAGCACCACTTATTGAAGAGGCTGTCCTACCGTATGCTAACACATATATATGGAATTTAAGAAAAAAAAATGTCGTGAAGAACCTAGGGGTAAGACAGGACTAAAGACACAGACCTAGTGGAGAACGGACTTGAGGATATGGGGAGGGAGAAGGGTGAGCTGTGACAAAGCGAGAGAGAGGCATGGACATATATACACTACCAAACATAAGGTAGATAGCTAGCGGGAAGCAGCCGCATAGCACAGGGAGATCAGCTCGGTGCTTTGTGACCACCTGGAGGGGTGGGATAGGGAGGGTGGGAGGGAGGGAAACGCAAGAGGGAAGAGATATGGGAACATATGTATATGTATAACTGATTCACTTCGTTATAAAGCAGAAACTAACGCACGATTGTAAAGCAATTATACCCCAATAAAGATGTTAAAAAAAAAAAAAAAGATGAGTAAGGTCAGAGAGAACCGCCCTTCTGGATGGAGCCCTCCACCACCTGAGGAACTGATTAAATATCATGCAGCAGAAAGTAAATGTTTACTCCCAGCCAGGTGCTTGGACTATGCAGAACTATATTAGGCGTAAGTGGTTTAATTGGCTCACCTTTTTTCAACTGTTAGTGCTTTCCTCTTAAGTGCCTGTCAGAGAATCTTTGTGTTTCTCTTCTAACAGCTGGCTCAGAAAAACATAGTCATCTTCAAATGTTGAGGAGGGATCTTACTTTAGATTCCTACTGTCTTTCCTCCAATTTGTATTCAAATGGGAGGAGAGAAAGAAGATTAAAGCAGGCTCTCTGGCTTGCTAGTCTATCAATTCTATCCAAATTCATGGAACCGTATTTTCTAATTTGTTCTATATTTTAAGTGCTGTTTGTTTTCTCTCTTGAAGATGGAATCCTAGCTAAACACTTTGGACTTAATGTAACTGTGAAATCACCAAAATGCAGTATTTAGCTATCAGAATGTCTCTAAGGGAGATCCATTGTGATACGCACAGAGTGTTCTTATTAATATAAGAATTTGTGGTCAACTTGTCATGTTAGCCATAATTGACTTCATGCTTCTTTTCCTCTTGTGGTTTTGTTGTCTTTGGATTTCCAGGCAATTTTTTCCCCCTGACATGTACTTATTAATTCATCTGCTTGGAATGGCTTGGATAGAAAACTATATCTAGGTTTCGGAAATGCTCTCCATCAAAATCAGGGTAGCCATGGTTTTGTATCCCCTCTATCATTTCCTTTTTCCTTCTCGGTTCCTGATTCTCTAACTCTGTGGTTACTCAGGAAATACTAACTACTTGGTTTTGAAATTCATGACTGACTCAGAAGTTACTATATTTAGCTACTCAGTGGATTTATTTTGAAGACAGTATGAAGAATATAGAAGTACAGTTTTATTTATAATAAATATGAATTAGTATTCTTTTATATACTCGTGCCATACTGTAAGTGTAGGGTGCTTTTTCAGGATAATCTCAGCCTGGTTCACTGAGAATTTTTGAAATTCATTCTCTAGTAAAATGTTTCTCCAAGTTGTGTCCCCCGAACCCTATCTCTATAATACATGCTTCTTGAAAAAGGGTGCCACGCGTCTAACAAGTTTAGGAAACCCTACATACTCTTTCCCTTTCCTTAAGAGTAATCATAACATTAGAAGATTTAAGACTTAGAAATTCGTCAGTAGAGGAACTCATTTACTTTTAATGCAACATCTTTCTCAGTACTGTTTGACCCCATCCACCCATATCCCTGCTTTTATTCTGAGAACTGTTAATGCTTATCATTATAAGGTAGCTTTCCTCAGAGTAGACTTGGGAAATGGGCTCTGGTTATATGCTCCCTGTGAAATAGTGAGAGGAGTCATCATTTGTGGAGCATTTGCTATACGGTGGCCCTGTTCTAGGTACTCTAGATGTTGTAAGAGCTAGGTGTTTATTTGGGTGCTTTAATAGAGACTGAAATGAAGGCTTTACACAAGACGAATTACTTCTCGTTCACATAGACGTCTAAGATGGCGAGCAGTGCAGGGAGTTAGGGCAGTTGTCTTTGCCAGCATCATCCAGGGACTCGGGTACCTTCTGTGGTGTTGCTTCACCCTCCTTCAACGTGTTCCCTCCTCTGTAGGTTGGAAACTGGTTCATTACACTCACCCATGTTTCATCCTTCAGAAAAAAAGACGAAAGGGACATCCCTAACCAAAGAGAAAATGGAGGGCAAACAGCCTGCTGTTAAGGATTTGGTTTATATTATGCTCATATCTCATTGCCAAGAATTGATTGACGTGGCCACACCTTGTTTACCGGAAGTCAGGGAAATGCAGGGTGTGCCTGGGGAACATAAGTCCATCTCAAACTTAGAAGGTTCTATTATGAAAAAGGAAGAAGGAAAGAATGAATATTACAAGCAATTAGCCTTCTGTACCATGATTTTTCAACATTAAATCTTAGAATCAACTCCATGTAGGTATAAGTAACTGTTTAAGTATATATGTCCTCATTTTAATAATGAGAAAAAGTAAGATACAGAGAGGGTAAAGCTCAAAATCCCGTAATGATCAGTGGCTTTAGGCTTTGATATCAAGCTACCTAATTCTAGAGCCTGATTATGAACTAATACAACACATCTACAATGCTTTCCCCACAAATTTCTAGTAGTCTCCACTGTTCTTGGGCCTGTTCTTTTCTCACTTTAAAAGAGATTCATGGGGCTTCCCTGGTGGCGCAGTGGTTGAGAGTCCGCCTGCCGATGCAGGGGACATGGGTTCGTGCCCCGGTCCGGGAGGATCCCGTGTGCCGCGGAGCGGCGGGGCCCGTGAGCCATGGCCGCTGAGCCTGCGCTCCGCAACGGGAGAGGCCACAGCAGTGAGAGGACCGCGTACAGCCAAAAAAAAGGAGATTCATTTTCTAAGCCAGTGGGGTAGAGAGTATTTTCTTCACCCAAATCATGTTCTCCTTTTTATTTCTGGACATGTGTCTAAACTATATTTCTCAGCTTGTCTTAGTTGTGGCCATATAACTGCCTTCCAGCCAATGGAATACGAAAATATCTGATGTATACCACCTCCAGGCTTAGACTGTAAAAAATAAAAACTCCCTTGCGGGCTCCTCCATGCACTCTTCCATCCAGCCAGCTCAAATGGAAATGACACCCAGCCCAACTGGAGGCCATATGGCAAGGCAAGAATGGCCAAGCCTTGCTCAGCCTGAGTCCCTAGATCACTGTGTGGAGGAGAGCTACCCCAAAACCTGTTTCCCACCTACTACTGTTATGTGAGCAAAAAATAAACTTCTGTTGTGTCTGATCCATTGTAAAGTTTTTGATCTGTTTGTCCTAGCAGTTAGCCTACTCTCAGGAGTACGTGTTAGCATGATGTCACGAATGGCAAATTGACAACATGGGTTCACATCCTTCACTTGCCATTTACTAGTGATGTGACCTCGGGCAATTTACTTACTCTCTCTGAGCCTCAGTTTTCTCAGCTTTAAATTAATACTCAAACAGTTGTTGTAAGAAATAAATTACTCTCTATGAACGCCCTATTTCTTGTTACGTATTCCATTCCAGTGATCAATTTGCTTATTCCAGTTGGCTCACCGTTTCAAATATACATGCCTTAGTATTATGAAAACATTTTAAAAGAAATGTATCTTAGGTATCTTTAGGTTTCCACACTTAGAGAACTTTCAAATTTATATTTCATGGCTTTAAAAAGTGTCAGCAAAATGGGAGTGTATCAGTTTGGGAACCATTTGATAAACCTGCATAGAAATATGTGTTTGACCACCTCCTAGCTGTGACACCTCTCTGGGGCTTAGATTCAGCGTCAGTAATTTTGTAATTATAATAGTCCTCTTTTAGAATTGTGAGGATTAAATAAAAGTATAAAAGTCTGTGAGACCACCTTGCACACTGATTCCCCTTCTCTCCCCAAACAGGTTTTCCTATGCAGCACTTGGAGTCACTTTGGCTGAAATACAATCACCTTTCTTTCTCAAAATGTTAGAAATAAATAGTAGTAACCAGCAATTTGGAGTCTCTAAAAAGCAGGCATTTTTATTATAATGCTGAATTGCAGCTTATTCTCCCAACAGCCCTGTGGATGTGGGGTGATTTGTGAGGGAAGAAGTCAGCCCATTTCTGTATTTCCAGGAGAGAGAGGACAAACATTGGTTGCAGTACCTAACAAAGAAAGTGGTGGTCACAGAGTGGACAAAACAAGGCTAATTGTGTCGAGAGATAGAAATACTGTAGATTATTAGCACAATGTGCCTTCAGAGGTTTCCCCCCAGGTATGGTATGAACTCTGCAAGGAATACTTTCTGTTTGGAAGGCACAAGGGCAGACAACAATAAGCCTCCACTCCCCCACTTCACCTGCTGAGATTTACTTATTATGGAACTAAAGATTCTGGTTGATTAGCTTCTCACACGCATTTATGTCAGAGAAGAGATGCAGTTGTTATACGTTGCATTAATTATGTATACCCTGGCTTAATCTGTTGTCGCATAAAAATACGCAAGGCATATTTGTCTCTGCATAATCTTTCTAATAAGTGGGAAAAAGGCAAAGTCATTGGGAAACAGTAAGTAAAACTGTGCTTAATATTCAGTTTTTTGTTTCCATTCAGTGTCTTACCTAAATACATGAAGTTAATGCATTTTAACTCAACTCAATGACAACTACCAACAACATCACACTGAATGCATGAAGAATCTTGGGGCTTAAGGGGTGATTTATTGTTAGGCACTCCCTTTGGGAATCCGCATGGATTGATCATTTAACTGGGAAGTTTTGTTTTTTACCTTACCTTTGTAAGGTAAATTACAAAACCTAAATTTGCTGGAGTGTACCAGCTAATCTTCTACTTTATTGAGTGCCACTTTAACCTTTGTGGTGAAAAATCATTCTAGACATTGCTGAGCTACTTTACTGTTTTGTGAAGAACAAATATTGGGTTAAATCTAATTCTTAATGGCTGCAAAATGTGGAACATTGTTTGCTTTGTTTTACATTTTTGCAATATAAACTTTTGAGAATATAATAAGAGCTGTGGATAATATCATAAATTATCAAGAAAGAAATACATGCGTGCGTGCGCGCACACACACACACACACACAATTTTGCATACAATTTAGAGACCCCTGCAGCCCCCCTCATTGAGCCCCTGGTAATAGATCCCAGGTTAAGAATCTCTTGCAGAGAGTGCCTTGGAATTATAGTTCTAAACATTTGTTTGCATTGCAATAAAAATATAGATAGAGAAAAAGGGATTTGGCAAAATCTTCATTTACTCTTAAGAACTGAGTACATTGAAGCCATGAAAAATATTTCTCTTGTGTATGCTAGGGAAGTTACTTCTTAATTCCCTTATTAGAATCTGTCTTATTGATTTGCCTTTTTCTTTTAAAAGCAAAATATCAAAAGAGTAAGTCTGATTAACCAAGGGCTTTTGTGGAGTTGATTCTTAATAGGTGAGCTATATTTTGAGAACTTTTCTGCGTATCCTTTGACCTCAGCAAGTGAAAATAAATTCCAGAAGTTTACTTTCATAAAATCAAATACAAATACTTAAAAAAAAACCCAAACAAACACCAGGTGCTCTTTATTTCTAGCATATTCTCTACTCTCTTTCTCTATGCCTTTTGTTCTTTTTTTTTTCACAACAACAAAGTTAATTATCTTTATTAGGTAGATGGAACGTTAACCCTAACTGTGACATTAAAAGACCACCAATAGTTTTTTTTTTTAATTATAGAAGGGTTTCTTAGCTTATTTTTATAAGCTTTTATTGTTTAACATAGGTTTATAATGCAGGGAAAGTACTGTCCTTCAGATGTCGGAGGAGACTTTTTGAATTTTGACTTATTTTTTAATTTTTTTAACATCTTTATTGGAGTATAATTGCTTTACAATGGTGTGTTACTTTCTGCTTTATAACAAAGTGAATCAGTTATACATATACATATGTTCCCATATCCCTTCCCTGTTGCGTTTCCCTCCCTCCCACCGTTCCTATCCCACCCCTCCAGGTGGTCACAAAGCACCGAGCTGATCTCCCTGTGCTATGCGGCTGCTTCCCACTAGCGATCTATTTTACGTTTGGTAGCGTATATATGTCCATGCCACTCTCTCACTTTGTCACAGCTTACCCTTCCCCCTCCCCATATCCTCAAGTCCATTCTCTAGTAGGTCTGCGTCTTTATTCCCGTCTTACCCCTAGGCTCTTCATGACCCTTTTTTTTTTCTTAGATTCCATATATATGTGTTAGCATACGGTATTTGTTTGTCTCCTTCTGACTTACTTCACTGTGTATGACAGACTCCAGGTCCATCCACCTCACTACAAATAACTCAATTTCGTTTCTTTTTATGGCCGAGTAATATTCCATTGCATATATGGCTACATCTTCTTTATCCACTCATCTGTTGATGGACACCTAGGTTGCTTCCATGTCCTGCCTATTGTAAATAGAGCTGCAGTGAACATTTTGGTACATGACTCTTTTTTTGAATTATGGTTTCTCAGGGTATATGCCCAGTAGTGGGATTGCTGGGTCGTATGGTAGTTCTATTTGTAGTTTTTTAAGGAACGTCCATACTTTTCTCCATAGTGGCTGTATCAGTTTACATTCCCACCAACAGTGCAAGAGGGTTCCCTTTTCTCCACACCCTCTCCAGCATTTATTGTTTGTAGATTTTTTGATGATGGCCATTCTGTCTGACCAGTGTGAGATGATATCTCATTGTAGTTTTGATTTGCATTTCTCTAATGATTAATGATGTTGAGCATTCTTTCATGTTTCTGTTGGCAATCTGTATATCTTCTTTGGAGAAATGTCTATTTAGGTCTTCTGCCCATTTTGAGATTAGGTTGTTTCCTTTTTTGATATTGAGCTGCATGAGCTGCTTATAAATTTTGGAGATTAATCCTTTGTCAGTTGCTTCATTTGCAAATATTTTCTCCCACTCTGAGGGTTGTCTTTTCATCTTGTTTATGGTTTCCTTTGCTGTGCAAAATCTTTTAAGTTTCATTAGGTCCCATTTGGTTATTTTTGTTTTTATTTCCATTTCTCTAGGAGATGGGTCAAAAAGGACCTTGCTGTGATTTATGTCATGGAGTGTTCTGCCTATGTTTTCCTCTAAGAGTTTGATAGTTTCTGGCCTTACATTTAGGTCTTTAATCCATTTTGAGCTTATTTTTGTGTATGGTGTTAGGGAGTGATCTAATCTCATACTTTTACATGTACCTGTCCTGTTTTCCCAGCCCTACTTATTGAAGAGGCTTTTCTCCATTGTATATTCTTGCCTCCTTTATCAAAGATAAGGTGACCATATATGCATGGGTTTATCTCTGGGCTTTCTATCCTGTTCCATTGATCTACATTTCTGTTTTTGTGCCAACACCATACTGTCTTGATTACTGTACATTTGTAGTACAGTCAGGGAGCCTGATTCCTCCAGCTCCATTTTTCTTTCTCAAGATTGCTTTGAGTATTCGGGGTCTTTTGTGTTTCCACACAAATTGTGAATTTTTTTGTTCTAGTTCTGTGAAAAATGCCACTGGTAGTTTGATAGGGATTGCACTGAATCTGTATATTGCTTTGGGTAGTAGAGTCATTTCCACAATGTTATTCTTCCAATCCAAGAACGTGGTATATCTCTCCATCTGTTTGTACCATCTTTAATATCTTTCATCAGTGTCTTATAGTTTTCTGCATATAGGTCTTTTGTCCCCTGAGGTAGATTTATTCCTAGGTATTTTATTCTTTTTGTTGCAGTGGTAAATGGGAGTGTTTCCTTAATTTCTCTTTCAGATTTTTCATCATTACTGTATAGGAATGCTAGATATTTCTGTGCATTAATTTAGTATCCTGCTACTTTACCAAATTCATTGATTAGCTCTAGTAGTTTTCTAGTAGCATCTTTAGGATTCCCTATGTATAGTATCATGTCATCTGCAAATCGTCACAGCTTTACTTCTTTTCCGATTTGGATTCCTTTCCATTTGTTCTTAGTGGGAATAGTATTCCTCCCAAAAAGGGATTTTGGAAATCTGTGGGGAAATTTCTGGTTGTCCCACTGTCAGGAGATGCTGTACCAGCTATAGGTAGCAGGGTTAGGGTTTCCAAGAAGGCTTTTTCTTTTTCTTTTTTGTATCCCTCATGACTGTGTAATAATCCCCAGGATATTTAGGTAGGTGAAAATCCTATTCCTAATGATTGAGTTAGATTATAACTTCATTTTACAAACAGAAACACACCAGATTTTTTATGGTTTTTAATGCATTCCGTTTTTTAAGAGTACCTGAAACTGCCACATATATTGTCTTTTGATTTGGTTAGGAACTTTACTAAGTTTTCCATTTCAGAAAGTTATGGCAGAGACAGTGATGCTGTTTATGGTATTTGAGTTGTTAAAACAATAAAACAGCCAGTTCTTTTTTTTCCCCCAGCAAAATGGTTTATTTGGGAACAGCTAAGAATTGCAGTTCAGGACATGCAATCAGTGGTGAACCACAGGCAAATCAGGAGAACAAAGGAGAGAAAGGAATATTCTTTTATTGAGGAGATGGGGGAGTTAGGAGGGGCTGTTATAAACAAATAATTCATTGGAGGAAACTGGGAATTCAGAGTGTAGTGGCTTCTCGTTGGGTGAGTTGTGACAGGTTCTCATTGGCTGGGCTGTTGCTGGGTGAGGAGAAATTCTTCCTTCCTCTTGCTGGGTAGTAAAGTAGTAACCTTCCTCCAGTTGGTAAAGCAACTGACATCAAGTGGTAGGGCATGACAGTTCCCCCTTCTGGCCTCCTGGCTCTATTTTTAAGTGAGGTTTCTGTTTATTGATTTTCACAGAGTCACCAAGAGATCACATCTGTATCAGTTTACTTTTGTAACTCTCAGATTCACAGTGATTCCTTGTACAGGTGTAAGCTTTTCACTACTTCTCTGTCTTATAGTACTGTTATCCCCAACATTCATATATTGAAATATTATTTATTATAACTTTGTTTTAGTCTATAATTTATTCTGTAAATTACAATTTACTAAATAAGTCAAAATTTCTTTGAGAAAAATGCTCTCAGGTGAACTTTTATCTCCTTGGTCTTTTCACTACTTTTAAAGAAAATTCACTGACACTAATTCTGGATTTTTATAGTTATTCAGAGCTGTGTAGTTAAAGAGGTAAGTGAATTATTACCTTCCCAGGGCTGAAACTCAAGGGGGAAGTTTGACTATTCACTGGCAAAATAAAATAGTGGAAATTTGTTTCTTTTGTTCTCAGTACAATCACCTGTGAAACATCCTTAAACTAAAGAAATGAAATTATTTATGAACAGGAGTTGGGACGTTTAATTTCATTTTCTCTTTTCCTTTCATTCCAAAACGCTCCATAATGCAGGCTTAAATATAACGAAATTCTGCATAAATGACATGTGGCAGCCTAACTGAGTATAAGATAGGGAACCTGGTAATACTTTAACTTCAAAGCCCTTGCATTTGATTCTTTCATTACTTTTCCTCCTTTCAAAGCTTTCTTTAGGCGTGCACCAAGTTTGAACAATGACAAATCCGATCTGTAGAGCCAAAATAGTGTTTCAATATTTCCATGAATTAATTGGTACTTCTGATGAGCATCCAGTGTACTTAGTGCTTCACGGACAATCCTTAAAGCCTGACACTAGGTTGAAGTCTGACTTTGTCAAGACTTCCATGGTTACCCCCTTGGGCTCTCGATCATAGGTCATTCACTGTGTCTGTGCAGTGAGTTTGTATCAGTATTTTCAAACAGTTACCCTATCCTGTTAACTCCTCCATTCCAGGAAGCTCCATTAAACCCTTCTTCCATGTTTCAAAGGCAGCAATAACTCTCCCCATAACAAAAGTAGTGAATATTTCTTAGACCCTCACAACATACCAGAACCAGCAAAGTGCTTTACCTGCATTGCCTAATTTAATTCTCTTAGCCTGTGTGATAAGCTCTACTGTTATCCCCATTGCACAGATGTGAAAATGACATTCTAAGAAATTTACAGTCATCATCACTTGGCAAAGGTCAAACAACAGGTCTATGATTCCCAAGCCCTCTTCCCCATTATGCTGTCCTGGCTTTTATCTTTACATCCTTGGATTGTTGAGTTACCGTTCCATGAGCTCTTGCCTGGAATCTCAGCCTTTAGGAATCATTACTGCATTTTGTTGACAGATGATACATAGATCACCAAAATTATCCATTCCAACCTCTTTCCAGAGTTGGACATCACTCCCCTACTCAAAAATTTATAAAAAACTACTATGACGAATCGAGTCCAAACTCCTTAGCCTGACATTAAACAACCATGATAATCTGACACAATCTATTTCTCTGTTTCAGCTTTATTTACTCTTTGTTGATTCTCATTTAGTTGTTGCCTTGAGGAAATATTCTTCCTACCCACCCCACCACCAGCTGTTCGTTCTTTCTGAGCTCATGTTGCTATTCCCTCAAGTCCTTTGATGAGAGGGAATTCATTGATCTCTCTCTCTCCTCTTCATCAGTGCTGTCAACCTCCCTGGCATGTGATTGTATTGTGTCTTAGTTTCTACGTTTTCTTGAAAAATCTCATCACAATAAGATTGTTGGATCCTGTCAATATTTTTTGATTTATTGATTAGGCGGTCCTCTTAATCTGGCATGTTGAGTCTTCCATTTTGTTGGGAAGATTCAGTCCTCTTTCCTCTACGCTTCCACTGTGCCTTGGACATACCTCTACTACAGTCCTTCTTAATTCTTTACATGTCTGTCTCTAGGGCAAGGCAGGGACCTTGCCTTGTTCACCTTTGTATCTTCCCAGAACTAGAACTAGTAGATGCTCTGTAACTGTTTGTTGAATGAATGAAGAAAATGTTGGGAAACAAACTCCAGGAATTTTGTGAGTGTTATACATTTTCTCTGGATCTTCCAAGACATAAAGAGTATTAATGAATTAGACACCCCCCCCCCCACTTTGAGATGATACGATAGAATCTATAACCGCTTAATCCACCTTAAAATGCTGTTAGGCAACAACAATGCTTTGACTTCAGGGGCTGGGAAGCAAACAACATGTGATGTCCAATTGCTCTTGCAGGGGGCAGAGAGGGCAGATTTAAGGACGGAAAATATAATAAGATGAAGTTTGGCCAAGATGCAGGTTAACATCTCCTCACATCCCAAAGAGTACAGAAGGATCATTCATCATCACAGCTGTTGGGGTTTAGAACTTTCTTCTCATCCAAATGGCAGCGTCTTCTACAGAACGCTACTCTCCAGGGTTGCCCTAATCAGCCAGCACATCCTGTAGATGCGAGATTTGCCCTGGCCGTCTCTATCCAAGTGGTGACTGCAGCCCATCCAAAGTCCTTCATTAAGGCAAACAACAGCCCAGCCCATAGTGGCATTGATTCCTAAAGCTGAGGCCTTGGAGAAGGAGCCTGATTTTCCACTGTGCTGATGGCTTTTTTCCAGCAAGATGTTTACCTCTTCAGTTTTCTCTCTGCCAAGTACACATCAGTGTATTTCCAACATCCCAATGTCTTAGCTCTGCCTTGCCGGCTTCCACTGCTTCTCTTCAATTAACAGGCAGCTGGGAAAGAGCTTTTCCAGTCACAGGAGCAGAAAGTCTCTGAGGACAGGATGGACTACATCCCACATCTCTGAATCCTCACCAGACATCTTCCGTTAGGTCCCCAAGGAGACACAAGTAGAGGGGACAATTCAGATAAATAAATACTCTGACGAATTGGGTTTGGTCCCGAAAATGTATATATCAATAGTTTCCTATCCTAGGCAGCAGGGCAGGACCATGTAAGATCAACTGAGGATTCCTTTGCCTTCTTAGTTGAAAGCCTAGAAAGTAGGACAAATGAATCTCCTGTTTCTTCATACTTCTTGCTAGGTCAACACACTGAACTTGGCTTTCTGGATGTTACCTCTTCAACTGCAACAAGAAGCATGGAAACAAAAGGTTTAGGGTCGTTTTATACTAATCTCGGCCCTGCATGTCTTCATTTAATGTGGCCACATCGCAGGCTGCTAGCCCTTTCAAGGGACATTCCAGGAGGAGGACGGCTACAGACCTTTGTCACCAAACTGTGAACCTGGGGAGGAAAGAAGACAGCAAGTTTACCTAAAGCAAGAGAAGGGATAGCTTTTTACTTCTTCCCTTCTACTTGAACCTTCCGTAGAGTGTGGGTCCTTAACTCGTTTTTGAGCTCCTCTCTTTGGGGTGGAACATGTGGGTATGTTACCTGTGCGCATATGCATGTGTGTATTTACAAAATCAGAAACAAGAGATCTTAGGCTTCCCTGGAGGTCAAAGTGTGCCTTCAACCAATTCGTTGCAGGGAATACAGGCTTGTGTAGCTCCAAATCTTCCAGCGAGTACACAACTACGCGAACATAAAAAAGGAACTGATTTGGATGAAAGTCAGAACACACGACATCTATTTTTCTTTCTGCTTAGTGGCTGCATCATCAATGGGATGGCCAGATGTGGTTTAAGAACACTCCCTCTTCCCTTCTCTTCCCCTCCCCCAGCAATTTTTGATGGCTCATCTAATAGAGTATAGATGTGTACAGTAATATAGACAAAGGTAATGGCATGATAAGATTCTTCTTTTCCTCCCATCCCTGCTCTGTGATGTTTAGGTGTCTTCCTCTCCGAGCCCCAGATCCATTTTCCTCCACTTGGTGGTGCTGTGCACATATGTGCTTGAGGGGAAAGGGAAGAGAGCCCCGCCAGACGCTCTACTCCAGCTGTTGGGGATTGAGTGATCTTTCCAGAGCATCCTCCTGACTTTAGGCAGTGATGACTTCCCTGTGATGGCAGGAAATTTTTAGTTGGTGGGCACTGTACATTCTTATAGCATGGAGTGCACACAGAGCGAGAAGAGGACATGTTTGTAGTCCCAGTTTCACTGTCAACCAGCTGTGTGATTCTCATCAAATTGCTTTATTTTGCTGTGACACAGTTCTTGACAAGGTAGAGTGGGGAGTAATTCCTGTTCAGTTTACCTCTGGAGTTTGATGGAAGGCAAACGTAAAATTAGATGGGAAAGTGCTCTGGGAATTTAAACAATGGGTAAGAGCAAATCAGAATGCTGGTTGAATTCTATCAGTTTTCCCAATATGCCTGCTGCCAGTGTCCCCTCTTTCTCACCTTCCAATCCATTTTCCACGCCATAATCAGAATGGTCTTTCTCAAGGCATATGTGATCATAGCAATCCTCTGACTAAAATGCTAAATATCATTTCCCTTCCATAGAATGAAAGTTGCAACTCTAAGCTTTAAGTGGCTTACAAAGCCCTTGGCCGTAGGCGCCCTTCATTTCTAGCCAGTAGCATCTCTCTTCCAATAGACTAATAGTGCACTGAACATTGAAGCCTCTCTCTTGCTCTTCAGATCCTGGCCATGTGGTTCTCTTGGTCTGGAACAGGCTTTCCCCTGTTCCTCTCTAGGCGAACTCCCACTCATCATTCCGGATTTCAGCATCGAGTCACTTTCACTGGGAACCCTTCCATGGTCCTCTATTAGAAGCCTCTGATTTGTGCTCCCACAATATTCTGTATTGTCCCCAGATGTTTTATCTAATTGTTTTTCCTCCACAAAGGCACATTCATCATCCAGATAACTCAATATTGTAAAACTCTGGCAGCTAACACGATCTCAAGCCCATACAAAATGCTTAAGAAATATTTGTTGAATGACTGGTTGGATGGTAGATTAGTTTCCTAGGACGGCCAAAACAAAGTACCACAAACTGGGTGCCTTGAAACAACAGAAATATCTTCTCTCATAGTTCTGGACGCTCGAAGACTGAAATGAAGGTATCATTGGGGCCATGTCCCTTCTGTGGCGCTGGATAGAATCCTTCGCCTCTTCCGAGCCTCTGGTCGTGGCCACTGAGCCTTGGCGTTCCTTGTCTTGTGGCTGCATCCCTCCAATCTCTGCCTCTGCCTGTGTTCTCCCTGGGTGTCTCTGTCTTCACATGGCATTTTCCTCTTCCTTTAAGAACCTCAATCATATTAAATTAAGGCCAACCCTAATGACCTCATCTAAACTTGATTATATCTGCAAAGACCCTATTTTCAAATTAGACCACTTCATAGGTAGCAGAGGTTAGGGCTTCAGCATATCTTTTGTGGGGGGGAGGACACAATTCAAGCCATAACTAATCAGTAAACCAATTAATTAAAAATCCAGGTTATGGACAGAAAAGGCTTCCTCTGATTATGATAAAAACATGTATAGATCTAATCTATGTGTTGGCTTAAATAATGTATGTGTATAATTATGTGTAAGTAATGTATGCATATAATGTATATGTGTGCTCATGTGTATATGTACACACACACGTGCATTAATTTTTTTATATTGTACAAAACCCCCCAAGGCTAATTACCACAAATAAGAAATACCCTGTGATTTATCTAAAGGACTTTGCAGACATTAGCCTTTTTCAGATGTAAATTTTTTGGATGACAAGAAATGATGTCTCTGCCAAATTTTAGAATTCTTAATTATGATAATCTGTCACCTTATACATTCTGTGTTTCTACCATTTAAAAATTTAAGAACTCTGAGGTTGGTAGTAGTTTTAGTTCTACAGCAGTTTAATGTCATCATTTAAGTCAGATTTCCGAAGTAAGGGGCTTTCTGTGGTAAGAAGTTCTCATCTCTGTCACTTTCCTTCTCTTCAGTTCTATATTCTGTCCTTACTCTTCCCTTACAGATGATTCATGTATACACTAGGTCTTTTCCCTAAGCCTCAGATTATGAGAAGTAAAGTTAAACAAAAAAAGCAAATGATCTGCTAAATTATGCCCGAATTTATAACATTCAGCAATGTAAAATCAAGAAGAAAATTTCACAAAAATCCTGGATAAAGTACATTTTTCCTGATTAGCATTGGGTGAAAGGAAGTGAGGGAGATATTTCTTTTGGTTTTAGTTAAAAACTTTGAAAGTCCTGCATCTGGGGAGCTATTTAGTAAATTTCTCCTCTTCTTTAATGTTCATTTGAATTAGTGGTGATAATTGGGGTCAGCATTTGGTTCCAGCCACCACCAAATGGTCCACATTTGTCTTGTTTCAAGCTCAGAGCTACTAAAGCAATCCCTCCAAGAAGCTTAGAGGAAATAATCTTTAATATTGATGTGAGCAAGAATCTCTACTGTAGACTAACTTTGCTGAAATAGACATTTTAGAGAATTTAAATGTCTATCTCAGACAAAGGGGATTATAGGTGAGTAACTGACCAAGGCACTCTTTCAAATCCCATCCCTAAGTCTCTAAGTAAGAGACTTAGAGTTTCAGATTTATTTAGCCAGAACCCAGTCTCATCCCTTTCCAACTTTCCCTAAATACTTGTGGCTGAATATTCTTTCAGTTTTAGGAATGGAAAAAAACGTTGGGAGAAGGACGAGCCCATTGAAAGTGGATGGGCTTCAGGTGATTGCATTGCTTTAAGGCAGTTTGCAGGTTGCCTTCCTAGGTGAAGTATCTAAACTGGAGCCCTTTAAAAGGTGGAGTTGCTAAAACCATATATAACAATAATAATAAACAAAAGGGAAGGTCAATTAGCGAATTAATGAACTGAATGCAAGACAAGGTACTAATCAGACCTTTAATCTCCAGATATAGTTTCTGATAAATTCATTGATAAAGCTGTTGGTACCTACAAGTGTATTTGCTGGGCATGGTTCTGCATTATGAAATATTAATATCTTGAAAAATCGAACATGCATGTGAAAATGCACCTATGGTCCCATTTTCAAAAGAGTATGTTAGTGAGGAATAAATATAAAAATCCTTAAACAACTGGAAATTGGGGCTGAATAGAAATAGACTGCATTACTGTTTGTACACGTTCTATTTGTGCAAAAGCATCTATTCTTCCATGTTTCCTTTTATAAAGTGTAAAGTGCTGCAGGATAGTAAGTTGCATTTTTATCTCCATGTTGAGTGAAGTATCCGTGAAGTCTAATGCCCAGTGGCCATTCAAGAGTGATGGAAAGAAAAGAGCTTCAGAGAAGAATCTCCTGTTTTACTGAACCTCTTGTTTCGTCAATTTCCATGTTGATTATTTGTGCAAACCCGTGGCTCGTTTTAGTTCATTTCTTCTAAGGTTAGTACACTAATATGTGAAAAAGCATTTAAAATCCCCAAGAGAAAGACGTGAAATAAAAGATGTGTGGTATTTATATTAATGCCTTTGTTGTTATTGCTGTTATTGTCTCATTCCCATGGCTATGGGAGGATTGAATATAAATGTTGATAAAGCACATAATAGCGTCCTATTAGGAATAGGAATATTATACAATGATAATTATTTCCTTCCTTCTGATCATTACTGAGGTTGTCACTAGTCAGGAACGGTGAACTCTAAACATTTTTTCTGCAGCTATCTTATTAAAAGAGCTTCTGGATTTTTTTCCCAGGCTGGAAACAAAGAAACCCACAGAAGACCACTGAAAAGGAAATTTTTCAAAAGCTCAGTTTTTGTTTTTTTTTTCAGAATAATCAACTCTACGTTGAATAATAAATAAGATTCACATTAAAATCCCCTTTTGGGCTAATTATCTGGATGTTTTTGCTAACTGGCCTGCAGCCATTACATTCTTGTTTTAGCAAGTCAAGAATTGCTCCCTCATTTTTGAGAGGAAATAAAGATAAGGGAAGAGAAGCATAAAGACTGCTATGGAAGATTTATTATATAATGTGTACTATGTCCCCGTCTTTCCTGTGTGTGGTTTCCATGATAACCTTGTGAGGTAGATATTATGATTCCCAACTGAAGGGTAAGAAAAAGTTTCAGGTTAAGTGCCTGACTTTCCAATGTCATACAGCTATCGAAATAGGCAGGATTTTAACCCGACATTTGAACTGCCTAGTTCCTAAGGCTAAGTTCTTTTCCATACATCATGCTAATTACTAAAAAGGCGTGAGATTGACATGTGAAAGTTACACGGGTATGTAAATGCAAATGCAACAAGGCAGAGACTAGAATGTCCTCTGGCCCTGGCAAGGGGCAGGAAACACAAAGTGATGGATCTACTCTGGTCCTAGACTTAAGTGCTGCTGTAATTTAAAAATAACTATTTAGGTTTGCTTTTTTTGTTTCCTGTTTACTAAGTCCCATCCCCATTCTCTGGCTAAGGGGTGTGCAGAAGGGGCTCTTTGTGATATATTACTGTGTTTGTGTGTGAATGGATGAAAGGCCACATCAGAGATAATGTAGTGTTTACTGCTTTGCCATTAGCACAATGGGCTGTCTTTATGGAGTGTAATATTCAAATCTATGCACCAGTGCTCTTTCACATACAGAATCCGCTTCCTATTTTCACTTAAAACTATCTTTTATTTTAATTAACAGGGATGCAGTTTAATCCTCTGTCTTTACAGCTAAGGGAGTTTTACAGCTTATAATACTGTCAGATTCTGGGGTATATAAATGAGAAATAGACCATTTTAGGGAAGAAATGGATCTTTCTCATTTCCTCCCTCCTTCTCTTTCCTTCCTTCTCCCTCTGTCTCCTCCCTCCCGCCCTTCTTTCTCTATGAAGAACCATTCTGCAGTCTGGCAGGTCTCATAGATAGTGTGTGATTTCACAAGCTGGATTCCATCTCAGAACATCTGTCAGATTCAGATCTTTCTGAAGCTTCATTCCAATGTCGTTACCCCAGCGACCCAGTGATGTGTGCACATGCCTTTCAAATGGTAGGAGAAAGGATTTGTACAGGTATCTGTGGATGGGAATCAGTGGTGAGCTGGTTCAATGACCAGCTCTTCAGTTGGAGTTGGGGAAACAGAAAGAGTGGGTGGGCGGAAAACCTTGATTTCTAATGTTTGACAAATTCTGTGGTGTCAGTACTTCTACCATGGCCAACTTCAAGGTTATTTTTTCCCGTTACATTTCAGTAGGGCCATATAAGATGTTATAAGGAAGATAGCAGTGATAGGAACCCCGTGTAGTTTAACTGATACTCACTTCTGACTTGAGACATTATGCAATTCAAATAGCTATTGGTTTAAATACCCTAGTGTTGTTTCTTCCAAGAAATATTTTCCTTCCTTCCTAAAGAGATAATAAACATTCATGACATAATTTAGGAGATATCACTTTTTCTTCTATCATTCACCTCATCGTTAATGCTTTGTGTAAAACTAGATTTGTGGAAAGATGCAGAGACTTTATATATATTATATCCTGTTGGTTTGAAAATGAGATGTTTATTTTGCTAATATGTTGTCCTGGTTAAGAAATTGAGACAGCAGGCTATTAAAAGTTTTGCTCAAGGTAATACAATGGTAGACCAGAAGTTTTCAAATTAAATAGTGGTGGGCTTCCCTGGTGGCGCAGTGGTTGAGAGTCCGTCTGCCAATGCAGGGCACACGGGTTCGTGCCTTGGTCTGGGAAGATCCCACATGCTGCGGAGCAGCTGGGCCCGTGAGCCATGGCCGCAGAGGCTGTGCGTCCGGAGCCTGTGCTCTGCAACGGGAGAGGCCACGACAGTGAGAGGCCCGCGTACAGCAAAAAAAAAAAATAATAGTGGTAATTTCTTAGATCTGTTCATAGACTATTCAAAAACAAGATAAAGCACAGGTTTTTAATTTTTCATGAGCCCAAAACACAATTACTCAAGGGATTATTTTACAAATATACACATTTTTTGAAAAACATAGATTAGCTAATGAATGTAGCTTTGCCAATTTAAAAATTAGAAAACAGGATAAAAGAATTTCATATTCTGCCACGGAACTGTGGCCAGCTATAGGTGGTTGCTTCTGCATCTCACATCTTATTACTTATAGCTTCTGCGAGAGAGGAGTCTTTTTTTCTACCCTGCTTACTGTCAAAATCTCGGTCTCTACGTGGTCACTATACATAGAAGAGACTACAAAGTTTTTCTAAGTAAATTAATTTAAAAGAAAAGATAGCACAGTCAGGTCTTATGCATTATTTCTATAACACTGGTTAATCTTAAGTATAATTATTAAGTAGGAAGTTTAGGAACTATGTTTACTGGAATTGATTTAAAAGCTCTCTGTAGGCAAAATATATAAGTTGAAGTAGTTCATCTTCAAGTTAAAGGCCTCCAGATGTCTGAATGCCTCTGTATATGTGGACCAGGCTGTGCCAGAGGATGATAAAAGGATTTCATTGTTTTGATTAGTTGAGTTGTTCTTCAAGGAACCCCTACCCCTGCCAGTTCTTACAAGTGGTATTTTATTCATCCATCCATCCATCCATCCATCCATCCATCCATCCATTTATTTAAGAAATATTTTTTGTTCCAAGTCCTCTGTAAGTAGTGGAGATATCAGAGCAACCAAGACCTCTACAAGAAACCCTCATTACCGAGGAGGTTACATTCATGAGAGATTAAAATTGTACGTGAAAGAAAAACCAGTGTTAATAAGTATGATGCCGACAATTAAAATAGGATGTGTGACCTGAGAATAACTAGAGGATGATTTTAGATGGTGAATTTGAGAATGTAATGCATTGAAAATGATATCTGAATGACAAGAAAGAACAACCCTTGCAAAAATTGGGGGAAGTGGGACAGGATGGAATTTCAAGGGGGGCAGGCATCTAACATGATGACCCTGAGGCTCGCTTGACTTTCTTTCTGTTTCTGAATAGACAGCTTGGAGGATAATGCGTAAGGAGAAAGCTGGTATAAGATGAGGTTGGAGAGGGAAACAGGGACAGATCATGGGGCTTTGTAGCTTGGCTAAGGAGTTTGCATTTAATTCTAAATGGAACAGAACACATTTTGGCAAGTAATGTGACCTGACTTGAAATTTTAAAATATCATCTAATGGCTATGTGGGAAATGGATAGAAACTAGTTAGGAGACGAGGTAAAAGACTGTTACAGAAGTCCTGGTGGAAGGTGATGGTGGCCTGGTGTTGGCTGATGGTAGTGGAGATGCCAAGGAGATTTGGAACAAGTTTTGAAGTCAGAGGAGGCAAGATTTACGGACGGTTTATGGTACTGGAGCAAAGGAATTGAAGAGTAACTCCAAAATTTTCAGCCCGAGCAACTGAGTAGATGGTATTAGCATTTACTAAGATGGCCAAGATTGAGAGAAGAGTGTAATTGGAAAGCAAAATTATTAGTTCTACTGTGGCCATGTTCATAATTTTAAAAATATTTTTGTTTTATTTTGGTTTTTTTGGCCACACCGTGCAGCATGTGGGATCTTAGGAATGGAACCTGTGCCCCCTGCACTGGGAGTGTGGGGTGTTACCCACTGGACCACCAGGGAAGTCCCGCCATGTTCATGTTTTGAGATGTCTATTAAATATCTAAGTGGAAATGTCAGATGGGTAGTTTGTGATACAAGTCCCTAAGCACATGTTTTCTCTCTCGTAATGCAGTCTACTTGCCTGTGCAGATGTCACCTGGCCCTTTACACGTTGCCTCTCAAGAACTGGAGCTCAGGGAACCAGGACCAATGCTGACAACCTGACTGGTGCTCTTGTTATAATAAAAGTCCCTGGTCTCTGACCCAGAATCTTTTTTTTTTTCTTTTTTTTCCACATCTTTATTGAAGTATAATTGCTTTACAATGTTATGTTAGTTTTTGCTGTATAACAAAGTGAATCAGCTGTATGTATACATATATCCCCATCTCTCCTCCCTCTTGTGTCTCCTTCCCACCCTCCCTATCCCACTCCTCTAGGTGGTCGGTCACAAAGCACCGAGCTGATCTCCCTGTGCTATGCAGCTGCTTCCCACTAGCTAGCTATTTTACATTTGGTAGTGTGTATATGTCAGTGCCACTCTCTCACTTCATCCCAGCTTCCCTTCCCCCCCACCCCGTGTCTTCAAGCCCATTCTCTAGGTCTGCGTCTGACCCCAAATCTTATGTCTCCTGCCAGCATCCTAGAGACAGCGACAGGTTAACTTTGCAAGAAGGGGAGGGTGACTTCTCAGATCCTTCCTGGAGGTAGGTGGTAGACAGTTTTGACTGTCCACTTGAGATCTGTGGTTATGGTGGCATATTTTCACCAGCCCAGCCATATTCAGTGCCTCTGGTGCAGGCACGGTATGTATGGATGGTTTTATATCTCAGGTTTAATATGAGTGGCTTGTCACAAAATCACATAGCTCCTTTCGGCTACTGAGAGTCCCACACTGCTGGGCTGTGCGGACCAGCAGTTGAACACTACCGGCTGAAGAGCTGGCCAGTGTTCCAGCATATTTAGATATTTCAAAGAGGCACTAAAATGGTAAATACTTTACTCAATCATTGGTCACAATCAAATTGTATATTCTTCTGCATAGGTGACAATTCATATAAAAGAATTGGACCTCATGTGTTACCCTTGTATTAGTCGTACTTGACTAACCCACAGACTGTGAACTGCCTTTAATTAATAATAATTAGTTAATACATCATACATTCTCAGGACATATAAAGAGGTAATATCATATTACAGAGACATGTAATCTATCTCTGCTTTATTAGGTTGAGAATCAATAAACATTTTTTATGTGATTCCTATCATGAATTTTTAATTGAATTGAGGGAAGTTCTTTTACCACTTGGTTGCCACTTTCTCTCTTTGTAGTATGAGGATATCGTCCTCCAGAGCAGTTAACTACATATTTGTCTGTAAAGAAATTTAGTGGAAATGATATTGTCTGTGCGTGTATGCGCACTTGCATGCATATATAATGTCCTGAGGGATTCCAAATATTTGACAGTCTGCTTCATCTACAGGCAGTTGTACAAAGGGAGAGCCATCTGCAGATCCAGTCTCTGGTTCTAGATTTTACCTCCTCTCCTCCACCTCCTCTTTCCGTGATAACCCCTGATGTACACAGGCATCCTCATCTCTCAAGTTGCTGCTGCCTGTCTCCGTTTGGGTACCGGAAAATTGCTTTCCCTGCCTTCTGAGTGACTCTCTGCTGCTGCAGGCCAGTCAGTGTTTATTCAATTCTAGTCTGAAACCTCTTGCTCATTCCTAAATGTGTGTTTTGTTCGTAGTTCTTTTGCCAGAAGCAGCTTTACATTAAAATCGTCTTCTTAGGTTTGCTAGACACCCAAAATGTATCCTGTGTTTGCCGGAATGCTTTTGAGGTTGAAGGATCTGGAAGCAGACAGTAGAGGTTTTTAATATTGTGGAAGGATGTCCACTGTCCTGTTGGAGGGAGAGGAGGGCCAGAAACCCCCTTTAAAGCCCTCCTGTCACCCCCATCCCTTTCTTCTCCCCTCTACTAACTATTCAACAACTATGGCTGACTTGGTAGAGCCTGACAGCAGCCACCCAGCATAGTTATGACAATAGTGAGTGGACTTAGGGAGGACCTTCAAGATGGCGGAGGAGTAAGATGTGGAGATCACCTTCCTCCCCACAAATATATCAAAAACACCTCTACATGTGGAACAACTCCTACAGAACACCTACTGAATGCTGGTAGAAGACCTCAGACTTCCCAAAAGGCAAGAAACTCCCCACATACCTGGGCTTGTGGCCGACAGGGTCTTGGTGCTCCGGCCGGGTGTCAGGCCTGAGCCTCTGAGGTGGGAGAGCCGAGTTCAGGACGCTGCACCACCAGAGACCTCCCAGCCCCACGTAATGTCAATCAGCGAGAGCTCTCCCAGAGATCCCCATTTCAATGCTGAGACCCAGCTCCACTCAATGACCAGCAAGCTACAGTGCAGGACACCCTTTGCCAAACAACGAGCAAGACAGGAACACAACCCCACCCATTAGTGGAGAGGCTGCCTAAAATCATAAGTTCTCAGACACCCCAAAACGCACCACCGGACGCAGTCCTGCCCACCAGAAAGACAAGATCCAGCCTAATCCACCAGAACACAGGCACCAGTCACCTCCAAGAGGAAGCCTACACAACCCACTGAAGCAACCTTACCCACTGGGGGCAGACACCAAAAACAACGGGAAGGGGACTTCCCTGGTGGTGCAGTGGTAAAGAATCCACCTGCCAGTGCAGGGGACACAGGTTTGAGCCCTGGTCTGGGAAGATCCCACATGCCACAGAGCAACTAAGCCCGTGTGCCACAACAACTGAGCCTGCACTCTAGAGCCCGCGAGCCACAGCTACTGAAGCCGGCGCTCCTAGAACCTGTGCTCTGAAACAAGAGAATCCACTGCAATGAGAAGCCTGCGCACCGCAGTAAAGAGTAGCTCCCACTCGTCACAACTAGAGAAAGCCCATGCAGCAACGAAGACCCAGTGCAGCCAAAAATAAAAAATAAATAAATAAATAAAACAAAACAAACAAACAAAAAAAACAGGCACTATGAATCTTCAACCTGCGAAAAGGAGACCCTAAACACAGTAAGTTAAGCAAAATGAGAAGACAGAGAAACACACAGCAGATGAAGGAGGAAGGTAAAAACCCAGCAGACCAAACAAATGAAGAGGAAATAGGCAGTCTACCTGAAAAAGAATTCAGAGTAATGATAGTAAACATGATCCAAAATCTTGGAAATAGAACGGAGAAAATACAAAAAACATTTAACAAGGACCTAGAAGAACTAAAGAGCAAACAAACAATGATGAACAACACAATGAATGAAATGAAAAAGTCTCTAGAAGGAATCAGTAGCAGAATAACTTAGGCAGAAGAACGGATAAGGGGCCTGGAAGATAAAATAGTGGAAATAACTGCCAAGGAGCAGACTAAAGAAAAAAGAATGAAAAGAATTGAAGACAGTCTCAGAGACCTCTGGGACAACATTAAATGCGCCAGCATTCGAATTATAGGGGTCCCAGAAGAGGAAGAGAAAAAGAAAGGGTCTGAGAAAATATTTGAAGAGATTATAGTTGAAAACTTCCCTAATATGGGAAAGGAAATAGTCAAGTCCAGGAAGCACAGAGAGTCCCATACAGGATAAATCCAAGGAGAAGCACACCAAGACACATATTAATCAAACTATCAAAAATTAAATACAAAGAAAAAATATTGAAAGCAACAAATAACATACAAGGTAATCCCCATAAGGTTAACAGCTGATCTGTCAGCAGAAACTCTGCAAACCAGAAGGGAGTGGCAGGGCATATTTAAAGTGATGAAAGGGAAAAACCTACAAGCAAGATTACTCTACCCAGCAAGGAACTCATTCAGATTCAACAGAGAGATTAAAACCTTTA
Source organism: Delphinapterus leucas (assembly GCF_059928025.1). Classification (NCBI taxonomy): domain Eukaryota; kingdom Metazoa; phylum Chordata; class Mammalia; order Artiodactyla; family Monodontidae; genus Delphinapterus; species Delphinapterus leucas. The sequence continues at coordinate 24,763,175 of NC_143149.1, forward strand.
CAGACAAGCAAAAGCTAAGAGAATTCAGCACCACCAAACCAGCTTTACAACAAATGCTAAAGGAACTTCTCTAGGCAGGAAACCCAAGAGAAGGAAAAGACCTACAATAACAAACCCAAAACAATTAAGAAAATGGTAAAAGGAACATACATATCGATAACTACCTTAAATGTAAATGGATTAAATGCTCCAACCAAAAGACATAGACTGGCTGAATGGATAGAAAAACAAGACCCGTATATATGCTGTCTACAAGAGACCCACTTCAGACCTAGGGACACATACAGACTGAAAATGAGGGGATGGAAAAAGATATTCCATGCAAATGGAAATCAAAAGAAAGCTGGAGTAGCAATTCTCATATCAGACAAAATAGACTTTAAAATAAAGACTATTACTAGAGACAAAGAAGGACACTACATAATGATCAAGGGATCAATCCAAGAAGAAGATATAACGACTGTAAATATTTATGCACCCAACATAGGAGCACCTCAATACTTAAGGCAAATGCTAGCAGCCATAAAAGGGGAAATCAACAGTAACACAATAGTAGTAGGGGACTTTAACACCCCACTTTCACCAATGGACAGATCAACCAGAATGAATATAAGTAAGGAAACACAAGCTTTAAATGACACATTACACAAGATGGACTTGATTGATATTTATAGGACATTCCATCCAAAAACAACAGAATACACTTTCTTCCCAAGTGCTCATGGAACATTCTCCAGGATAAATCATACCTTGGGTCACAAATCAAGCCTTGGTAAATTTAAGAAAATTGAAATCGTATCAAGTATCTTTTCCAACCGCACGCTATGAGACTAGATATCAATTATAGGAAAAAAATCTGTAAAAAATACAAACACATGGAGGCTAAACAATACGCTACTAAATAACCAAGAGATCACTGAAGAAATCAAAGAGGAAATCAAAAAATACCTACAAATAAATGACAATGAAAACATGACAACCCAAAACCTATGGGATGCAGCAAAAGTAGTTCTAAGCAGGAAGTTTATAGCAATACAGTCCTACCTCAAGAAACAAGAAAGATCTCAAACAACCTAACCTTACACCTAAAGCAATTAGAGAAAGAAGAACAAAAAAATCCCAAGGTCAGCAGAAGTAAAGAAATCATAAAGATCAGATCAGAAATAAATGAAAAAGAAATGAAGGAAACGATAGCAAAGATCAATAAAACTAAAAGCTGGTTCTTTGAGAAGATAAATAAAATTGCTAAAGCATTAGCCAGACTCATCAAGGAAGAAAGGAGAAGTCTCAAATCAACAGAATTAGAAATGAAAAAGGAGAAGTAACAACTGACACTGTGGAAGTACAAAGGATCATGAGAGATTACTACAAGCAACTATATGTCAATAAAATGGACAACCTGGAAGAAATGGACAAATTCTTAGAAAAGCACAACCTTCTGAGACTGAGCCAGGAAGAAATAGAAAATATAAACAGACCAATCAGAAGCACTGAAATTGAAACTGTGATTAAAAATCTTCCAACAAACAGAAGCCCAGGACCAGATGGCCTCACAGATGAATTCTATCAGACATTTAGAGAAGAGCTAACACCTATCCTTCTCAAACTCTTCCAAAATATAGCAGAGGGAGGAACACTCTCAAACTCATTCTATGAGGCCACCATCACTCTGATACCAAATGATGAACATAGACACAAAAATCCTCAACGAAATACTAGCAAACAGAACCCAACAGCACATTAAAAGTATCATACATCATGATCAAGTGGGGTTTATCCCAGGAACGCAAGGATTCTTCAATATACGCAAATCAAAAAAAACTAAAACATTAAAAATAGAATTACCATATGACACAGCAATCCCACTACTGGGCATATACCCAGAGAAAACCAAAATTTAAAAAGACACATGCACTGAAATGTTCATTGCAGCACTGTTTACAATAGCCAGGTTATGGAGGCAACCTAAATGCCCATTGACAGACGAATGGATAAAGAAGATGTGATACATACATACAATGGAATATTACTCAGCCATAAAAAGCAACGAAATTGGGTCATTTCTAGAGATGTGGGTGGACCTGGAGACTGTCATACAGAGTGAAGTAAGTCAGAAAGAGAAAAACAAACATTGTATATTAACGTATATATGTGGAACCTAGAAACATGGTACAGATGAACTGGTTTGCAGGGCAGAAATAGAGACACAGATGAAGAGAACAAACATATCACACCAAGGGGGGGAAGTGGCGGGGTGGTGGGGGTGGTGTGATGAATTGGGAGATTGGGATTGACATATATACAGTAATATGTGTAAAATAGATAACGAATAAAAACCTGCTGTATAAAAAATAAAGTAAAATTCAAAAAAAAAAAAAAAAAGGATCATACACCATGGTCAAATGGTGTTTATCCCAGGGATGCAAGGATTCTTCAGTATATGCATATCGATCAATGTGATGCATCGTATTAACAAATTGAAGGATAAAGCCATATGATAATCTCAGTAGATGCAGAAAAAGCTTTTGACAAAATTCAACACCCATTTATGGTAAAATTCTCCAGAAAGTAGGCAAAGAGGGAACTTACTTGAACATAATAAAGGCCATGTTTGACAAACCCACAGCCAACATCATCCTCAGTGGTGAAAAACTGAAACGATTCCCACTAAGATCAGGAACAAGACAAGGTTCCCCACTCTCACCACTATTATTCAATGTAGTTTTGGAAGTTTGAGCCACAGCAGTCAGAGAAGAGAAAGAAATAAAAGGAATCCAAATTGGAAGAAGAGGAAGTAAAACTGTCACTGTCTGCAGATGACATGATACTATACATAGAGAATCCTAAAGATGCTACCAGAAAACTACTAGAGCTAATCAATGAATTTGGTAAAGTAGCAGGATACTAAATTAATGCACAGAAATCTCTTGCATTCCTATACAGTAATGATGAAAAATCTGAAAGAGAAATTAAGGAAACACTCCCATTTACCATTGCAACAAAAAGAATAAAATACCTAGGAATAAATCTACCTCAGGGGACAAAAGACCTATATGCAGAAAACTATAAGACACTGATGAAAGATATTAAAGATGGTACAAACAGATGGAGAGATATACCATGTTCTTGGATTGGAAGAATCAACATTGTGAAAGTGACTCTACTACCCAAAGCAATATACAGATTCAGTGCAATCCCTATCAAACTACCAGTGGCATTTTTCACAGAACTAGAACAAAAAAATTCACAATTTGTGTGGAAACACAAAAGACCCCGAATACTCAAAGCAATCTTGAGAAAGAAAATTGGAGCTGGAGGAATCAGGCTCCCTGACTGTACTACAAATGTACAGTAATCAAGACAGTATGGTGTTGGCACAAAAACAGAAATGTAGATCAATGGAACAGGATAGAAAGCCCAGAGATAAACCCATGCATATATGGTCACCTTATCTTTGATAAAGGAGGCAAGAATATACAATGGAGAAAAGCCTCTTCAATAAGTAGGGCTGGGAAAACAGGACACGTACATGTAAAAGTATGAGATTAGATCACTCCCTAACACCATACACAAAAATAAGCTCAAAATGGATTAAAGACCTAAGTGTATGGCCAGACACTATGAAATTCTTAGAGGAAAACATAGGCAGAACATTCTATGACAGAAATCACAGCAAGATCCTTTTTGACACACGTTCTAGAGAAATGGAAATAAAAACAAAAATAACCAAATGGGACCTAATGAAACTTAAAAGATTTTGCACAGCAAAGGAAACCATAAACAAGATGAAAACACAACCCTCAGAATGGGAGAAAATACTTGCAAATGAAGCAACTGACTCAGGATTAATCTCCAAAACGTACAAGCAGCTCATGCAGCTCAATATCAAAAAAGGAAACAACCTAATCTCAAAATGGGCAGAAGACCTAAATAGACATTTCTCCGAAGAAGATATACAGATTGCCAACAAACATATGAAAGGATGCTCAACATCCCTAATCATTAGAGAAATTCAAATGAAAACTACAATGAGGTATCACCTCACACCAGTCAGAATTGCATCATCAAAAAATCTACAAACAAAGAATGTTCGAGAGGGTGTAGAGGAAAGGGAGCCCTCTTGCACTTTGGTGGGAATGTAAATTGATACAGCCACTATGGAGAACAGTAGGGAGGTTCCTTAAAAAACTAAAAATAGAGCTACTATATGCCCCAGCAATCCCACTACTGGGCATATACCCTGAGAAAACCATAATTCAAAAAGAGTCATGTAACACAATGTTCACTGCAGCACTATTTACAATAGCCAGGACATGGAAGCAGCCTAAGTGTCCATCGACAGATGAATGGATAAAGAAGATGTGGCACATATATATAAAATGGACTATTACTCAGCCATAAAAAAAATGAAATTGAGTTATTTGTAGTGAGGTGGATGGGCCTAGATTCTGTCATACAGAGTGAAGTAAGTCAGAAAGAGAAAAACAAACACCATATGCTAACACATATATATGGAATCTAAAAACATGGTTCTGAAGAACCTAGGGGCAGGACAGGAATAAAGACGTAGATGTAGAGTATGGACTTGAGGACATGGGGAGGGGGAAGGGTAAGCTGGGACGAAGTGAGAGAGTGGCATGGACATATATTCACTACCAAATGTAAAATAGATAGCTAGCGGGAAGCAGCTGCATAGCACAGGGAGATCAGTTCCGTGCGTTGTGACCACCTAGAGGGGTGGAATAGCGAGGGTGGGAGGGAGGGAGACGCAAGATGGAAGATATATGGGGATATATGTATAACTGATTCACTTTGTTATAAAGCAGAAACTAACACACCATTGTAAAGCAATTATGCTGCAATAAAGATGTTAAAAAGAAAAGAAAATGATAAAAAAAATAGTGGACTTAAACTTAAGGGCCAGTGTACCAACAGAGTAAATAGAATATATAATTATTGCGCTGAGGACAGAATGTGTCTGCACTCTTCATGGGAGTCCTTATTTTAGCCCAACACCCAAGAAAGACAAATATGTAAAGCTCAGCATAGGGTCCCTAAGGCAGGGGAGTACAAGCAAAGCATTTTCCTTACAAAATGCAAATTTCATGACAGTGACACGGTGCCAATCAGAACACAGCTTTTGCCCTTTTCAGGACCTGAAATGGTAACCACAGTGCCTTGGTAACCGTGATTCTGGGGCCTCAGAGCATAAGAATGGTCCATGGCCAGGCCCCGTTGGAGACTCATAACAGTTTTTAATGGGAGATGGTTGAACCCAATTTTGTTTTTCTTGTTTCCTCTCTTAAATCTCAGCCAGGCACTTTTTCAAAAGAGAAAAAGAAAGGAGCTAAATATTTGCCTTTAGCATGGCATAGAAGGGTCCTCAGTATTTTTATCTCAAGCAACCATTCTGACCACATCTTCCCGCATCTCTCACTCACTCAGTCTCCAGGCACACCCAAAGAGTTGTTTTCTGGAAAATAGCACTCTCTCATAATTCTGTGTCTTGGTAAAATGTTCCCTCTCCTATGCTCATTTTCACCTGGTGAAATCGCATTCATCATTCAAGGTCGAGTGTAAAGGTCTCTGAGGAAAGTCCTGTTCACTCCCATCTTTCCCCACCCACTTCCCAGAATGAAAGAGCCTGGGGACAGAATCTGCTTACTGACCTGGTGGATGACAGGGAATGGAATGGGAGAGAGAACCATCTAGCACAGCCATGAAACACAGATGAAAAGGAACCCATGTTTTCCCTGACAAATCATAAATAATTATGAAACAAAATGAGATGTTATTGAGAACCTTTGGCCTCTGACAAGTGGTAAATGTGAAAAAGAAATACCACTGTTACAGAGTATGGAAATACATGAGGAATGTTAATATGTATCTCTGTTTTTGGAAGTATACAAATGTGTTCACTTAGCTTGAAAAGGTAAGATTTGCAAAGAGCAGTATGAGAATGCCTGCTTGTGCCACATGGATAATGTATAATAAACTCTTGGTGAAAAGAATCATGTGGCTTATTTTGGGGATACTACATATTTTCTAAGAGAGGTACCTCATTTGCAGAGCCAAAGGTGATCCCATAAGGTAGCTGGGATGCACTGAATCATGGACTCTCGGATTCAGTAGCTATAAGTTTTATGTCCATGAATGCAGTAGGAAGGTCTTCCCCCACATGGCACATTGACTCAGCTGATAATTGTCTGAGGGACCCAGGGCCTATTATGGCTATTTCTATCAGGAAATATTCCCTTGCTCATGAAAGGAATTACTTGAATAGTACAATTCCGGGATTTGTATCAACAGCCTTGAAGGTTAGGGCAGTCCTTTATGTAGATGGATTTCTCTCAGCTATACTGAGCCATCTATTTAATATCTGTGATGTTGTCAGGCAGTGGTGCATCATTTGTTTCCTTTCATGCAGCAACTCAACCAGTACCCAAAACCTACAATCATCTGGATCCTTTCTCCCTGTCCAACTTTATTTCTCCTGCCCTGTAGTATAAATCCTCTTTCAGGCAGGCAGGTATTTCTCCTGTCACCCTCAATTACTCTGCATTACTCATGTCTTTCTCATCTCCTGAAATGTGCTTCCTCTTCCTTTTAGCTAATCAAGTACTTCAAGGCACCACTGGAGTCCCATCACCTCCACCTCCATTCTTCTGAGCATTTCAGCCCCACTTATCCTTTCTTTGAACTCAGAACTTATATTCTTTTTTAAAAAAAAAATTATTGGAGTATAGTTGATTTACAATGTTGTGTTAGTTTCTGCTGTACAGCAAAATGAATCAGTTATACATATACGTATATCAACTCTTTCCCCATATAGGCCATTACAGAGTACTGAGTAGACTTCCTTGTGCTATACAATAGGTCCTTATTAGTTGTCTATTGTATATATAGTAGTATGTATAAGTCAGTCCCAATCTCCCAAGTTATCCCTCCCCCCACCTTACCCCCTGGAAACCATAAGAACTTATTCTCATCCACACCTTTGAGCCCTTGAGTTCATGGTCTGGCATGTGTGTGCTCGCTCGCTCACTCTCTCTCTCTCATCCATCTTTTTCTCTCTCTCTCCCCCTTCCTCCCTCCTTCCCTTGTTCTCTCCCTCCATCAATTATTTTATTCTGGCAGTTGGTACTTTTGAGCACATCTCATTAATATCCTAAACTCTTTCAAAACAGGAAATCTGTATTTTTGCTTCTCATGGGATCCTTAAGAAACTTCACACAGGGATCAGAAATATGTAATGATGGATTGGTTGGTAATAAGTAAAACGTGGAACAAGAAGGTCAGTGGGCCATTGTAGGACATGGTCAAGGAATGTGGTACCAGGGCAGTAGCAAGCTACCAAGGAAAGATAAAGTAGTCATTGTACAGAACTGAAGAACTCAGGCACAACAGAGATTTTCTTCTAATTCTTGGGCATTATTAGCATTAACTAGAGAAATGTTGTAAGTTAGTTGCTATTTTTTGTTAAGAACTGCTGACGCGCTCAAGAGACATAAGCCATGTTTCTCTTCTTTCTTTTATTTCTGAAGTGAAATTTGGGCCTGTGAAACCTTTACTAATGTCCAATTTTGATGGAACCATTTATCCAGCCTATGTCTACAGATGTGTTTTTGTCAGATACGAGATAGTTGCTTGAATTTAGCATACATGTATGTGTATGTGAATATACATCCACATATCCAAGCTGTTCATGACTTTTCCACCGATCACTGAATAACATTTGAAAAATTGACAACTGACTCTTCTCGCTAAAGGTCAGCATAACCATTTCATTTACTCCGTGGAGATCTGTGCCAGTATCTTGCCCAGCTCCAGGCGTGCTGCACAAGAAACAATTAAAAAAAAAAAAAAACTTCATGTAACTTCAGCTAATAAAACTCATTGCTTTTCCAGTTTGAAAACAAAGAATGGCTGCTTGGTTTCCATGAGTAGTATTCCCAATGCTGAAAAAAAAAACCAATCTGTTCAGGGGAAGTTCCCACGGCTGGAGGTTTGCTAGTAATCTTCAGCTCTGTGTGATATCTTTGGACTCTGTTGCCATTGAAAGTGGCTGTCCTCTTCCATCAGTTTCATGGGAAGGGGATCAAACCAGCTATTAGGTGTCTATTTGCACTGCATGAAAACAAAATTTCATGTAAAGAGACTTATGGCTTCCCTATACCTACAGCCCCAGGAGCCTCATTCTGCCTGACATCAGGCATTCTTTGAATTGATAGATGAATGGATATCCAGTGGGTCTGATTGACCAGATCATCTTAGAATGATGGAAGTCATAATGACCACTGCCTGAGGATGGTGAAGGTGACTTGAATGTGTATGCATTTTCCTGCTTTTTTATTATTTGCAATCCTGGGATATCGGGTTAGTTGTCCATCCTTGGGGCATGAGGGTTGATAAGATTTATTAATTCTCAGACTTCCTAGGCTGTGTAATCTCCCCGAAGAGCCCATCAGCACATTTGCTTTGGAAAATCAATATTTGGCATTATTATTCCTCCACTCATGTGTCATTGACCTTCAGAGACTGCAAATAGGCAAAATCTACAATCTTCAGATTTCTAAACACATGTTTTGTAGGGAGAATTTCTCTTTCCTAACTGAGGAATGCCAGCTACTGGTCTGGTGAACATCTGCCTAGCGAATTGGAAGGGGCCAGAGGATTAAATGCTATTGAGATCCCCTTCTCATTTTTTTCTCCTTCTCACAGTATTGGAGAAGGAGAGCAAAAGAAGAGCAAAAAACCAGAGTAAAAGAAAGCTCTGTTTTTTCGCTTGTACTTATAAATTATTCATTAGACCAAGGAGATAATAGGAGAATTTGGCCTCTGAGAAAGAAATAAATGTTTTTGAAATAGGGCAAGCACAGATGTACAAATACAGAATTATATCAGGCATGTGTTAGAATATGGATCAGGTTTCTAAACGTGTATTTGCGTCTCTTAGACTTAAACCAAAGTTTTGCATATGTCTTAAGAAGAGTCTTAGTGTGATGAACGTGAAGTAAACTAAAGCCACGTTACATCCTTTTTCGTATCATGAGGGCCCCAGGCAGAGGTCCTTACTGTCATGCATGAAATGCAGACTTTCAGTTGTCAGTCAGAACCTGGAGTCTACTGGTCTACCAGCTTCTGAGTTAAGGCTCTGACAGCTTTGGGACAATGGGAGCCATGTGATTATCTGTTCTTGCCTCTGGTTGGGCAGACCACCGAGCAGATGGGCCGTGTCTAGTGTCTAAGTTGCTGTGGCTTTTCATAGGAGGAAATATTTATTTGCCTTCCAAAGGAGTTGCCTCTGTGCTAATATTCCTGGATTTTGGGGTACTAATAATATAACATACAGTATATGAATAAATTAGAGTCAATCAGGACTAAAAATCTCCTGATACTGGATTGTTCTGTATTTAAGTAGCTTGCAGTAACAGCTAGAGTAATGGAAATATACCAGAAATGTTCTTTGTTCGCCAGATGGTGAGCTCCGTGGAGGTGGGGGCCATAGTTGGAAATACTATTTCCCAGTGTTTCCACTGTGCCTAACACATGCCTAGCAGACTCTCAGCGCCCCGTTGAGTGGAAATGAATTAGAGTGGCACGAACTGAGTTGTTCGTCACATATGGACAAGCGTGTTTCTCAGGCGACTTCTCTGAGTCAGCACCGGAACAAGGTGATGGAATGTGGGAAGCTGCTAGGGCAGTTACCTGAGCCTGGTCTCTTCCTAAAGCTTATAGTCCCTAGAATTCCATTCAACACTGCAGTTACCTTCTCTTCTTTCCAGAGTCAACAGGTCTTACCCGTTGAAAACACCCATGCACACACAGCCTCATACGCTCCTGCACGTACCCGCTATCATAGATCCTGCTGGTTTTAGTGTCTTTGGGAATGTGGCAGTTTGCTGAGAATCACTGCATTGGCTCGTCAGCATAGACGTGACTCCACTACACTGTCACATCTGCTGTATGGCACAGAGCTCTACTCAGTACTCTGTGATGGCCTATATGCGAAAAGGATCTAAAAAAAGTGGTTATATGTGTAACTGATTCACTTTGCTGTACACCTGAAACTAACGCAACATTGCAACTCAACTATACTCCAATAGAAATTTTAAAAAAAGAAAAAGAAATGGTTGGGCCCAGAGTTGCCTTTTTAGTCCTAGAAGTCACAGATGGTGATTACTGTTAGTTAAATATCTGAATTTGAAGAAAAGCTGTGTATGGGTGGCTGTGTGTGTGTGTGTGTGTGTGTGTGTGTCTGTGTGGTGAGGGAGACCTGTGTGACTGAGTGTAACCCTGAGCTGACGTTCTTGTTTCATCTTTCTGCCAAGACAGAGGTTTGCCTAGATTCCCATCAGTGAGGTACTATTCTATGCTAAATACTGTTGCTGGCCTGCCTGAGAAGTTATTCATTATCAGTAGGCAAAGAGAGCTGTCATGGGTACATACAGGAATTTCCTTTATTGACTCAGAAGATGGGTACCATCCTTAAGATTTTGCTGTTCATTTATTCCCTTATTTTTGGTCTGGATTTTCCTTTAATTTTTCCCCATTTTGACTTTTTAAATTTTGGTTTGAGTTGTCCTTTATTTTTTTCCCAATGAGTAACCTTGTTGTATTAGCTAACCCACAGGTGAAATGGGTTCTAGGTGAGAACTGGGGCCCTCCCACTTCCATCAACATGGTACCAGTACACTGACTAGTTGCTGACCATTTAGAACAGAGATTACTTCTCTGGAAGCCCAGGGACCTGTAGGAGATCGATGCTTAACCTCTGCAAAATTGTATACAAAACCATTTTCAAGTGTATGTTTAGAATTACTTTCCTTTGAGAAGTTGAATAGTCTTCAGTGAATTCTCGAAGGGTAACCTGACCGAAAAAAAAGGTTGAGGGCCACTCCATTCAAAACAGAGAGGACAGGTAACAAATATCCAACCCTTGGATGTCTTTTCTTTGGCTTGTTTGTTGGCAGTAGTTTTCCAACATTTAAAAGTCATGGGATTTCCCATAAAATAAATTGTCTGCTTGTCTGGAAAAATCAGATCTGGCAACAGGACCCTAATTCCTGCCTGAAACTGAGTAAGGACTGCCCCCTCGAGATGGGGCGTTGTACTCTCCAGGGCCAGAAAGTCTACCACTTCTCATCTTTTTACAGAGCTGCTTCAACCATCTGCAAGTTTGTATTACTCTCCTCATTCCTGTAAACATTTGAGGGTTGCTCTAGCCAGGGGCTTAAAGTTTTAAGTTCTCGAACCAGACTGCATAGTCCCAAATATTGGCTTTACCCTTTGTTATCCTGTCCCTTTGGGGGGTTTTGTAAAATCTCTGTGCCTCCAATATTTCAAGGGTAAAATGGATACAATAAGAGTACTTTCTTATAGGATTATTGAAAGGATTATAGGAGTTAATACATGTATTTAGAAGAATGTCCAAAACCCTTGATAAATACCATTAGTATTTCAGCTGCACTGAAAACTTTTGACAAGATGACCTCAAATCTGTTGACCTGTGGATCTCCCACTTTGCATTGTTCTTTAGAACAGCTCATTCATTCCTTTATCTAAAAATCTAGAATGTATTTGCATAGATTATGAGCTAAACTCATAGTTGTTTCTCACAACTTTTAAATTCTATGCTATAGAATCTACCCTTTGGTGGACTGCTTTTTAAACGGCCACATTATCATTCCGGGAGCATCTGTGTTTGTGTGTGTGTGTGTGTGTGTGTCCTAAATAGTGTCTGCTAAAGATACAGTGAATATTTATTGAATCGAATAAGTAAGAGTATAGAAGATATTGGACTCTTAGCTAGGCTGAAATTGCTTAGTTCTGTACTGTCTTTTGGTATGAGATTTTATCAAATCTTTGGAAACAAAAAGTCAAGTCAATTTACTGGAGTTCTCCTCTTCTAATTCTTTCCTTCTTTTCATTTTCTCTATTAAAAAAGAAGTAATTACATTTTTAGTAGAATGTTCTTGAAAGCACTTGAGTTCCCTGCATACAAATGGCCCAGGAACCTGGAAAATAAATCCTACTCGTCTCTCACACACTTGGGGGCTGAGACTTTGTCCAGATGTTTTGTACCTCATCGGATGCAGCAAGGGTTGGCTAAAAATGCTGAGCTGGGATGGATGAAGGCTAGGTACCCACTCAAATAAGTGCATGACACTTAAAATAGTTTCATGATCACAACGACTGAAAATAATGTAATAATTACAACAGGTTCTTGGACCATCACTGAAGCCCTCGTTGCTTATTTCTTTTCCTCAGTTCTAGTTTCTAAGTTTATTGCTAGGGTTTGATGCACACGTATGTGTTAGTTTTTGAAACAGAATTTGAAGCTTGAGTGAAAGGTATTGCCCTTGTTCGCATTGATTTCCATTATTCCAGCTTCCATTTTTCTCCTCTCTTGGCTTGTGAGTGGTAGCAGAGCCAGGCTGCCAGTGGCATGTCTGACTGGGGTTTCAGAGCCTCATCTCCACAGAGACGCTTGGCTTAGCCAACTGGGTGGAAAAATCCAAAGGTTTAGACATAACCAAATTCAACCAAAGCCTCAATCTTTCCTTCTCCTCTGTTCTTTGTTCCGTCTAATGACTGGCTTGGAAAATATAAAAAGAGACTCTCCAGAAAAAGGATTAAGAAATAACAAAGGGGAACAAGTTGCTTTCTTGTTTTCTGGGATACTTACACCAGAACCTACTAAAGTATCTGCATCTAATTTTTTGTTCTCTATTAGGATGAATGCCATTCTTACATGCTTAAAATATTTTTTCAAAACAAACAGATATACATATGAACAAATAAGAGTTATATTTCCTGTAAATACATATGAACACAACTCCAATGAATCCTGAATCTTAAGTTTTTGTTCCCCAAGTCTGATGCTCAGTTCAGAACATGTGACTTTTTCTATAATGCTTGCAGGGCTGCCATAAATGATCATGCTGTATGTGTACTGAACAGAGTACCCAGTCAAGGGCTGAAATCAACTAGCGCTCCTTTTATTAAGTATCAGCTCCAAGCACGGGTCTGTGTCTACCCTAGAGGACATGCCTTTTCCGATTCTCATAAAGAGAAGGTACACAAATGACAGCATCACCTGACTTTAGAACATGAATGAACTCTAACGTCATGAATGCTGTCTCCCATGCGTGGTGTTCGGGTGTTTATTATCTTTAACAATATTGGGAATACAGGCAGTTGTTGGCTTCTTCCAATGCCCTGTCTGCCCTAAAATTCAACTAATTCCATACAGGCTTTGGAAAGTGAGTGCAGAATTTCTGGTCTTTGGGGTTTTTTGGGAAGGGGTACAAATCATAAGGTACCAAACACCCTTTTAGTGACTGTAGTTTTATAGGGGTCAATACATGGTAGCCCAGATCTAAGGTAAACCTCATGTTGGGTCAGAGTCTAAACACCTAGCAATTTTAGGTGCATATCAAGAACATGGGAGTAGCAGGAAACCTATCTGCTCTGTTCCTCTGGAGCAGAGTGCAAAGTCAGAACTTGAAGTTGCTCACCAGGACATTTGTGTAGGAGAGGGAATCTCTAACTCTACGGGAACTATTTCTCAGTGGTTCCTTTAAGTATATATCACTGATGATCTCCTAGTAGACCTTTTGAAAAGTGTAAAATGTTTATTAATTGGAACCGAAGCATAATTTCCTACTGACTAGTTTTGATGGTTTCATTTCCCTTAGGGAAAAAGATAGACCTTGACAAAAGAGGATTAATCACACTGATAGGTTTCAAAGTATATCCTGGAGTCAAGTTTGGTCTCCTGTGTCTTCCTTATCTACATAAAATAGTGTTCAGAATGATAAACCCAAGGCACATTAAAGATACCTAATCAATGAAAATTTTTTCAGTTCTCTTCCTTATGTTGTATTTACTGTCAGCAATACAGACCTATAAATGTTAGATTTTCCCCAAAGAAAATTTCCACAAAAGATTTGAAACTTTTAATTAGTCAGGAAATTACCCATTCCTTGAACCTTAATTGTTTGATGTCACTAGCAAAGTCCTGGTGAAAGCATGTTTAAGCTTCATGATTTGGTGGAAAAAAAATTTCTTGTTAATCTTACCCACCATACCTTTGTTTTCTGAAAACAGTATCATTTGATGCTTCTCCCACCAATTAGTGGGAAGAAGCTTTTAAGTTGTGTAGAATAACTTTTATTCTTCAAAAAGCTGACTGAGAAAAGAACAGCATGAAAACACATGGCAAAGAAAGGGGTGGGAATAGGAGATTGAGAGATTATCATGAGGATTTAGTAAGAGAATGACATGCCTCTTGAGATGTGTGGTGCATATAGAAGCAGTAAACATTAATTTCCTTCTCTCCCTCTACACTTTACCTCTGGACTCCTCCTTGCATTCTCTGCCAAGCATTTTGGCCAGAGCATAGTGGGTGGGCCAGACAGATTGGTTGGTCCCTAAAGAAAGGAAACCTATGGTCTCATGGGTCCCGGAGTCCAGCCAACTCCAGCCACTGCTGTCTCTTTTAGAACATGCCCATTGCAATCCTTGCAGAAGTGCCCCTGAGTACATTACTGTCTTGGGTGAGAAATGTCTGTGTGTATAGGGGGAAGGGTCTACACTGGGGAGGAGGGTGTCATGAAAGAAGTAGAGTTGGGGCATTGGTGACCTACCTTTATTCCATATCTGTTGTGCTGAATTTAAATCTCATTTGAGGAAGTAACTAAATTGTGTAGAAGAGTGTAGAGTGCTTGGCAGGCTGTGTACTGTATTGTGAGATAAGTGGAGTTTCCCTTAGATGCAGTCTTACAGCTCACCTGTCTGTGACAAGCTCTTCCCACATCAGCACTAACCTGTGCTATCAGCTTCATTTCTTTGGGGCTCTGAAGGTGGGCAGTTCATTAAGTCGCTCCACACTGCCACTGGTTTTGATGTGTTTATTATCATAACAAGGAATGTTTTGTGTTTTAAAAAGAGAATTTTAGATGTATAGTATTTTAGCCCCAAGGTATCCATTTCTTGATAGTTTTCAGTGGCAAGACCCGGAAGAAGAGAACGTTTTGTTTGGGAGGACTTTCAGAGTTGTCTCTTAAACATCATCCCACTTGGCGGTTTGTTAAAGGAGTCCAGCACCTGGGTAATTTCTTCTTAACCCTCTGGAGTAGGGCTAGGACCAAAGATGTGCTGTCTGTGAAGAGTTTGGACTTTTGTTTTACTTTTTGTCTTTTTGAGAGATAATGCTTTAAAATCATAAATTTAGCAAAACAAGCATTGGGCCAATGGGAAAACAATGTCCTCTCCAGCTTCCCTACTCTAGCTGTGTGAGATCATGTGAGTTATTTAACCTCTCTGAATCTTCATCACCTGTTCTATTTTTAAATGGACATATGAAAAGAAAAATTTTAAAAGAGGATTGGTACCCAGAATTGGCACAGACAGACTGATAAATGATAGGCACTCTCCTGTTTTGTTGATGTGAGCTTCCACTGGTGCAGCTTTTATGGAGGATAGCTTGACAGCGTGTATCAAAATGTTTGTTCTGCTACCCTTTGGCCGTGAAATTTCCCCTTCCTAGAATTTTTCCTGAGAAGATAATTGAATATGTGTAAAACCAAATGTCTTCATAAAGATATTCAATGCAACCTTACTGAAAATTATGAAAAAAGTTGGAAACAATCTAAGTGTTTGTCAATATAAGAATAGCTAACTGAGGGACATCCCTGGCATTCCAGTGGTTAAGACATCATTCACCTTCCAATGCAGGGTGAGGGTTCGATCCCTGGTCGTAGAACTAAGTTCCCACATGCCTTGTGGCCAAAAAACCAAAACACAAAACAAGCAATATTGTAGCAAATTCAATAAAGACTTAAAAAAAAGGTCCACATCAAAAAACAGTCTTAAAAAACAATAGCTAACTGAATTATATATAAAAACTGTAAACATCATGAAATACTATGTGGTCATTAAAAGTGATAATGTACAGGTATATTGATTGGCATGGACAGTTAATCATAGCATATTAACAAGTAAAAAAACAGTATCACAGAATGGGCGTGCTCCATCCTAAATAAATGCCCCAACAACCAGTCCTTTTTTATAGGCAGAACCCACAAATTATCTCTGTCCCCTAATCTTTCTCATCTTCCATATCTAATCCATCATGAAGCCTTTTAACTCCGAATGTCTTTCAAACCGTCCACTTCCCTCCAGCTCCACCATCCCCACATCTAAGGTTGGTGTTCAGTTAATGCTTGTGAAGTGAATGCTGGGTATGGTCCCATTTGTGACATGGCACATCTATTACACGTGTGTGTGAAGAAACAGGTGCCTGGAGGGGTGTTCACCAGACTGCTGGCTGTGGTTTCCTGTTAGGTGGTGGAATTCAGCATTATTTTTACCTTTTCGTTTGAATTTTCCTGTGTTGTTTGAAAAATTAAAAAATAATAATGTATAACGTACTGCCTTAGCCAACCCCCCAAAAAACTATTACGAAATAGGAACAATAACCATTAGCTTACCATTCTCTCTGGATAAGCATAATGTTCAAATATAGTAGTACATGTGAAAGTTTTTATAATATGAAAACAAAGTTACTAATATGGTTACTGTGAGCCATCATAATGATAATAATAATTTTTTTAAAACCGCAGATGTTAAAATTTCTTGAATACCTGTGCCTAGTGTTTTAGGCATATTAACTCATTAAGCCTGTGATACTATTAATGTTCCCATTTTAGAGGTGAGGAAACTGAGGCCGAGCCAGATTAAATAATTAACCCTGGCAGACCCAGCTGGGAGAGTAGAGCCAGGATTTGAACCAGACACAGTTAAGCCCCAGGGTCTGAGTACTAACCACTGTGCCATAATCATAACACATTGAAGACGCAGCAGAGGTAGAACTTATCTCCAGTGTATCAGACTCTCCCCACTGTGAAGCCCTTCAAGGGAGGTTCATACACTTTACCACCTCTGTTAATTTAGAAAGACTTTCAGGCACTGCTGAACGATTTGGGGAGTAAGGCCAAGCCACGTGACCACTGCTGGACGTAGTTTCATAGATTACACATTTAAGTATTAGAGGCAGATGACTTGGGGAAGAAAGGAGAAACTAATATTTGGGGCATGTTAGTTTTTATCCGCAGGGTACTATGTAGATACCATTGTGTTGAATCTTCACAACACGGCAGAAGGTGTTATTATTTTCGGTTTGCAATCACTGATAAGGTAACTGAGATGTGGATTTATGACGTAATTTGCCCAGGTCTTCACAGGTATTAAGTTGGAGAGGAGGAGGCCCGTCAAGACTCCCAGTTTCACTCTGTCCACCTCTGTTATTCTCCACTTGGGAAGCTATCACCCAGGGGCTGTGTGTCTTAGCAAAGTTATTAAGAGGAAAGACTTTGAGAAGATCAATATTTGGGGGCTTGAAACCTGATCCTTGAGTTTACTAGTTGTGTAGATTGAGGCAGGTTAGCATCACGAGCCTCAGTTTTCTCATCCTCAAAGTGGGAATAATAAAAATATCCCTGCTTCTCAAGGAGAGAATATTAGTTACTCTGTGTCTTCAGTTACTCTTGCAAAAGCGTGTATAAGCCCATACAAAGGATTACAAAGATGTCAATAAGGCTGAGCTTTTAAGAACCCCAGACTGGACATTTCTCGAAACTTGACCACCTATTTTATACCTAATTTCCGAAGTTATCATAAGTGCAGGCTTATTATAATACGTTCTCTCTATGTGAAATTTCTTTTCTATCTTAGTTGGTCTCTTCCTTGTCTTCTCGATAAAGCACACACACTGTGGTGTCTAGGCCTTGGCTCCTGGGTGCCTCCTGGCTGGGAAAGCCTTCCCCTCCCTCAGGAACTGAATCAGCTTCCATGTACAACCTCCCTAATCACTTAGGTCTGAAGCAGTGTCCTTCTGTTATCAATGTCCATAACACTGAACAGGCCATTTAATATAAATTCCCTTGGAGGTTATATATTTCGTTATGGATTTATGTGTTTTCTTTAAAAATAGCTTACTAAGTCATTGAGGCAAGAGCATGCTTTTTCATCCCCAGAGAGGATAGCACAGGAGACACTCAGTACATAGTTGTTGATTGTTTTGATTTTAGAGAAAAAGGAAAAAGAATAGGATAAGATGGCAGCAACTTCATAGAATTATCTCAAGTCCAATAAAAAAGTAAAATGGTTTCCTGACATTGGTTGCAATACATGAAACTTTCCTTCCCCAGATCTCAGGGTCCCAATCTGGAAAATGGAGTTTGGCCATATCTTTTGTCTACCAGGTTTGACATAAAAAAACCTGATGAATGGTTGTAAGCTCTTTGGAAACATAAAATGGAAGGGGAATACTAAGTAAAAGGACTGATCGATACAGAGTTCAGCTTTGAAATTCTTTCATCTGCTAAAGCTGGTTTTCTTGGCAGTACCAGCAAGATCTGGAATTTTTTTTAAAAAATCATTCTTATAAATGTATTGATTGAATGTATTAAGATGCTTTATTACCATATCCATTTTCTTATAAGAAGGCATCCGTATATGTCAAATATAAGCCTCAAAAGACAATCAAATAAATGAAAATAATGCAAAGCAACTGAGGTTACACAGCATTACAGACTGCATTTTGTTCGTTTTATGCACATGAAAGAAAAGAACAAAGGGGTTGAAAGCCTTCTAGAATAATAAATGCCACATTCAGTGGAGAAGACACATTTTAATTTGCAAACATCTCCCACTGAGAGTGTGGCAGAATGAAAAAGAACCCTGTCCTGTAGGTACCTTAGTATCTCACTGCCTTTGAAGCTCTAAGGGGACTAGATCTTCAGTTTCCTCCCCTATGCAGGTAATAGAGAAAAGTGTGAATAAAGAAGTGTTCCATTCCCATATTTATTGCAAAGCATTCTCTATCCTGTTTCCTGATGTGCAAAAGCCAAGTTATAAATTTTTAGTGTACTTTTAAGATTCCACTGTTCGTCAACCTACTGTCAACATTTGCATCAACAAAGATGGGATATGAGGTGTTATCTTTGTCATCTTTTCAGCTATAAACTGGAATGGTGGCCAGAAAAAAAGAAAAAATGAGATTGGGGATTTCTTAGGAAGAGATGTAATAGCTAAGTACCTTATAGATATGAAAATGAAGTACCTTATATGAAATGGAGTACCTTATAGATAAGAGGCAAGACAACTGGTGAAGGAAAAAAAATTGTACCTAATAGGAGCTGCCCAGGATCCAGGTATCAAGGAGAAAAATGGCATATTCATAGCCCAGAGAGATTTCTAAGCATTAGAGATTGGGGTATATTATTTCTTGACATGTCTGGAGGCTCCCTGGATGGAAATCCTGGAACATATCTTAGAGAAAGCAAAAAGGCCTCAACAGAGAAGCTAAGAATCAGGCTGTCATTTGGACTAAAATAAAACCCATAGATATAAATGAAACAGCATGAAATAAAATAACTTCCCGGGTAAAAGGGCTATCAGTACACGATTCTGCAAGTCAAAAGAAGGTTTGGATCAGGAAGGCAAGTCTGGGGTTGAGGGAAGGGGAGGTAGGGTCAGGTATAGTGTAGAGTTGTATTGAAGTCAGGCCAGGGGAAGGCACTAGAGCCCCGTAAATGAGAGCCTAGGAAGCATGACTTCAAAGGAAAATGTGCGTGGTGGACAGGAGGACCCCGAGGATCAGAAACCTGAGTGTCAATACTTGCTGGGGAAGTGGGCAAGAAATGAAAAGGAGAGAGCCAGGTGAAGCAGCTGGAATCAGGAACCTGGGCAGGAAGACCTGGCAGCAGCCAGTATGAGCTGGAAAAGCAGGAGGATATTTGAAGCTAGACTTACTTCTCAGGCCCCAGACTTTAATATTCCTCCTGTGGGGACCAGCGCGTTTGGGTGACGTTCACAGAATTTCAGTGTTGGACAGGATTTCAGAGATCATCCGTGAAGTCCCCTCTATAGGCACCAAGCCTTCTGCAGTATTTCCATTGAGGGAGGGGAACACTTAAAGGAAGTAGGAAAGAGGGGAGAGAAATGGATACTTCTAACCCAATCTATAAATAAGACTCTAATTATTTGTAAGTCAGCCATTTATTTTGTATCCAGAGAACTCCACAGCTACATTCAAATAACCTTTTGCACCCTAACAATCTTAGTTGTTCATGTAGTGTTCAGACATTCCATCAGAGAGAAAAATTGCTTACTAAGTAGAAAGGAAATGCTATTTTTTCAAAGTCATGTTTTTTTTATATGGACATAGATCTTCCCTTCGGGTGTTGGTGATGGAGGCTTACAAGCTGTAGGGGACACTGGTGGCCCTGATATCTAAAGAAACCCCGATGGCTTTATCACATATTCCAAGTTTAACTTTTAATTTTAAAAATAAATGAATGGATAAAAGAAACATGTTTGAAAAAGACACAAAACCCTAGTTTTAGTCATGTGTGGGTACTCTATTTTAAGGATGTCTAATTCATACTCATAACTCAGATAATGTAGGGGGTGATCAATGAATATGAGATAATTTCCCATAAGATTCCTTTAAATAGTAAACTGCTTTGCTGCCTGTAATCCACACATCAATTTATGCAGAACTATTTCCGGTAATATAGTTCATCTCCAATTTATGAGAAAATACTATGTTTCAAAGCAGATTTTAAGTGAGTTTTTTGGAATCCAGAAGCAATTGTCCCAAAGAATGAATTTCAACCCAGTTAAGTCCACAGGTCAGCCCACAAAAAAAACACACTTTGCACTAATTAATCTGTGAGGCAAGTTTGCTTATCCACTTTTATTCCTCTTTTTTTTTTTTCCTGCCTCGCCGCGCATCTTGTGGGATCTTAGTTCCCCAACCAGTGATTGAACCCGGGCCACCGCAATTAAAGCACCAAGTCCTGGGCTTCCCTGGTGGCGCAGTGGTTGAGAGTCCTCCTGCCGATGCAGGGGACACGGGTTCATGCCCCGGTCCGGGAAGATCCCACATGCCGCGGAGCGGCTGGGCCCGTGAGCCATGGCCGCTGGGCCTGCGCGTCCGGAGCCTGTGCCCCGCAACGGGAGAGGCCACAACAGTGAGAGGCCCGCGTATCGCAAAAAAAAAAAAAAAAGCACCAAGTCCTAACCACTAGACTGCTAGGGAATTCCCACTTATCTACTTTTAGATCAAAAGAACTTTTAAGCAGGTAAAAAGCTATGACCACCCCATCTAAATAAATTCACCTGCTATGCACTTGCACACAAAAATTGATGTACAATTTGAAGAGGTAAAAGAACCCATTCAAATTTGCCCAAAGGTAGAGAATAATCATATTCAATAATTCTTTAGGAAAAGGTATATGTATTTTGGTTTCAGGTACTTACTAGGAGAAGGGGATTCTCCATCCCCCGTGTGGCTAAATGTGAGAGCCAGGGGTTTCCCAAAATCTAAAAGTTCAGTAGAATCTATGGTGTGGCAGAAGTGCTTTTTGTACGTTCTTAGTTCCAAGGAGGACCAGCATGCTTTCTAATCAAATGCCTCAACAGATTGCTTTTTTCCCCCCCCTCAACTTTTTATTTTACTTATTTTATTTTTTTAACATCTTTATTGGAGTATAATTGCTTTACGATGGTGTGTTAGTTTCTGCTTTATAACAAAGTGAATCAACTATACATATATCCCCATATCTTCTCCCTCTTGCGTCTCCCTCCCACCCTCCCTATCCCACCCTTCTAGGTGGTCACAAAGCACCGAGCTGATCTCCCTGTGCTATGCAGCTGCTTCCCACTAGCTATCTATTTTACATTTGGTAGTGTGTATATGTCAGTGCCACTTTCTCACTTTGTCCCAGCTTACCCTTCCCCCTGCCCGTATCCTCAAGTCCATTCTCTACGTCTGCATCTTTATTCCTGTCTTGCCACTAGGTTCTTCTGACCATTTATTTTCTTTTTTTTTTTTTAGATTCCATATATATGTGTTAGCATACGGTATTTGTTTTTCTCTTTCTGACTTACTTCACTCTGTATGACAGACTCTAGGTCCATCCACCTCACTACAAATAACTCAGTTTCGTTCCTTTTTGGCTTATGGCTGAGTAATATTCCATTGTATATATGTGCCACATCTTTATCCATTCATCTGTTGATGGACACTTAGGTTGCTTCCATGTCCTTGCTATTGTAAATAGAGCTGCAATGAACATTTTGGTACATGACTCTTTTTGAATTATGGTTTTCTCAGGGTATATGTCCAGTAGTGAGATTGCTGGGTGGTATGGGATTTCTATTTGTAGTTTTTTAAGGAACCTCCATACTGTTCTCCATAGTGGCTGTATCAATTTACATTCCCACCAACAGTGCAAGAGTGTTCCCTTTTCTCCACACCCTCTCCAGCATGTATTGTTTGTAGAGTTTTTGATGATGGCCATTCTGACTGCTGTGAGATGATATCTCATTGTAGTTTTGATTTGCATTTCTCTAATGATTAATGATGTTGAGCATTCTTTCATGTGTCTGTTGGCAATCTTCTTTGGAGAAATGTCTGTTTAGGTCTTCTGCCCATTTTTGGATTGGTTTTTTTGTTTTTTTGATATTGAGCTGCATGAGTTGTTTGTATGTTTTGGAGATTAATCCTTTGTCAGTTGCTTCATTTGCAAATATTTTCTCCCACTCTGAGGGTTGTCTTTTCATCTTGTTTATGGTTTCCTTTGCTGTGCAAAAGCTTTGAAGTTTCATTAGGTCCCATTTATTTTTGTTTTTATTTCCATTTCTCTAGGAGGTGGGTCAAAAAGGATCTTGCTGTGATTTATGCCATAGAGTGTTCTGCATATGTTTTCCTCTAAGAGTTTGATGGTATCTGGCCTTACATTTAGGTCTTTAATCCATTTTGAGTTTATTTTTGTGTACGGTGTTAGGTAGTGTTCTAATTTCATACTTTTACATGTAGCTGTCCAGTTTTCCCAGCACCACTTATTGAAGAGGCTGTCTTTTCTCCACTGTATATTCTTGCTTCCTTTATCAAAGATAAGGTGACCATATGTGCGTGGGTTTATCTCTGGGCTTTGTATCCTGTTCCATTGATCTATATTTCTGTTTCTGTGCCAGTACCATACTGTCTTGATTACTGTAGCTTTGTAGTATAGTCTGAAGTCAGGGAGCCTGATTCCTCCAGCTCCGTTTTTCTTTCTCAAGATTGCTTTGGCTATTCAGGGTCTTTTGTGTTTCCATACAAATTGTGAAATTTTTTGTTCTAGGTCTGTGAAAAACGCCACTGGTAGTTTGATAGGGATTGCATTGAATCTGTAGATTGCTTTGGGTAATAGAGTCATTTTCACAATGTTGATTCTACCAATCCGAGAACATGGTATATCTCTCCATCTGTTTGTATCATCTTTAAGTTCTTTCATCAGTGTCTTCAGCTGATTGCTTTTAAACTAGTTTTTCCCTTCATTGTCCACCAGGAAAGAACTTTCTACCCTTCAGAATAAATGAATAAATCTGTTAGCAACAGTGAGAAACCAGTGAAGTATGAAGCAGTCTCTGGTACTTTCTGTTTTGTCTTTTCTTAGATTCCGTGGTAAAAGGGAGAAAGTTCAGAGAAATTCCAACACTGAGTACATGAAGCTTTAAAGTAAGACTTAAGTGAGGCTGGGCATTTAAGGGATTTCTTCCAAGTGGGTCAGAGGTCTAGGTAGAAGTGATGTGTGAGGTTTAGAAGGAAAGGGACACGAAGTGGGTGGGGTTGGGGGACATTGCCGGGACAAGCCAGCTCTGGAAGCAGAGGAAGAAGAAACAACCCGAGGGTGACTATATCCTTTATGTTTTCCCTCTCCCCTCACTACTGACAGCCTTCCCTTCACGATCTGCCATAGACTGACTCTTTGATAAAGAAAAGGATGACGAAATCTAGAAAAGAAGGAGAGAAAGAAAAGAAGTAGATACCAGGTTGTACTGTTGAGGAAGAGAGTGAGAGAAATACAAATTCTTGCCTCCGTGGTCTACCAGCTGCCGTTACTACTCGTAATTTTAGGTGTGCAGAGAAAGTATTTGTTGGGTATTTGTAGCCAAGCAGCAACTCTCTGACATTCTCTCATCAATAGCAAAATATTGCATACCGCTTGTTTTGTAAATCAAGAAACCCAGTGAAAATCTCTAAAAGAATCTTCCTTGCATCTGAATTCACATACATTTCTGACTTCTCAGAGAGCCTTAAGGTTGGAAAGCTTCAGAATCCACGGGTACACTAAGGAAGAAAGTGATAGTAGTATTCCTCAGCGGATATGAAAAAATATCTAAGAGAACACCAGAACCAGAAGATCATGGGTGGTCTGAAGACTAGGATGGGAGAACATAGTAACCGTTTAGTTCTAGGGATCAAACAGCCACCCTGGCTGCAGAGCTTCCTTCCAAGGCAGCATGATATACATGATGTGCTTCAATCCAGGTGTTGGGGCCAAGTCCTACTAAACACGTGCTTTTGTGCAAACAGCAAGCATGTTCTTTGGTGAAGCTTTGTTCACCTGAAATACTTCTCTCATTCTCTGTTGGCTGCTTCATCTTTTGGATGAGGAGAATGGACGTGTGCGTAATTTAGACTGCTCAGTCAGCAAACAGTGGAAGAATCGAGACTTCCGAGTGGGTCAGCTAGCTCGGAACCAAAGCCCTATCTCTAGACCGTACCGAGGAAAGTCAGCGCAATTTTGTCACCTTCTCTCTCTCCTTCCCTCCTCTTCCTCCACTTCGATGTTCCCCTATCCCTCCTTCTCCCTTCCTTGCCGTCCCATTTCTCCCTCCAGTGGTAGATTAGTAATACCTGGGGGTATTCATAATCTTCCTGCTTTCCTCCTTCCCCACCGTGTTGACTTCTGTCCTCGCTCCCTCCCTCCCTCTCTCTTCCTTCCCTCCTTCCTTCCTTCCTCTCTTTGCAAGGTCTTCTTACCAGTTTCCACCCATTTTCTTATGTAAAGCACTTTTGAATTCTAGCCATCTGTGAATACAAGGCAGTGAAAAATATTGAAGTCACATCAAATTCCACTTGCTCTGCCAGTTAAAAATACAGATGCTTCCTGTTTTATGCTTTCCTCTCACTTTCTCTGGAGTTTAAACATGAAAATATGTTCAATGATAAAAACCAGCACATATTCCCTTTCACCAGGAAACATATTGCAAACAATGAAAGGTAGAGTTATTTTCCCAAGTCCAGCGGGGTATTAAGATGTTGGAAGAATCATACATAGAACCATAATTTCATAGAAGAAGAACATAATTATTCACAACGATCGCATTTTATAGGTGAAGAAATTGAGATCACAGGGAGTTGTTGTAATTGTTCTCATATGTGGTCCTCATGGACTTGCCAAAGTTCACATCCGCCTACGTTTTCACCTAGCATAGCTGGGCCTCAATTGCTCCATGATGCGTTTTTGCTATCCACCACTTTCAAATAGGATTCTTTCGCTACTGGGAGAGGCCAAATCCTTGAGCAATGAAGCGTTAGCTTGAAACTCAGTTTATGTGCTGGAGTGAAAAAAGCAGTGCAGGACTGAGTGACTGTCAGGACAACTGGGTTCTAGTTACACCTCTGTTGCTACCTATCAAACCTTGACAAAAATTTGTACTCTTGGCCCACGAAGGGGCTAGGTCAAATGATCTCTAAATTTCCTTCCAGCTCTTTGAAACTTGATTATTTTTTTCTCCCTTTACTTTTCTGCTGACCCAAGAGTGTATGACATTGACCACATTATTAACTGCTGTAAATCTCCATTTTTCCAAGTGCAAAGGGAGGGGAACACATTCCCATATTTTCCTAGCTTATACCTACTATATGATCTTGAATTAAATGGACTGTTTTTAGAAATCACATTAAGTCTTTTATATCTATAGGTATTCTAGCTTTAGCGACTTATTAAATAAGACAGTGGTCATACCGCTGGGCAGTATCCTTCACTGTAAAAACACTGTATTGACCACGATTCTCACCCCTCTTGGCTTCTACCACATCTTCTTATATAAGCTGTTATAACCCTTGTAGTACTATGGTATAGCACATTGTATGTCACTGTGTTCTCCCCCTCCTGTCATACCTGGTCTTGTCCTAGCATTTCCTATCTCAGTGACTAGCTTCTCACCCATTTTAGATAGATACTTTCTCACTGTATATTTCTTACTTCCTTATATCCAAATGATTCACCAAGGCCTTATTGATCTTATCTCCCCCATGTCGTTCAAATTCATCCACTTCTCCTTCTTTCTCCCACTATGTCCTGGTCCACTGCCCAAACCCCCCAATGGCTTTTCACTACTACTTTTTTTATAATATTCAATTGCACATGTTTTTATTGGAAAGAATTCAGGTTTTTCATTTCATCACTAGACTGCTGTACAGAAAAAAAAATTTGTTGAGTGAAGAGTTTATAACTGTGTTATAAAGTTATATATGCATGAGCTATGTTTTTTTCCTCTATTTTTAAAAAATGTAGTTGATTTACAAAGTTGTGTTCATTTCAGGTGTTCAGCAAAGTGATTCATTTATATATATATATAACATAATGCTATAACGTATATATATTTCAGGCTTTTCCATTATAGGTTATTACAGGATATTGAATATAGTTCCCTGTGCTATACAGGAAGTCCTTGTTGTTTATCTACTTTATATATAGTAGTGTGTATCTGTTAATCCCAAACGTCACTACTCTTGATATGAAGATCGGGATCCTTACCAGAACTTCCCCGGCAGGCAGTTCCTGGCCCTTGCCTCTGTTCCCAGTCTCCTACTGTATCCACCTAACCCACTGTTGCCTCCTTAGGTCCCCTTCCTTGCCATCCTCTCTTTGGAGACAGGCTCTGCTGTTCCCTGTGGTTATAAAGTGCCCCCTAGCAGTCATCTAGTTAACTCTTACTCGTCTGGATTCACATTAATGACCGTGTCCTCAGGGAAGCCTTCTCTCACTTCCCTAAGTCAGTTCCCTCTGTTATCTGTCCTCATGGCTCTCCATAGCCTTGTTTTTCTTGCAGTCATCATAGTTGCAGTTTTACACTTGCTCCTGTGATGCTTTTAAAATTGTTTTTGGATACCTTCTCCCTCATTAGGTTGCAAGTTCCATGACGCCAGGTCTGTCTTCCTGTCACCATTGGAACTGCAGTGCCTAGCACAGTTTTTGGGGCATAACAGGTACACACTAAAATGTTGTTGGACAAATGAGTAAATTCATGAATGGAAAGAAAGAATAGAAGCTCCTGAGATCAAGGGCTCTATCCTCACTTCTTCACATTCAGGGTTGGAACCAACTCTAGGAGGCCATTAATAAATTAGTGTTCAAAGAATAAAGCGGATGAACATTGAAGCACCCACTGGGCTGGGAAGTTCAGAAGTTTTGTTTAAAGTGCTAAGATATGGAGTTACTCATGTTTTAAAGGAGCAACACTGTTAAATATAAAATAACTGTTCATCAATATAGCCTCTAACCAAGCCTCAATATACTGCAAAATGAAGTATTTCAGATGTCAAGTTCGAACTCCCTTTCCTTATGTGTATAAAGAGAAATACCAAGACAAGCTTTAAGTGCTATAAATTCAAACAAGAGGGAAATCAGTAAAAACTGGAGTTACCAGGAAAAGCTCCCAAGAGGCTATGCTTGAACTGTGCTTTGAAAGTTAATTATAGTTTGAACAGGGGAGTGTGTGTGGCTTGTTTCTTTTCTGTCTTTTTTATCTTTTTCAAAGTTTTCTCATTTATTTATTTATTTATTTGGCTCTGTCAGGGCTTAGCTGCGTCATGCAGCATCTTCGTTGAGGCATGCGGGATCTTTCGTTGCGGCATGCGGGCTTCTCTCTAGTTGTGGTGTGCAGGGTTTTCCTTCTCTAGTTGTTGGAGCCTTGGCACAGGCTCCAGGGCGCGTGGGCTCTGTAGTTTGCAGCACACGACTCTCTCGTTGAGGTGCACGAGCTTAGTAATTGTGGCACACGGGCTTCGTTGCCCCGCGGCATGTGGGATCTTAGTTCCCCAACCAGGGATGGAACCTGCGTCCCCTGCATTGGAAGGAGGATTCTTTACCACTGGGAAGCCCCTGGCTTGTTTCTTGAAGATCTGTCTACATGATGACTGATCCCCATTTACTGTTTCTCATACACTGTCTGCCTGGCTCCCCCAAACTCTGTGTCCTGGGATGTCAGACTCCTGGGATGTCTGGGATGTCAACAGACTCCCTTGCCCTCTGTCTTCAAGTTGGGTTTCCCCAAAGGGAGGCACGGGCCGGAGGTTGTAGGGTGGAAGGAGAGAATCCTAGGCATTCATTTCCCCATGAATGCTCCTTACCTGGTCATGGTTGGCAGTAACTAATTCCTCTTCTGAAGGCCACAGCTCCTGTTGCATGCCCCCTTCTAACTTACAGCTACAGTTTCAGTGGGTTACCCCTTCAGACCTCGGGGATGATAATGGCTTTCTGATGCTCTGATCCCCAGCATACACTTAGACTCTGTATTTATTCATCGTGGGGATGTCATATGTTTCCTGCCAAAAATGAGCGAGTGGGATTAAAAAAACATTGGTAAAGAAACTGTCAGCCTGTCAATGGGAATTCTTCTCCAACAAAATATAGTTGTATTTTTCTCCTCTTGTTTGTTCAGTTCAGATGATACATATGCTTTACCTCAAAACAGATCACCAAGCAGGCATCACTGGAAACTGATTTTCACAAGCTGACCAGCAGAATGAAACGTGTGTCCCTAAGTAAAACAGAATAAGATGGGCCAATAGACGATAGAACACGTGCTCCCCCCTCCCCTTTCCCCACCACATACACTTACTGCACTGAGTGGATCTTCAGAGAAGATAAGCCAGTAAGAGAGAAACCCCCATCTCTGCCCCCCTCCCTAGGTATCTACATAGAAACACTCCAGTTATTCCTAACATCATGGACTCAGGAAAGAGGAAACGTGAGAGGCCATCCCTGCTGGAATGGTTGGGAGCTAAGGGTGTGGGTAGGAAGAGAGCACAATTAAAGTACTGAGGTTTGAGCCCAGAAGAAAGCTGCTCTGTCACATCCATCCTGACTGTGAAATCCATCCATCCAAGACATACCACCCCAGATAGACACTCACTCCTCCTGCAAAGGAGATGGGCAGGGGTCAGTGGTGCTTACCCATGGTCCAGAGGGAGCTGTTGTCACTTCATCTGCCATCATTCACACCTATTGAGAGGAGAACAATGGCCAATACACAGAAGCCTTCCTTGGGACCAACTTTTGAGTTGTATAAGCAGTAACAGCAGCATTGATCTTCGCTTATCAGCATTTTCCATCAGTAGCAGCAAAACGAGTAGCTTAGCCAGCATAGTGTAGAACTATAAACTTTAACTTCTGAACTACGTCGATTGGTTAAAAAAAATTCAGCCTGTACGTGGCAATTGGGAATAGAATGATTTCCTCTAAAATTATTCCAAGTATTTTTAAAATAAATACTTGGTTGATGAAAAATATAGAATATGTGTGATAGGATAACTGAATACATTACATAATGTCCTTTGCCAAAAAAAAACCTTACATTATTACAATGGTTAGGAGGGAAATTAACCTGAGTAATCTTAATATAATAGTGCTAATAATCATAATGGAATGAATCACCCTGTATTGCAATTATGATTCAGTAATATATATTTTTGGAGATCAACTCTTTCATGATGTGTTGGAATGGAATGCAGTAACAGGAGAGCAGTGATTTCGGCTAACACCTTAAATATTCTGAAAAAAGCTAGCACAGCAGAAGAATCCATTTTCTCCACTGAATTATTAAATGCCCAAAGAAGTGTCATGGGGCAGATAAAGAAGTATATGAGTCTGGAAATGTTAGATTGGCCTCTGATGGACAGAATTGTCAATTTGTTAATGAAGCATGGCTTGTGTTGAACAAGACAAGCTGGGTCAAGCATTTGAAGATGCTTTTGAAGTACTGAGGCAACATTCAACTGGTGATCTTCAGTACTCCTCAGATTACAAACATTACCTGGCTTTCATTAACCACTGTTCTCATGTCAGAGGAAATTCCAGCAGCTATGGTGTGCTGCCCACAGAGGAACTGGTCTACAATTGGAGAACAGTAATATATTTATATAGAACAGTGCCGCGGACCTCTGTTTTGAAGGAAATATTCATCAGTCTCTGCAGAACATCCCTGAAAACCAGCTGGTGCAACCTACTCGTCTCCAGCAAAAGGGAGGAAAAGGCAGGAAGAAGCTCCGACTGTTTCAATACCTTCATGAATCCCTGTGTAATCCCGAGATGGCATCTTGTATTCAGTGGATAGATCAAACCAAAGACATCTTTCGGTTTGTATCAAAAAACAAAGAAAAACTTGCCCAACTTTGGGGGAGAAGAAAAGGCAACAGGAAGACCATGACTTACCAGAAAATGGCCAGAGCACTGAGGAATTATGGAAGAACTGGGGAAGTCATCAAAATCCGGTGAAAGTTAACTTACCAGTTCAGTGAGGCCATTCTCCAAAGACTGTCTCCATCTTATTTCTTGGAAGAAGAGAGCTTCTACTCACAGTATGTTCAACCTGATCAAGGATATCTCAGTTTAAATAACTGGAATGCAAATTATAATTATACATACGCCAATTACCATGATCTAAGTCACCCTGATTGCTAAATATACTCTTATACATCAAAATTTTCTGGCATCAGAAATCCCTACAAGTTTTAGGATTTTTCTCTGAAAGCAAATACTGAAAAACAAAACAAAAACCCCAAACTTCAGGGCTTCCCTGGTGGCGCAGTGGTTGGGAGTCCGCCTGCCGATGCGGGGGACGCGCGTTCGTGCCCCAGTCCGGGAGGATCCCACATGCCGCGGAGCGGCTGGGCCCGTGAGCCATGGCCGCTGAGCCTGCGCGTCCAGAGCCTGTGCTCCGCAATGGGAGAGGCCACAACAGTGAGAGGCGCATGCAAAAAAAAAAACAAAACCCAAACTTCTTTATTGCTATCTTTTATGAAGTAGCATATAATCTATACTAACTTGGTGAAAAATTTTGCCAGTGAACAACTTTAAAATGATCAAGTCCCATTTGAAAATATAGACTAAATGTCCTTTCTTTTACTATTGTCTATGTAATACTTCCTTCTAGATTAATAATGCTAGTGGAGATACTTGGATGTACATATTGATTTAAACATTATTTTCCTGTCATACACTCAGCCAAAAAAGTAATCCCTCTAACATGTATCCAACAGCTTTAGCAACAAAACAAAAAGGATTGCCTATGATAGTGTTCCTGCTAAATTACATTCATGGCTTTAAAAATTTCAGTGACTAAAACTAGAACTACCATATATGGGTATACATCCTAAGAAAATGAGAACACGAATTGGAAAAGATATATGCACCCCAATGTTCACAGCTGCATTTTTTTTTTTTTTTTTTTGGCCACACTGCACAGCTTGTGGGATGTCAGTTCCCCAACCAGGGATTGAACCCAGGCCTCTGCAGTGAAAGCGCAGAATCCTTACCACTAGACTACCAGGGAACTCCCATAGCAGCATTATTTATAATAGCCAAGATATGGAAGCAACCTAAGTGTCCATTAACAGATGAATGGATAAAGAAGATGTGGTAAATATACACAAAGGAGTACTACACAGCCATAAAAAAGAGTGAAATTTTGTCATTTGCAACAACATGGATGGACCTGGAGGGTATTATGCTTAGTGAAATAAGTCAGGGAGAGAAAGACAAACACTGTATGTTATCATTTATATGTGGAATCTAAAAATTGAAACAAATGAATATAACAAAATAGAAACAGACTTAAAGATATAGAGAACAAATTAGCTACCAGTGGGGGGAAGGAAGGAGGGAGGGGGCAAGATAGGGGTGGAGGATTAAAAGGTACAGACTACTATGTATAAAATAAATAAGACACAAGGGTGTAATGTACAGCACGGGGAATATAGCCAATATTTTATAATAGCTTTGAATAGAGCATAATCTAGAAAAATACTGAATCACTATGTAGTACACCTAAAACTAATATAATACTGTACATCTGAAGCTGATATTGTAAATCAACTATATTTCTATAAAATAAATAAATAAAAATTAAGAAGTAAAAACTTAAAAAAAAAAAAGAAGTATATGAGTGTGGCAGAGGAAGAGTGTGTGTTTCTTCTCCTAGGAGGCATCTTGTGGAAGCCAAGTTGGAGAGAGGGTGGGATAAGGAAGGGTGAGCTGGAAGAATTCTCAAGGCAAAGACAGATACCCACAGAATGTGTTATTCAGGCCTCGGCTCCCATGGGCAAGCTGGGTTCACTCTAAGGGACTAAGAATACGACCAATTCAAATATGCAGATGAAGGGTAATAAAGATATAGGTAATGTTTGCTGAGCACTTGCTGTATGACCAGGAAGTGTGCTAAGGCTTCCCCAGAGATAATTCACTCTCACAGCCACTCATGAGACAAATCATTATTTTTATCCTCATTCTTCAGATGAGGAAACTGAGTCAGTGGTGTTAGGAAACATGCTCAAGGTCATACCAGTGGTAACTGTGGGGCTGGGATTTGAGCTCAGCCTGACTCCAGAGCCCACGCTCTTAACCATTAAGTGAAATAGGATAGCATCATGTTCAGGATGTCTTTAGGTGTGTATATACACACACTCAAATATTTGGAGGCAACAAGGCCCTATGTCTGGGTTGGTGCTAAGGCAAAAATACTTGGAGATGCCTCTTTCGGTTGCCAGCTTTTGGCTTTAATTAAATTTCTTATGTCCATATTATTAAAATATATTAAAACTAGATTAAAACATGCCAGACATTTTGTGGATTTTATAGAGCATTTCCATTCACAAACACTAATCCAGGTAGATAGATTCTTCTCTTAGTTCTCTGAGTGGTGATTTCTAAAGTCCTGTAGAAAAGCCTTTAAAAAAAAAAAACTATGGACTTGAATACCTATATTTTAGTATATTAATGCCTTGTGTCTTAAGGTTGTTCTTTACTCACCTTGAAAATTGATATGTTACATGATGCCCACTTTACAGATAGAGAAAGTTGTGTCTGCAAATGATAAACCCTAAAATATAGCCAAAGATAATTAAATCCACACTTTGTTTCCTTTTATTGAGCCACATTGATGTCTTTAAGCATCATCAGGGGAGGGAAGTTAGCATTCCAGGTCTTTAGTTTCTTAGCATACAGTAAGACTGAAGAGAGTAAATATAAATATACTTCATCTCATGGTCCCCTGGACCCGAATTTCTGGAGTTCTGAGTTCTCCTCTATTCTACCCGTCATTTCCTCATCAAGCATTGTTTCCTTAGAAAGGGTTAAAACAGTTATTATATGTGTAATCAAATAGCTGGTATGACTTAAAATTGGTAAACCATTAGATAAATTATAATTGCAAATTCTGAATAAGAAAACAAAAGACATCAGAAAGTCTTAGGCAGAGACTCACTGAATCAATTAAGGATAGAGAAAAGGTTGTAGTACAAGCTGGCAATATTGCTTATATATTGCCTCATGTATATAATAAAAGAGTGACTCATGAACCTGAAATTATAAAATTAAGTATGGGAGATATGTAATATTAGATCATCCTCAAATGAAAAACAGTGTATTATTTATATCAAAAATAGTATGCCACGTAACGCATTTTATGTATAGGCATTTTGTTGGTGTACTAGTACATGCAAACTTGGAAAAAAAGAACACTATTATTTTTATGATTTAGTTGGGGCATGACAACTGCTGTTTAAAAGAAGAAAACAACTCTTAGTGTTTTAATACAGTAAAAACTTATATCTTACTGACTTAGATTCCAGCACAGTTGTTCTTGGTTGGGTTACTCCTCTAAGAGGTGACTTGGGGATCTTTTTCTCCTGTGCTGTAACAGAGGACGATGCCTCCTCCATCTTTGACACTTGGCTTCAGCGTCACTCTGGCAATATACAGCCAGGATTGTAGGCAGAATGAGAGTGTCCAAAACAGCACATGTGCACATGAACACACACATACACACACACATTCTTAACTGCCTTGGTTTGGAAGTGACACTCGCCTTCTGCTCTCATCCCATTGGTCAGAATTAGTCACATGACCCCCACCTAGGTTTAAGGAGGCTGGGAAATGTAGTTTGGTTCTGTGCTCAGGGAGAGGGAACATATTTGGTGCTCATTTAATCACTCTCTCTGACAGAACTGGTTCAAAAGTCGTACCAGTAAAGTTAAAAATAATTCTGTTCATTGCACTCCACAAGATGAATTGATTAAAGTAAAATATATATGCATACCCTTGTACCCTTACTTTGCATAGTGAAGCACAGTGCAAAGCATATTCCTTAAGCTACTAATTTCAAGACTTGCCATTATAAACTATAGGCATGTGTCTCTAAATTGATGTGAAAGAAATATCGGATCTCAGAAAATATATCATCTGTCATCATGTTGGCAACCTAATCAATACCTGAAGATTGCTGAAATATTTGGACCAGAAGAGAATGGAAAGGTCATCTCCATTTTGTGAGAGAGTGTGTAAGTGTTTCACCTGGGATTCAGTTGAGTTAGTATTTCATAAGCATAGATATAAATTTGGCTAAGGGGCACTGCGACAATGCAGCAAAAGTCATGGGGAAAAAATCATTGTATTTTCAGACTAAAAATTAAGTGTGTAAAAAATTTTCTAAGAAAAGAAGTACCTCAGGTAAATGGCATTTTAAAAAAGTAACTGAAAGAGAAAACAGAACATATAACAGAAACGGTAATAAAAAGTCTCAGTTCCATGGGAAATATTTGCCAATTACTCTCTTCTTCAGCCATACTTGAGTTCTGAGATAAACTCAAGACTCTTGAGTTATGACTGACCATATATGTTTTGTGAATTGGAGAGTGGGTTAGCAAATTCAGGGTTCAAAAAAATTGTGGGATTTACTACTGTGCTCTTTTGGATTATAAATTTGGAAGAAAGTTGCTGCCTAGAAATATGTGCTGTGTGTAATTACTCCCACCTGCTGGGTAAAATCTTTACTACATGGGCATTGAACTTCACTGCCACCGCAGGGTGAGGAAGAATGCAATACGACCCCGCCACATCACAGGGTTTGTGAACAAGAGCCTTTGTTCACGGTGGCTCTTGGCCTGACGGTCACTTCCAACTTCCAAATGTAGCTTAACTTAGACTGGAAACCGCAAGGCAATGCTTATCCTCTGAACAGAAAGATTTATTTCTCCCCTAAAAGAAAAGCCAAATGGAGGGGGAATGGAATGACCAGTGAACCTGCCATATTTATCCAGTAGGTGGTTAAGCTCTAAGGGAAGTGAGACAGGAAGGGAAATGGTTCTAAGTTCCCGTTTTTCAGCTAATGGGCCCACATGGCAGGAACTTTTCCTTGGTCATTGGACACCCTACCCTATCCTTGGTCATTGGACACCCTACTTATCCTTGGTCATTGGACACCTTCTTGGTGTGTGTGAAAGTGCTGAATTCCGAAACAGAGATGAGTTTCCAACTCTTAAAGTTACACTACACTGTTTGGTAAAGGATAGTGGGAACCCACAAGAGTATATTACAGTCTTTGATGATCTGGGCATCAAAACATGGGCAGGCTTTTGTTTCTAAGTGGAAGGGAAGTTTTCTGGGGATGTAAAACCTGGGAAGAACATGGATAAGCATCTATGCTGCTGTATGAATAACTCCTTTCACCCTTGGCAGGTGACATGAGGCTTAGGAGAAAACATGGTTTGGGTTTTCTTTTCTTTTGCTTTGCTCACCAGCACTGCTACCCCTCCCCACCAGTAGTTTAGGAAGGAGAGTTCCCGAAATGTAATCCTCTTTTGTCCCCAAGAATGGGTCACAATTGGAAGTGTATAAGTACTCCTTCTTAACTCATCTCCTCGGTCCTGGAAGAAGACAGACATAGTTAGCAAAGGTGAAGACACTGGTATGTCAGGAATATAATTCATGTTAGGGTTCTTGGCCTTGAGTTTGGCTCCTGTGTGATGGACAGAGCTGAAGAGCTTCCTTTTATGCTAAGAAGTCTTTGGTTAAATTGCAGGCTTGGTTTTCTGTCCTTCAGCAACTAAAGTAAAGAGAAATCAGTGGCAACATAGAACTCATGAACCACTGGCTCCTGTAACTGGCAATGGCAATTGTGTGTGTGTGTGTGTGAATTTCTTGTTTTTCTTCTTATTTTTATTTTCTCACTTTACCCCACCTCAACCTTTTAATCACGCTTCATTCTGTATGTTCTGTTGCCTTCATGTCTTCCTTCTCTTGGTTTCCCTATTCTACATCCCTTTTTCCTTTACTCTTTTAACCTCACTTATAATAACGCCATCAGCTGTAAACACTACGGAAAACGCTCGTTTCACTGTCTCCATGTGAAAAAAAAGAAAAATTCAACCAAGGGAGAGGCTGAAAACATCTATCTTTGAATTGAGAAGGCTTTCTGCCAAGAAAATTATCTTCTGAACCTCCTTAGATCTTGCTGTCCTCATGAAACACACCAGCCAATAAGCTGCCTCCCGACATGAGCTTGAATATCTGGGTTGACTTTGGCTGTGAGCCGTTCCAGCCAATGAAAGCAGACATCGTAAGCCAGTGTTTCCCAGATAGTTAGATTTTATGGGACAGTAAAATCTCCAAAGAAAAAAATGAAGAGACTGATATAGATTGCCTTTTATTTAGATTTTAACAAGTAAAACGTTTTTAAAAACTCCATTATTACCATTATTTCACAAAAAGGGGCATTTTAGGAAAGATAATCTCAACATAAGTTGAATAAATTTAGCCTATGAAAAACCCACTGCTTTGCCTTTATTATCTCAGTTTATCAAAGACTGGGTATGGATATCAACCAGCATTGATACAACTTTAGATCCTTGAGTCCAGTAAAACTGTTCCTTTTCCCATACCAGTGGTTAAGCCTTTGGGCTGATGGCTTTGCCTCTCAGGGGCCCTTATATCCTGCTGCCTTTATACTGAGGATCTCCATTTCATTCTTCGAGTTACAATGTCCCAAAAAGGCTAGTGGTAAATTCTTAGCCCCGATGTATAAATGGAAGCATAAGAAATAAAATGAATTTGACCCACACAGAAAAGCTAGTGAGTGGGTCAGCTTTATTTCTACATTTTTGTGGGGGGAAGGGGAGTTCTGTGCAAGCCAGGGTCGTAGGAGCCCCAGACAGGGGTAGGTAGTGGGAGAGAAGGTATGGGAGGAGCGAGGTGCTGAGAAGCACAAAGATGTGGCCCTATTCTTGAGTGATTGCCATCTAAAAAGACATAGATACGTACCCAGTTCATAACACAAGACAGACATTAGTCAATGCTTAATAGATACATGAGAAAGTACTATTGAAGGGCAGAGAAAGGAGTAATTCCTTTCACGGAATTAGTACTTCAGAGATCACGGAAGTAGTATTATGTGTAATTATGTTATTGCGTGATTACTTGATCATTTCTCCCCTTCACAGCTACAGTATAAGATCTATGAGGGCAATATCCCTATCAGATGCGACAACCTCTGTATCACAACTCTTAGCATAGTGCCTGGTATCTAGTACATGACCTACAATATTTCCTGAATGAGTAACTGAGTGCCTACAATGGTAGGGGCTATGAAAGATACCAAGAAATTAAGGTTTCATTCATTGCCTTTAAAGCATCTGCAAGCCGATAGGTTTATAACATGGCAGATGTGTTCAGTCAGCTCTTTGCTTGTGTAGGAGATCACAGATGGTCATAGTAACTTAATTATTGCATTCTGAAATGGAATTTCATCTCCACTCAGCTTTTCCTTAGGCATGGTCTCTGATGCCATATTTACCAAGACATCTACTTGGAAGTGGACGTCATACTGTGTAGAACCATTACAGACAAATGTTATAGCCTCTTGCCAAGTAATGATTTATGCTGGGCAGTTGCTTCAAAGGCTGATTTTAGTCACTTTATTTGCTATATCCATGTACTTCTTGGGGAAGGGGGCCAGGTAGGGTGGCAATCCTTTTTTTTTTTTTAAGCTAGTAATTATTTGCAGACGTCCATGGGCAAAGTGCTAAGCTCACACCTGGGAACAAAATCCCGGGATAGACGGTGGCCATGGTGATATTATACATCTCCAGATTGTGGTTTGCCAATTGAAATGCAGACATGTGCAGAAATGGCCTCATTGTCACTCCTTGTTTTTGTAATATTATCCTTGGCTCCACAGATTTTTTTTTTCCTTTTTCTACTGTCAACAGTGTTTCAGCGGTGAGTCATATTATCCGGTGACGTCAGAGGAAGCAAAGTTACATATGTCAACTTGGCAGGAATTGTCCACTTACAGCAACTTTGTGATAAGTTGCATTTTTCTACCATTTTCACCTTGAGTGATGAAGTATCCACAGTTTGAAGAGACACCATGGAGCCTCCCTTGATGCTAACAGTGCTCTAATTGAGCAGCTATTGCTTCAGTACTGGAGGGGAAGGAACCTGTGATCTTCGGGTAATCCTTCCCTATGAGTAGTGGGAACATATTCCCAGAGTTGATTGCCTTTGTCTATAGGTAATGGAGGCTTAACTGGCTTAAAAGTTATAGCCAGTTTCATCCTCATTAAGTTTAATGGTTTGTGTAATGACCATGTGTGCAACTAATGGAATAACCAAAAGAACAATTCGTGAACTGTTTGTGGAAGGATACCTTTACCATTCAAAATGGACATTAAACTATGGCTGGTTTCATTGCAAGGCAAAACTTCCCTTCTTTATTTTCTAGTTAGGTTTATATGCAGCCTACAGGGTATGGTGTGAACTGTATCTCAGGCAAAAGGCTGAAGCTTTCAAGCTCACGAGTTTGGACTTTTGAGTGTTTTCTCTTATTATTATTGCTATTATTTAAATCAATGTGACATATAATGAGTAGCTCATAAAAATTAATTTAGATGTAA
The DNA here is from genome assembly GCF_059928025.1 of Delphinapterus leucas. Taxonomy (NCBI): domain Eukaryota; kingdom Metazoa; phylum Chordata; class Mammalia; order Artiodactyla; family Monodontidae; genus Delphinapterus; species Delphinapterus leucas. Next base: position 24,802,038 of record NC_143149.1, read on the forward strand.
GACAAATTAATGGAAGTTAAAGCCAAAAATCCAACTAGGGAGAGCCAAATATGCACATTAAAATGACAGCCTCTGCCCCATCCCTTGATGACCCATAGAAAGTAGGAAATTTTGGTTAAGATGGCACCTCATATTATGTAAACTAGAATGTAAGTGCCATGAGATTAAGAATTGTTTCTGTTTTATTCACTCCTGTATCCTCAGGGTCTAGGAAGTTGCCTAGCATATAACAGGTACTCAACAAATATTGAACATAAGTCGTTGATGCATATATATATAACCCATCTTGGGTGAGATAGCTTTGTTTCATTTCCGAGGGGGTGAAATTTCTTTCTTGCAGAAAAAGAGTAGAAAAAAATGATCTCTACGAAAGAATTCAGCCCTGATCTATCTTTCTTCACAAAGATCTTTTCCTGAGAGCAAACCACAGGGATTTGTGGTTGTCACCATCAGTGATAGGTTTGGGGTATGATAAAGTGTAGAAAATAGCTAAGTAGAAGAGAGTACATGCTTTATAAAATATAATTCAAAGTAGTAGCTATCAGCAGCAGAACTTTGTAGGAAGCACATGGTGGGAAAATATAAACCCCACCCTGGTGATGGCGTCAGCTACAAACTGAGAAATGAACTGGACAACCAAACGGGATGCGTCTTCAGCAGCCCTTAAGATCAGACGACCAGAGATAACCATGGATCTTTGGAGCCTCCACTTTCTTCTTTCTAAAACAGCTAAAATCAGTAGGGGAATGAAAGGGAAATGGCTTTATTATCTGTGAGTAGCGTGTCCCTCCCTCTGGATATCCATCTCTCCAAACATGCATTTTTATATTTCTTGGGAGTTCTAGCTAATAATTCCATTTAGAGAAAAATGTGCCCCTACCTTCCAACCTTCCCCATTTTTTACATCACTGATTTCTCTTCATTCTGACACATTCAGTCATCTCACATGTAACTCAGCTGCAAGGATAATCATGGCCCAGTGATGTGCTGGCATCATGGAGGGTAAAGAAAAATAGAAACTATGGTAATTGTGGAAGAAACAGATCTCAAACGGGAAAATCAATCCCAGTGATCAGTTTATGGTCCAGGCGAATGGCGTGAGTTCAGGAAATTCAATTCAACAAAAATATATTGAGCACTGGGATATGTCACCGAGCAATGCAATGCTCTCTGCTCCCTGGCACTTATGTTCTAACATCTGGTATGGGTGCTCTTAACGACATTGTAAGTCTTACTGAGCTGGAACCATGAAGTTTTGCAAGAGGTTTTCCTTTAGATTAAATTAACACTATCCCTGTAGAAATCTAGAGCTGGAATAAACAGGGAAGTGAGGGTCCTGTTGCCTAAGTCCTGCTGGTTGAATTTAGCTTTCCACTATGCAAGTCAAGAGCCCAACTTTTGTCTGCATCCTGAGGAGCTTTCCACAAAGAGTATGTATTTTGACAATTAACCAAGACTTCATATTTTTGGGAAATGAGATGTTTTAAAACATGAAATCCATGAAGAGAGAATTATAAAATCAAAGGATCCTTTATGAAGGTGTAGGAATCAACTGGCTTAGAACTTCATTTCCTTTATTTTTTGGCTCAAGGGTGACCTTTTCAGCAAGGCCTTCGTTGACCACCCATCCCGTCCCTCCTCCTGGTACACCCCATAACCTCCCTTACCTCTCTGTTGGCTTGTACCATCTGACACACTATAAATGTCCTTATTTATTTGCTGATTATCTGTCTCTTCATTCTGGAATACAAACTCCATGGGGGCAAGGACTTTTCCATAGTTGTTGCCAAGTGGTGTTAGGAGACTCCCATCTAAAGCTGAAAGGCATCTCCTTTTCTGGATCTGTGATCTTTGGCATTTTCCTGTCACCACAAAGCTTAAGATTCCCTGTGGTCAATGCTGGTATCATTGTCACAGATGACTTTAGGCTTTTAAAGTGGTTAAATCAGATGTTTGAGTGGATTACTATGTCACCTATCCACCTATAAGGGAGCATCTCCGTGGATACCTGAAACTTGATAGACTCAGTCTTCAAGTTGCAAGACCAAGTGATGGATCACTGTTTTAAGACATCCTTCCTGCTTTCTCTGTCTATAGGTGTGTCTGGGTGTTCTTCTCCAGATACCAAGTCATGGTACAATTGGTTTTCATAGAACTGACTCTCTAATTCTGCTTCCTATAACCACCCATGAAGGAACTTTGAAAGTGTGTGGTGATGAAACATGTAGGCATTTGAGATTTCCCAGTGTGAACACATAATTTGAGAGTAGGGCCCAAATGACCAAAAGAAAATAAATTCTCATGTTAATAACAGTTGTTAGGAATTCACTAGTGCCAGGAATTCTGGGGTTGAGATTCTAGAAGTTGATGGTTTGGTGATGGGCTGCTTGACGTTGATTAGTGAAATTTAAGTGTATGTCGTTTGAGAAAGTGGTGGAAATTAGAGAATCATTTGTAGCTGGTGAAGAATGTGGAGGCATGGAACACTGTGGAGACTCGGAAATTGATTTCTCCATACAATTCTAACTAAGTTATAACTTTCTGGTCCAAAGATGGAGGTAAGAACAAGTTATTTTTCCTCTAAGTAAGAGGTTACACAGAAAATACTAACACACAAACTATGCATAACGCAAAAGCAAACTAGAATGATTTCTTTTATCCATTATTTTATGGGTTGAATTATGCACACTGCTCCCTCCCCTCCCAAAAAAAGATATGTTGACGTCTTTACTCCCAGTATCATGGAATGTGACTTTCTTTGGAAATAGAGTCCTTGCAGGGGAGTTAGTTAAGATGGAAGCATACTGGAGTAGGGTGGGCCCTTAATCCAATATAACTGGTATCTTTATAAAAAGAGAGAAGACACCCAAGAAGAACGCCATGTGAAGAAAAGACGCAGAGATTGGAGTGGGTCATCTACAAGCCAAGGAATGCCTGGGGCTACCAAAAGCTGGAAGAGGCAGGGAAGGATTGTCCTTAGAGGCCATGAAGGGAGCATATGGCCCTACAACATTTTGACTTCAGACTTCAGGCCTCCAGAACTGTTAGACAACAAATTTCTGTTTTTTAAGCCACCAAGTTTGTGATACTTTCTTATAGCCATCTTAGGAAACTAATACACCTTCCTAGGCCCAGGTGGTGAAGTAAAGGGAAGACCCCAATTCAAAAAGTGAAGTTAAAGGCTATAGCTTCTCACCACTTGTGGTAAGATGTGTATGCTGTTGGCACAGAAGAGAGTTTGCATCTTCTGGAAGCCTGTGAGGTCCTCTGTCTTGTCTAGTAAGCAGAGGACTCGCTGGAGTATCTCAGCAGGTCAAATGGCAGCAGCCAAGACCAGGTGTCTGTACTGTTGCCTTCAGCTGCCTGATGAAGCATTCTCAGGCTGACTTTATGATGCCTTTGGGATTAGTCCCGGCTCCAGAGAAGCTGGCAAAGCTGACCCCCCCAAATTATTTTAAAATGCATGAATTAAAGCCCGTCATGCTCTAATTTTTCCAATGCGCCACCGATGTCTAAAAATCAGCCTAGTGCATTTCATCCGGTTGCATCAGCTAGTCTTGTATTTGACATTTTTAAGCTTCAGTTAATTGAGGACCAGAATGATGGCCACGCAAAGAATGTTTCATTAAAGATGGAAATGATTTGAGGTATCTAGCCCCTCCCCAAAGTGATTGTCCTAGAGACACTTACCAATTCACTTGTGGCTTCTAGGTAATTTGTGTTTTTATGATACCCACAGATCCTCCTCTGCATTCTTCTCAGTGATAACCAGAGCAGGCTGGGAATCGTTTACTTGTATCTGGTGTCCTACATTCCTCACACTTACCCTTTCGTAGCTTCTTCCAGTATCATTTACTTTTGTCCATCAGTGGATTTCCTTTACTTCCTGTGTGTCTACCTTGTTGGGAGTTTATGGAGGGGAGGGGAGGATGAGTAGACTTTTGTGTGTGTAAAGGTAATCCCAAATCTTTGTCGCTCTCTGTGTTTTAGGAAGAAGAAAAATGGAACTAAATACCTAATAAAGCAAATTTTAAAAATTCTTTAGTTAAAAAAAGGACTTTGTTTCAGGTACAGCAGTATAATGTTCAACCTGTGTCACTCATTTAATCCAGAGCATAAAAATGTATATTTAGTGATTATGCAGATAGCAAACTTGTGACATTTAATTTGACATTTTAAAAGAAACACAGATGTAGAAATATTGTCTGGAAAGAATTATGACTCTACCAATATTATTTGTTTTAAAGAGCAAACCTCTAACTGATTCACTTTGTTATAAAGCAGAAACTAACACACCATTGTAAAGCAATTATACCCCAATAAAGATGTTTAAAAAATAAATAAATAAAAAATAAAGAGCAAACCTCATTACAAGGCTATCTTGTTCATCTTCCCTTTGACAAATATTTACTGAGTGGTACAGTGAGAACAAGGACACGGTCCCTGGCCCCCTGGGCCCTGTCTAGTAGAGACACAGACACACAAACAGGTAGGACAAGAGTGTCTTGCTCAGAATTGCTGCTGGTGGAGGGCTCTCTGGAACTGTAATCTGAAGAACGAGGGCCATTTATCAGGATAAAAGGTAGGGGAAAGGGGAGGGGAATGAGGTTATAGGAAAAGAAATGGCACATTAAAAGGCCCAGACTTCCAGGAGCCTGCATGTCAGTCGTTACCAAATGTAATTTGGTAGAATGGTTGCTTGGATTGAGAGGGAAGGAGTAGTGAGGGTTGAAACTAAAGGTAGAATTAGAGGTCAGGTTGAAGACCTTGTGTTTAGGTTAGGGAATTCCTGCTTTATTCAGAAGGCCACGGACGGCTTAGACACTGAGCAGTGACTGAGAAAGATCCCTGTGGCTTTTGTGTGAGAATAGGGTGGCATGGACGAGATCAGAGTGAGGGAAGCCATTCAGGAGGCTGCTGCAGTACCTCAGGCGAGCTCTAGGTGGCGGTGCCACCGGAAATGGGAGTGGAGATAAATATGTGAGTTACAGGAAGGCTAGGTAGGACTTGACTATGAGCTTTGGAAGCGGAGAAGAGGGAGGCGTCAGGGCTGGCTTACACGTGAAACATACTGGACATACGTAAACAATCAAGAGCTCAATGTCAGTGCCACGTGGAGGAGTTGAATGCCCTTGAAATGTTCATTTCAAGCAGAGGTGTACATTTTGTTTCTGAAGACTCAATCCGTAACTAAGTTATGATTTCAGACCCCTAACTCTGGAAGGTGGGGTCATCCATAGCCTGCCACTCAGTGGTGCCAAGGTCTTGTGGTCCTGAAGACAGGAGGAGCGCTCACATCCAGCGGGGTTGGGGAGCGGTGCAGAGAGGGGTCTTCCTGACGCCGAAGTGGAAAGAGAAGGAGCCTTAGCTTTCTGACGACAACTCATCCATTGACTTTATCAGTATATTTCAGTCTGAGAGCATCTGCCCCTCGGGAAACACTACAAGGTACACATCTCTCAGGAGATCTCCATTCATTTCCACCACTGAAAAGTTTTCTTATGTGTCTGTTTATTTGAGGAAAGTGAGAACGTTTCTCAGGCAGTAACTGCCACAACTAATCATTTAACTAGGTAAGAAACTTGGGAACTTTTGCCAGGACTTTCTTCTGGAAATTGACTGCCCCCTGCAGGCCCTCCTCTTTCAGCTTCTGAGCCAGCTGTGTGTATGTCCTGCCCCATTCCTCTCACTGGCTGTCTGACCATGGGCAAGTTATTTACCCTTTATGCCTAAAAGACCAAGAACCCAGGAGCATAGGAAGTGCTACAAATGCAATAAAATAGCGTAGTATTTATTATTAAGTAAGTTGGCAAAATATCTTAAAGCTTTAAGCTCCTTGCTTTTATTTTCTGTACATTTGTTGCTGGCCCTCTGTGCCCTAGGCGGGCACTTTTCAACTTTCAGTGATGTTTCTCTATTATCAGGTCCCAGCTGAACAGACTACCTTTCATATTCAGAAAGTGTTTGGTGCCCATTAGCCACAACCGTCCAGTCTGACCAATGACATTGACAGTGGACCTGGATTTTTCTTCCCGTCAAGCACAAATGCTTTGTATCCCTTGGCTTTCTTCTATTCATGATCCCTCATGTTGTTATAGTCTTTTAGGCCCTACTTTTGGCATTTAATCCCAGCATCTTTGTGGTTCTTTATATTTTTTCAAGGACTGCATATGAAATTTCGAATACCCACGTGCAACTAGAGATGCGTACAACCTCACACAAATCTGCCTCCATTCTAAGGCCAGTCATATGCTATAGTTCTCCTTGCTTTTTAAATCTGAGCACACATTTTCATCTTGAGCCTTTTTCACCCTTCTTTTGTTAGTACTGTCTATTAAGTTTTAGTCGGGTAAGTTTGTGTTTTGCCTTGCCAAAGCACTGTCCAATTTCTTCTCAGATCTTTTTGATATATTCCTCCTGCATTTCTTGGATTGGGGGTTTCGGCAGTCCTCTCTGAAGAAATGTTGGCTTCTCTTATACATTTCCCTCCTGTGCTTTTGCAGACTTTTGTAAATACATCTATTTGTGCACAAATTAACCTTCCTATTTTCCGTCTGGTTAAGTATCCTCTGATCCTGGTAGTAAATGTTTTTGGTGTCATGGACCTTTTTGGCATTCTGGTGATGCCCAGAGACCCTGCCTCAAGACGGAGCTTTTAAATATCTGTGTAAGATATATCAGATTACAAATAAGCCAGTTAAATTGAAAGATAGTTAAATATTTTTAAAATTGTGATATGGTAGTAAACAAGCTTCTTGATTGGTGGATGAAGTAATATGATGTAGCATCAGGGCTAATAACTATGATTCTTTCAGAAAATCTGCAATTTCTGTTGCTGAGGAAAATCGCAGTTAATATTACTATGGTTTGTTGCTTACACTTGAAATCAATGGAAATGCTAACTTTCAGTTAAGAGTTCAGGGAAAAGGAACATGTGAACATTTTCTTCCCATCCAAGTTCATGGATCCCCTGTATTCTATCCACAGGTGCTAGAGGGGGTATCTAGATCACAGGTTAAGAACTCCTGCTAATAGTCCTTTGTGATTTGAGACTCAGCTCAGGTAACCATCTCCTCTGTAAAATTTTCCCTAAATTCACTAGACCTGCTTCTCTATCTATTCCTGTACTATCTTGTTCATCCTCTATTATGCAGTATTCATTTATGTTGATGATTACTATTATCGTATTTTCCTGTATTTATTTCCTCTTTGTAAATATCTCTCTATATAAGTATCTCTGTAAACAAGTATATAAAATACACTTTTATTTCCTTGGTGTCCAGGACAGGGTCTGATATAGTGCAGGCACTCAATAAATGTTTGTTTAATAAATGATTGTGAAACCTTGGCCAGCTTCTGGTAGGTTTAAACCAGGTCACAAGTAATAGAAGGACCTGAACTTAATTTATTCCCTTCTACAAGGGGCAGAGTATACAAGCGTTGAACTTTAATAAGAGGTGTGCTTTCAACAAGGGTCTTCTTGGCCAGCTCTGAACCTTTCACTCTGCATTAATATACACCTAATTGCTCATGAAGTCACAGCTATGGACTTATAACCGAGTCTTCAAAGTATTTTAATTCCTTAAGAACATACAAATGGAAAAACTAATTCCCTTGTTAGATAAAAATATATTAAAGATTACCAGCAAACAAATAAATATGTCTATTTATAACCTGACAAAGGAATATTAGTTGTTCACAAGGTGTTTATTCTGAGTAACGTGCTGGGAGATTATAAGTAACCTTAACTCTCAGTAAAAAATGTGATTACAGAATAATTTATTCTAATTAGCCTAAATGTATTAAACTTCCCACTAAGGAGCATGAATTAGCTACTATTTAAGTGTGAACTTTTACTTCCATGGTGCCTAATTCTGTTCTATATAAAGTCAGGCAGCAAAGATCAGCTAAGGTTAAATATTAAGATGTTTTAGTCATTATTAGAAGGTGGAGGTGAGCACAGTCTCTGATAATAATAATGACATGAGTACAGAGAATCATAAACAGAAAAATACAACGAACTGGAGCCAAAGGAGGGTGATCCATAAGCTTCTTGTACTCGGCCTTAAGCAGGCTCTCAGGAGTGCTGGTGTAGTTAGTCGAGAAGCTAATTCTCTCTTTCTCTAACACACACTTTCTACTTGAACTCCTCCCTCCTGTGTTGTCCTGGAGGGAAGGGTAATTTTCAAGGTGACTACAAAATTCTTATAATTATATAGTTTACTCTATATAAAATATTTACCAAAAAATATTCATTCCGGCCCACAATGAATTCCATGAAAAGATTTCTCCTGTGCTTTAAGAATACTCTTTATGTAGAAGATCATTGAGATAAAAGAATATCAATATTGGTGAAGTAAAAGCCATTCCTGCTTCACTGCTTTAAAAATTTCAGTGTTTTTTATTTTTTATTTTTTTTAAATTTATACTGAGTACCTGGGGAGAGAAAAATTACAATGAAATGCTGAGAGGATAAATAAGGTCATATGACCATGAAATGTTTGGAAAAGAATTATAATTGTTTTTTTAATTTATTTATTTTTATTTTTGGCTGCGTTGGGTCTTCATTGCTGCGCACGGGCTTTCTCTAGTTGTGGCAGGTGGGGGCTACTCTTCGTTGCGGTGTGCGGGCTTCTCATTGCGGTGGCTTCTCTTGTTGCGGAGCACGGGCTCTAGGCGTGCAGGCTTCAGTAGTTGTGGTGCATGGGCTCAGTAGTTGTGGCGCACAGGCTTAGTTGCTCCGCGGCATGTGGGATCTTCCCGGACCAGGGCTTGAACCCGTGTCCCCTGCATTGGCAGGCAGATCCTTAACCACTGCGCCACTAGGGAAGTCCAGTTAAGTCCTTTTTTAAAAACAAAAAACATGGTTAGAGTTATAGTTTTAAGAGAGAGAGAGAGAAAAAAAAAAGAACCCAATGAAGTTCTAAGGAGGCCCTGGAAGATTATGTTTCCACCACCATCTGTGAATAGCGGGTGGAATTCTTACATCCCTTCCTTGTAGAATGTGCATTCTAGCTTCAGGAGAATTCTTTGTTACAGATCCACGTTGAAATTTGTAAATCACACAGGCTGAGATTTTCAACCTAACCTCCAGTTGGATGGACCTTTCCACACTGCCAAGGACTCGGGTCAAGTCTTTTTCTTCCTCTTTCCATCTCCTGTCTTCTTTTTTGGTCCTAACCAGAGAATGTATTCCAGTTCTTATTTTCTTTTTCTATTCAAGCCCTACAGCTCTGCCCAAGGCAAGATGCTGCAGGGATTAGAAAGATGAAGCAGCAAAGTCAAATCGATAGCGACAGTCAGTGAATGCAGATAAATTTCTACAAACGAATGTTCAGCATTATCTCTTGGGCCTCCCACTAACATGAACGTCACTCAGTTTCCTGGTTTAAGGTTCTCACAAAACAAAAATCAAATCCAAGTGCCAGCCACTCAAAGACTTCAGGTTAATGAGTTTGATCTTCATTAATCTCAATTTAGAGGTCTTGAGTTGACTCACCTTTGGGATAGATGCTGCCACCCAAAAAGGAGTTTATTTCCCATCAGTGAAGCAGAAATAGGAAAATATTCCTCCAGCTCTTGTTAGCCCCTTCAGATACCTTATCCAGCTCTTTAACATTTGGATGGTATGTTGTGGGAAGATGGACTGGGAACTGAGGCTGCTGAGGCAAGAAACAACCTAACTCAGCCCATCTCTCCTCTCTGGCCATTCACAGTGATTTCCTTTAAACCTTTGTGTTCATTCAAGTCATGATTTTCTTAGACAAATAGGATGTGGAGTTTAGAAGGTGGTGGGATCTTGAAAAAATATTCAGTAACTCTTTAATTGTGTATTGTATGAATGTGTGTATATGTACATATTTTGTACTGAATCTGTTTTTCACTTTGTTTCAGTGATTTTCAGGAGTGGTACAGAAATAGCAACACTTCACATGACGTGCTATAAAAGGTTTCTTTTGACCTTTTCTTATAACTCACTGAAACTAGTCAAATTTTTCTATTTTCCTGAAAGTACAATAAGACACAGTCTTAGAGCCTGATACTTTGATGTTTTATTTTTGCTGAGGCCAAACAAAATCAAGGCCCAACCTCAAAAACATTTTCACTTGTCATGAATTTCCTATGAACTGGCATTGAGTTTTATTTAGTCTGTAACATTTCAGGGATTTTGATAAACATGATTTCTAACATGATAACATTTAAACTGGGATAACTACTATTTTCTCAATACATGTTAAATTTTATGGAAAAAGTCAGAAGAGCATCGGGTGACTGAACAAATATCTAGTAGAGGTAAAGACATTTTCCTCAACAGAAATGCCCTTGGTTTTTGCATTAATGGTTAGAGCTATTACATTATACAGTACCATCTACACACTTCTCGTTTTTATTCCTAGTTGGAATAAAACTTAAAGACCTGAGAGTCCTTCCTAAAGAATGTACATGTATTTAATTTTCAAAATGATAATGAGACTTACTTGTACATTAAGGTAAAATACCAAGGAGGTGGTTTTCCAAGGATACTTTCTTGGGAAGTCTTCTTTTAAAAAACTTTTAATTAAAATATAGTTGATGTACAATGTTGTATTAGTTTCAGGTGTACAGCAAAGTGATTCAGTTTTATATATATAAATCTCTTCTTTCTCAGCTTCTTTTACAGTTTAGGTGATTATAAGATATTGAATATACTTCTTTGTGCTGTACAGTAGGACCTTGTTGGTTTTCTGTTTTATATAGACTAGTGTATATATGTTAATCCCCAACTCCTAATTTATCCCACCCCTTTCCCCTTTGGTAACCATAAATTTGTCTTCTCTGTGAGTCTATTTCTGTTTTGTAAATAAGTTCATTTGTATCATTTTTTTAGATTCCACATATATGATATTTGTCTTTCTCTGTCTGACTTACTTCAGTTATTATGATAATCCCTAGGTCTATCCATGTTGCTGCAAATGGCCTTATTTCATTCTGCTTTATGACTGAATAATATTCCATTATATATATTGTATAGATATAATACATGTATACTACATCCATTATATATATGTCTATAATGTGTGTGTATATACACACACACACACACACACACATACATACCACATCTTCTTTATCCATTCATCTCTTGATGGATATTTCGGTTGCTTCCACGTCTTGGCTGTTGTAAATAGTGCTGCTGTGAACATTGGGGTGCATGTAACTTTTCAAGTTAGAGTTTCGCCAGACGTATGCCCAGGAGTGAGGTTGCTCTTGGGAAGCCTTTAGAAGTTGATTTTAATTGACTTGATGGCCTCAAAGGAAGCAGCGAGCAGTGGAATTCCCAGCGGGACCCTTCTGTGTTAAGATCTTCTATTCTAGTAGACGGCGTTCTAGAGACTTTTTGTGTGTAAATAAATAATTGAAATTCCGCAGAATATCTTTCACTTTTCCTAAGCCTGTTTACTCTGGAGGAAAGGTAAACAGGGAAAAGGTTTTCCTGGGGAAAAGGATGGTGTCTTTAAATCCTTCTAAACTCTTATTTTGCATTCCCATGAGTGTACATGCATGAGTGTGCGCACACACACACACACACACACACTCAGCATTTGAGGGACTAGGCTGTGAAATAATAACACAGCAAAGATAGCAACAAAGGCATTTATTTCTGTAAACAGGTAATAGGATGTATGGATATTACTCTGTTACCTCTGATTTCCTTCTTCCTTTGGTGAGAGATTAGGGGCAAATCATATCAGAGCCATCTTCTGTTCAATATGATTTAATACGTCCTTTTTTATGCCACTGTTCCAAATTAGACTCCAGTGGCTTTTAGGGGTCCGACCTGGGTATAAGGACATAATATTGTGACTGTTCATAGGCGGTCATTCCAAGTTACAGCAGTGCAAAGTAAAGAAAGAGTTAATCTTATGCTTATATTACACATGGAGAACACTGAAGCCTCCGTAGTCGAAATGCTCTGTCCACTGTCACAGATGAGCGAGGGTAAAGCTGTTAGTGTAATTCAGGTTGACTTGGGTCCAGTGGAATGCTCACTTGACCTCTGTTCATCTTTCCCCATGACTCTCACTTTTTTACCCATTACCTTCTTGGCCTGCTCTCACCAATGAAAACTCATGGGAACATTTAATGATTTAATGACCAAGACTGTTAGCATTGTCTAGCTATAGTTTCTCCAGTGGTAACATAAAAATGCCTTCACAGATATATGAGGAAGCTCGGTGAGCTGGATTGCAAGCCACTTTGAATTTCTTGTAGGAAGGACTCTATAGTCATAAGCAAATTCTGCTTTAGCTAGTGATCTCAGAATGCTCCCATTTCTGCAGTTCTTGTTCTGAGGTCAGTTCCTACAGAAATTACTCCATAAGAGCCCAAAGGATGCCCCTCACGATGTGGAGAACTAGCCTGGCTTTGACCGAAAGCTATAAGGGAAAGCCTCTGGCTACCACACTTAGTTCTGGTACCATCGGGTATGTAAATTTACCTGCAAAAATTTGATTATTCTAAGATGAAAAACGAGATGGTTCGAGGTGGACAGCAGAGTCACAAATTTAACACATACTACAGTGCAGCTTCTTTTCAGGTGCTGGTGATGCTACGGAGATGCAGACCGTCATCACTCAGAGTGTGGTCCTTCCTGGGAGCTTGTTAGAAATGCAGGATCTTAGGCCCCGCCTAAGATCTACCGAATCAGAATCTGAATTTTAACAAGATCTTCTGCAGATTCTATCTGTACAGAAAAGCTTGATAAGCACTGCTGGAAACAATCTGAATTTGATGCGATCATCTCAGTCTTGGTAGCTGGCTTTGCATAGACCTTACTACAGACCCGACCACTCTGTCCTATTTAGGATACGTCTGGTGAAGTCCACCGTCGAACCTTAGCTACTCCTGTGCCTGGCCTATATCACATTTAGGTCCAAGGCCGGTGCTCTTTCCTCTATGCTTTGCTGCCTTGAATGATTGTTCAAACGGTCACACGGTTTTGCTTGCTTACCAGGACGTCCATGGCTGTAATTTTCAATAAAACATAGAGTGTGATCATTCAGATGGCAGTGGGATTGGAGCAGATTATTAAGTTAATTACTTGCATTGTGAAAACCGTCATGTTTTTAACGTTCTTGTTTAGTTTTCATGAATACCTACCAGGGGCTACAGGTGGGTGCATTAGTGGACTGGAGTTTGCCTTCCTGCCAGTGTGGTTTGCAGTTTTCATGACACAGTGCTTTGGGGTCAGACTGCATGATGTGTTAAATATTGCCAGGGACCCCAGGAATGGGAGAGTCCTTTTCTTATGACATTTTACCTTGAATTATACATCTAAATTTTTTAAAAGAGCAAACAGTTTTAACTTTGTTAGCCCATGCTTTCCTTTTTTTAGTTATTTTTTATTTATTCATTCATTTAAAAATATTATTTTATTTCAGAGTGTATTTGATTAACAATGCTGTGTTAGTTTCAGGTGTCCAGCAAAGTGATTGGGTTATATCAATACATATACATGTATCTATTCTTTTTCAAATTCTTTTCCCTTGTGGGTTATTACAGAGTGTCGAGCAGAGTTCCCTGTGCTATACAGTAGGTCCTTGTTGGTTATCTATTGCGACCTCCACCTTGAGGACAAATGACAAATGGTCATCTCCTTGGAATCAGGACGTCACCCTAGGCTGCTGATCCAGCAGTCTCGCTTGCGGTTTGCTTTCTGCACAGTGAGACGTATCTGGGGTTCATGGGGCTTCATGCAGTTTCAAAAGTCTGTGTGCTGCTCTTAGGCTAGAGGCACTGCAGAAGAATAAGTGAGTTACTGTCAGGAAAGAAAGGGATGATTTTGCTGGGGAACAGGAACGTAGCAAAGTAGGGAGGGGTGGTTCAGAAGCAGTCCAGCCAAGACAGTAGGCGTAGTTATCACCGACGTGGCTTAGAATTGCCAGCCTGTGTTGATAGTAGAAAGCAGACTGGCTTTTAGCCAGGTTTATTCTTGTTTTAAAATCTCTGAGGACAATGTGGCTGCTCTGGGGGCAGCATCCTCCCCCGACCACCTCCTCCCTTGAGATGCACATCAGGGAAGTGTGTTCTTAAGTTTTAGGAGGTTACAGGCCAAGCACACATGTAGTCTGTCTCTGAAGGTCAGCGCTCTCAGGCAGGATCAAGAAATGACTGGGGCATCGTGGCTGCAAGTGAATGTCTTGTTCTGATGCCCTTACGTTAGGATGATGAGTTTTGACACTTAGTTTGGCTGGTGTAGTGGGCAAAACCATCACCCCACGTGCCCCTGCCAAATAGGTCCACATTCTAGTCCCCAGACCTGTACAGGCTACGTGGCAAAGGAGAAGGAAGGCTGTAGATGGAATTAAGGTTGCCAGTTAGGAGAAAGGAAGATTGCCCTGGTTTACCTGTGTGGGTCCAGCGTAATCAGTGGGGTCCTTAAAAAATGGAAGAGGGAGGAAGAAGAAGAGATTCAGAGTGAGATGTGACTAAGGTAGAATGTGTAGAGAGATGCGGCTGACATTGGAGGGGGAGGAAGGGGGCCATGGGCAGAGACGTGGGAGGCCATGGAGAATTGTCTCCCAACGGTGGGTTTCTTAGATGGCAATACATTCTTTTCTTTTTAAACTTTTTATTTTATATTGGAGTAGAGTTGTTTAACAACGTTTTCTTCTGGGTTTTTTTTTTTTTTTTTTTTTACATTAGCACGAATGCTGCAGTGTGAAACATTATCAAGGTCACATGTCTTGTTAAGCCTTTTTCCCGTAGAAAAGAATGGACTAGGCTTCCCTAGCAGAATACAGGTTTCAGTTATGTGATCAACCCTTGTGATTCAACCAGGATAAAAGGTAAATCAATATTGTTTTGTATAAATATGACAAATATTTAGCTGGGCAGGCGATGGGGATGCCAGAAGGGAGATGGCGCCACCCAGAACAGAGCCTTACCCGTTCTGCTGCACCCTGCTGCCCGTTTTAATGTTGTTGATTAGCAGCCAGGAAAGAGGGGCAAGGAAGGTCCAGTGGAGCTCAGCCTTGGAGGCAGGAGCGCGTCAAGGAAGCTCCCAGAGGCCGAAGTTGTCAAACCTAATCAGACCTATCACCAGAGCACAGCACAATCAGTTCTTCAGCCATTGATACCCACACTGGCCTTCTTGCTGTTTCTGGAACACACCAGACCTGATCCCACTTCATGCTCTTTGCACTGGTTCTCATCTTCCCCAGGGAACCCAGGGCTCACCTGCTCACTTCCTTCAAGCCTTCCTCAAATGCTCCCTTGGCAGGGACCGCTCCCCCAAATCGCAGTCACTTACACACACACACACACACACACACACACACACACACAAACATTCAATCCCTTTACCCTGCTCTATTTTTTTCCATCTTCACATATACTATACAATTTATTTCACAAGACTGTAAGCTTAATGGGCAAGACTTTGTCTTTGTTTTGTTCCCCGATGTTTCTCAGGCACTTAGATCAGTGCCTGGACCATAAATAAACTAAAATTTTGAGTAAATATTTTCTGAATAATGAATGAATGTCAACACTGGGGTTTTTCGTTGTTATTTGCCTTATTCCTACAAAGATAGGCCCACTCATCTGATGCACCGTTTTCGAAACAGCACAGCCTGGGCTGGATCCTCTGTTGGTGGGTGTGAAATAGTAATAAATGAATGAAGCCGAGCAGCAGCGACCCTGCTGATGATAATAATGAATCACATTGATAAAGTGCTTTTCTCCTTTTACTTTTTTTTTTTTTTTTTTGGGTGGAATTCCCCTCAGTGTCAGGGTGATGGATAATCCCCATGCCTTCTAGGAAAATGGCCATTCCATCTTAATGCAGGCTTTTAGAAATGAAAAATAATGCCTTCTGCAATCAACTTTTAATTATCTACACTAATGGAGTGCTGACGCTAAAGAAATAATCCCCAAATCATTTACATTTGACCTGAGGATGCAACCAGGGGCTTGTACTCAGGAAAACAATATTAGAATATCAGACGCAGTGTGCAACAGTGGTACCGACCCTAGTCTGGGAGTTGAGAGACCAGGTTTGGTAGAGACTCAGTGTTTTGGGTTGAACTGTGTTCCCCAAAAAGGCATGTTGGAGTCCTCACCCACCCAGAGCTGAGAATGGGACCTTATTTGGAGATAACATCTTTTCAAAGATAATCAAGTTAAAGTGAATTGGTTTGGGTGGGCCCTAATCCATTATTACTGGCGTCTTTATAAAAGGGGGGAAGTTGGATGCAGAAACAGACATTGTACATGGGAGAATGCCATGTGAAGATTGGAGTTATATTGCCACAAGCCAAGGAACCACTAGGACCTAGGAGAGAGGCCTGGATCATATCCTTTGCTAGCACCTTCAGAGGAAGCACGGCACTCCGGACACCTTCATCTCAGACTTTTAGCCTCCAGGACAGTGAGATACTAAGTTGCTTTCACTGAAGCCACCAGTCTGTGGTATTTTGTTATGACAGCCCTAGGAAACTAATACACTCAGTGGCTCAACTCTTACGTACGCATTGAACGTGCAGTTTCTTCTCATCTCCAAGCCTCTATTTCCTCATTTCTAGATAGAAACCTAAGCCCCTTGCTGCTTTAAGGCTCTATAATGAAAGCTTCCTCTGTAAAGTCCTCATCAGCCCTGCTTTTCCCTTTTTTAGCAGTAACTTCCTCCCCATCTTGTCCTCTAAACTAGAGAGTGACCCTAGAAGAGAGTTCCACACATAATCTGCACAGCAGATAGAATGCATGCAGAAGTGACTCTCTACAAATTGGAGAGTTTTCATTTCACCTCTTTCTGGGGAACTCACAGTGTTAATAGTGTTACATAAAAATAGCGAGAGTGACATACCATGTTGTAATAATCCAGCTCTCATCTTATTTCTGTTGGCAGAATCTATTCATGTACTCACCTAGCCCCATCCCTCTTCCATGTGCCATTAGGTCAAGTAGACATAGGTATTCCCCAGCCCCGGGGATAATAAAGGCAGCCTGATCAACAGCTAGGATGAGAGTGAGAACCTGATTTCATCCCCAGAATGGTGCATTCACAGCCACCACACCCACAGAATTTCTTCTCCCTTGCCTCGTTTAATGTTTGGAGTAAATGCACATAGTACATGCAGCTTTTACTCCAAAACGTGTAAAAAGTAAGAGTCATGGAAAACGTTCTTCCAAAGCACATTCTTATTTGGGAAACATTTTAAAAACAGTCACTTCCTGTGATGTGCCCTGCTCTAGACACTTCTCTGAAAAAAAAAAACAAAACTAGATGATTGCCTACAGACACTACTGCAAGTATGGAAGTTGCGCCCAGAAGAAAATCACGCCCATAAACTAAATTTTTTAATTAAAACAAAAGTTTCCAAGTGTTCTGATAACGTCACCAACTTCTCAGTAAGTGTAGTCCATTCCCAGGAAGTACCTAGGAGGATTGGTTAACCAGTGTGTAAATTAAATATGATTAAAGTGGAAGGCATTTCATCATCAATGCTATTATTATCAACAGCATTTTCAGTAACACCTTGCACTTGGAAAGGTTACTTCTCTGGGTACTAGAATTAACTAGTATGGAAGCAAGAGGTGTAGGTATCAAAATCCCCTGTATGGTTAAAATAGGCCAACTTGAAAGCTCATGATTTCTGGTGTTTAGTCAAAGTCTATTTGTACCTGACGTAATTCTAGTATATTGAACTGTTTGGTTTACCAATTCGCATTAGAAACCTAGGACAGGAATCAGAAAATCTATGAAAGGAAGTCAAAGAAGCAAAAAGCGTAACAATGTTAGCCCATTATGTCTGGGTGCAGATAGCCTCCAAACCACAATAGTCTCTGAGTGTACCTCTGATGAAGCTCGGCCATCGAGGGTAATAATTATGACCTTGAAATAAATCCTAGGACACACATCAAAGACTATGTTTTATAACTTAAAGAATTGGGTAATATATTTACCAGAAATATTCCATGCAAAGTAGTTGATTTGGTCTTAATGGTACCAGTTAAGGTTATGAGATCCTAGAATAACTCAGCCATGTGGAAGGCCTCATTCCCTGGCTGAAATCCCCTGAGTGAAAAGTTACTATGCTAGTGCCTGTACAAAGAATGTGCAATGAAAACGATGCCTATGCCTGCTGTTCTTGGAGCCCCATAGAGGAGAGGATGAATATATATATATATATAATGTGGGTATGTGTGTGTGTTTTGGAAAGCAGTTGATCTGTCCATATTCTTTCAGTTCATTAAACAAACTTTTGGATGCTACCGCATGTCTTACATTGGCTTTGCTCTGGGCAGCCATGATGGATGAGAGGGGCCCACTGGCATGAGGAGCCCCCAGTCCCAGAGCAGTGACGGGGGGAGGACAGAGACAATCATGCAAGCGCATGGGTATAGGCTGGTGAGAGAGCGGGCATGAAGGGAAAGTCAGCCACAGGCTCTCCCATGTTCGCCGGGAAAGGCTCTCTAATAAAAGAAAATTTTCATCATCTATGCTTACATCTTTAGATTCAGAGGACTGATGGTGAGTGGAAAAGACTAAATAAAGTAGGTTGAGAAAGAGAGACGGTGCAGTTCGTACAGTGAATTCATTCTCTGAGTAAGTCTGGTGCTGGCAGAAGCAGACATGCCCCCAGCAGAGAACCCTGGGAACAGAGAGAGAAACAGCTCTTATTCAAGTCTTAGTTTCCAAATGATGAATGCCAACAAGAAAATGGTTTAAAATTTCAAGAGAAGAAGTTTTCACCTTTCATATTTGTGGGGAGCGGTGGCTTTGCAAAGGACATTCAAGCCAAGTCAAGGACGTTCAACAGTATGTCTTAATAAATAGACTCAGGGTCTATGGACCAGAGGCGTGTCTGTAGTCTTCCTCTTATGTTCTAGCATGATATTATTCTAGTTCATCTTTCTTTGATATGCTTGCTCCCCTGAGATTTTTGGAATGAGATTGCTGGATTGTGTGTTTCTAAAGCTGGTTTTCTATCAGGTGTATTATCAGACCATTCTTACCCTGAGGGAAAAAACCATCATGGCGTTCTACAAATTCTCTTGCTCACACACAAGGACAGAGTGATCTGTTCTCAGCCTCCTCTCGTTATCTTCAGTTCCGGGAGGATGCCTTGGCTTTGCATCCATTGCTTCACAGTCTGTGTTAAAGGCTGACTCATGACTGAATTTGTCATGTTGTCTACACACTCCTGGAGCTAGCCTTGGACAGATGTGCCCCAGAGTTCGCCCAACTCCTTGCCTTGGGTATAGTTTATCACTTTTGAGCCCTCACTTTCCTTACTCAGAAAGTGAGACCTTGGACCAGATCATCTCTAAGGTTCCTTCCAGTTTTGACCTGCAATCATAAACATCTGGGACATATATATTGTTGGCTTATTGTGTAACTTTGGGCCAGTCATTTCAGCTAGGTGAACTGAAAAGTGGGTGCTGGGGCAGAATCAAATCTTAGAAGACTTCTTTTCTAACATTTTATGTTTCTTAAATCGTTTTCAGTTTCCCTTTCTTCCCTTTGTATATTTGTACTTGTGGAGCCCTCTGACATTTGAGCAGAAGGTTGCAAATGTCCCAAGGAAATGATCTACACCTTGTCACATCTGAGAACATTTCTTCTGTACTTCGAGGTCACCGAGTGCATGCGTGTACACACACACACACACACACACACATGCACCCCATCCAGGATTCTCCTGAGGATGAATGACTATTTCTAGGCCAAATATTACATGAGGATTTGGGCAGTATTTTGGCAGGTTGAACAATGAACGCTTCTCACATTTATGCTCTTTGGCAAGACCGTTGCTTGATCATCCTGTTCTTGGTGAAGGGCATTGCTTTCTAATCAAGATAACTTAGCTACCCTTGGGGTGACATTTAACACTGCAGTTGCCTGAAAATGTCATGTTTCATAATGGTTCTTTCTCCAGCATCTAGAAATTTAGATGAAGTTGAAAGAAGGAACAAGATGAAACATTTACTGTGCATCTCTTTTCTGACTTTACATGTCATTTGATTTTTCTATAGATTTTCTGAGGTCAGTACTACATCCATTTGATTGGCAAGGAAACCAATGCTCTAATTAGATTAGCAACTTGAAATTCATTAATGGAAGAGCTCTCTTATTCTTGAGGCTGTGTTCTTTACCCAAACTATGTTGCTTTCCTTAAAAAAGTATTAAAAATTTGAAACTAGGTTCTGAGGCTTTCCTGGATAATTTTTCAGCCAAACTTTCTTGGACCTTGTCTGCTGGTGCCAGGTTGAGGCTTCCTCCATTTTCATTATTCAGCTACCACTCAGATGTCAGTCACTTTATCTTTCACAAGGTTGTTAAAATTCTTATCCGTTGGTAAGTTTCCATTTGTTTGCTTCGTCTTTGTGAGTTTATAATCAATTTTAATTTTTTATTCTCAACTTATTGGCGTTTCAAGAGGGATAGTAAATAGAAGTGTGTGGTCCATGCATCGTGTTCAACCAGCATCTGACCTGAACTGTTGTTATCCCCACGGCTGGTCCCGGGTTCTACTGATGAAGCTCTAGATAGACTAAAATTGCCTTGTTTTTAAATGAAAAACATGATGCCGTTTACAACAGTTCCCTGTTCTACACAATTCCATGGAATCAGAGTCAAAAGAATTTGGTGATCATTTATTCTAACCCTCTCTCCGATGCCTGAATTATATCCCTAATAGGTGATTTTTACAATCTTCAGTTGAATCTCTCCAATGATGAGGAAATTACTTTCACACGAGATGGTCTATTACATTTTCAAGCCCTGTTGTTGTCAGAATGAGTGCTTCTAAGTATCCCTGTTAACTCCTAAAATCTGAGTCCTGTAAATAACAGTGACTCACTAATTAAGTAATGCCATAAACAGTGTGGGGGGCGGATTCCAATTTTACCTAATTTAAATAGACCATAGAAAAGGATGATGTCTGGCTTTGTCAAATACATCAGATTCAACGACTTATGCGCCACTGCTGTATTTATCATCCAAGTGCTTCCATCCCAACCCTATGGCATCAGTTGAAGGGACCTAAAGAAATCTACCTGGATTTCACAGTAGCAAGGCTGATGGCTTCCTTACTGAAAGTTCTGTTTGGTTAATGAGAAATATTTATAGAATATTTTCAGAGACTTATTTCTCATATAAAAACTCTCAGGTCTGAAGGAGGTTTATTTGCGGCAGATCAGTCAACTTGTAGAGTGTTAATTTCTCGTGGTTCTGGTCTGAATGGACAAAATGCAATCAGCTAGAATGAAAGCAAAGAAGAAAGCTCCTACCAGATACTTTTAAAATTATTTTTTATTTATAATATGGAACACCAGGGTAAAAGGATATTTGTCCATCTTTCCACTTTGTAGTAAAAAAGTTTGAGGGCCCTTCAAACTTTTGTTTGTCTTTCAATTTTTTAATTGACATATAACGTTATATTATTTTCAGGTATGACACATAATGACTTGATATTTGCATATATTGTGAACTGATCATCGCAGTAAGTTTAGGTAACATCTGTACCGCATATAGTTATAATTTTTTTTCTTGTGATGCGAATTTTTAAGATCTGTTCTCGTAGCAGCTTTCAAATATGCAATACAGGGTTATTAAGTATGGTCACCATGCTGTGTGTTACATCACCGTGACTTATTTATTTTATAACTGAAAGTTTGTCCCTTTTGACCCCCTTCACCCACTTCACCCACCCCAGCACCCATCTCTGGCAACTGCCGGTATGTTCTTTGTATCTATAAGCTTGTGGTTTTTTGTTTTCTTTGTTTGTTTCGATTCTACATATAAGTGAGATCATATGTTATTTGTCTTTCTCTGTCTGACTTACTTCACTTAGCATAATACCCTCAAGGTCCATCCATGTTGTCACAAATGATGAAATTTCCTTCTTTTTTATGGCTGAATGATATTCCATTGTATCTGTGCCACATTTTCTCTATCCATTCATCCATCAGTGGACACTTTGGCTGCTTCCTTGTCTTGGCTGTTGTGAATAATGCTGTAATGAACATTGGGGTGCAGATATCTTTTCAACGTAGTGTTCTTGTTTTCTTTGGGTATATACCCAGAAGTACAGTTGCTGGATCATATGGTAGTTCTATTTTCAACTTTTTGAGGAACCCTCATACTGTTTTCCGTAGTATCTGCACCAATTTATATTTTCACCAACAATGCACTGACATTCCCTTTTCTCCACATCCTTGTCAACATTTGTTCTATGTCTTTTCTTTTTCATAATTACCATTACAACTTGTGTGGGGTCCTATCTCATTGTGGTTTTGATTTGCATTTCCCTGATGATTAATGATACTGAGTACCTGTTCATGTATCTGTTGACCATGTGTATGTCTTCTTTGGAAAAATGTCTGTTCCTATCCTCTGCCCATTTTTTAATCAAATTGTTTGATTTTTTTGTTTTTGTTGTTGAGTTGGACAGAGGTACTTTTAAACTTGTTTTTCTCAGCAATCCAAAATGTCCTATGACGGCCACTGATATAGTGGATCTTTTTAAAACCCTCCATGACTCTCAAGTTACAAGTGACAGTGTAGTTTAGTGTGTCAAGTACTGGAATTTGGCTTCTATCACAGGCTCTTTCACTGCTTGTGGGGTCCTGAGTGTAACCCTAATGTCACATGTGTTGATACTTTTGGGAAACTGTGACGGAACCTGTTCTTTTTAAAGAACTAGATGGAGGGGAGGGGAAATGGGAGACAATAAAGTAGTTAACAGAAATAGAGAGGAGGAAAGGAAGAGAGAATGGAAAGTAGGGAGTATTGAGGCTTTAGGGGTGAATTTCGATATCATTAATATAACTTGAGTATTTTTTTAGTTCTTTCCTATTTCATTCATATATTAAGCAAGTATTTCTTGTGTGCCTACCACGGGCCACGCATGTTTCTATGAGCCAGGAATGTAGCAGGGAATGAAATGGTCACCTCTGTTCTCATGGAGCTATATTCATGTACCAAAACGCTCGCTAATCAGAGGCGAGAACTAGGAACAGATGACATTAGCCACTCATTCAGTAACTCTTGCTGAGAGTTCTGTAATAGGGCCACAGAGGAAGCAGAAGGAAAGGGGGATAAGGTACAGGGCGTGTTGAAGTTTTCAACTGGGAGATCAGGTCATGAAGGATGCGATCTTTTTAGTAAAGATTTGAGGGAGCTGAGTGAGTAATCAGTGTGGACCTGTGGAAGACGGCCACACTGGGAGGAGAAACAGCAAGTTCAAAGGCGGGAATGGGCACAGTATGTTTGGAGAAGAGCCAGCAGGCTGGTGTGGCTGCAGTGCCCCGAGTGACGTGGCAATGAGATCAGGAAGGTCAGCGTGGGGAGTGTAGATGACAGTGACGCTTGCTTGCAGTGACTTCAGCTGTTGGTACCAGGTGGCAAACCTTGAAGATGTTCTGCAGAGGAGTGACATGATCAGACTTACGTTTTAACAAGATGGTTCCAATTATTACATCAGTAACAGGGTGGTTTTACATGACTGTATCAGTTTTGCTTAGTCTGTGGATCAGAACTAATTGATGGAAAACAAACTAGCACCTCTGATTATACTTACTGTCATAGAGAAAGCTCATGTCAGTCATATACCAGTCACTGGAGCTTTTAGTCCCAATTGCCACAAAAACAAGTGACTTTGGTTGTAACTGGACTGTAGTCTCCTCATTTGCAAACTGGGGATAACAGAATCTATATAATAAATTTTATAAGATATTATGAGAACCAAATGATAAATAATTCTTGTAAAAATATATAATAGTGCCTGAGATGCTAGAGGACCTTTACAAATGTTAGCTGTACCCTCAGTGAATTGTAAGAATGAGTTTAAACTCATTGACGTCAATTATGGTTAGGGTGAAGATTTTAATCAACTTGAATGTACTCTTTTTTGCGTGTTCTCTCATGAAAATTTTGCAAATCATCTGATGTTTCTTAGTGAGAAATTGACATATTCACACCAGCAACATGCTTTTTTTTTTTTTAAGAATGACTTTCTTAATCAGAAATGTGTTCGGAATTACATCTGTAAGGATGATCACCAAATTGGTAGTTTTATTATGGAAAACACATGGAAACAAATATAAAAGGAATGAATGAATTTGTGGTGCATAAAAAATGAAATACTTTCGATCTTTAAATGCCACTTTTTAGAACAGTTACTTGAGAATGTACATATGGTATATTATAAAGTAAACAAACATCATTATTAATA
The DNA here is from genome assembly GCF_059928025.1 of Delphinapterus leucas. Lineage (NCBI taxonomy): Eukaryota > Metazoa > Chordata > Mammalia > Artiodactyla > Monodontidae > Delphinapterus > Delphinapterus leucas. The sequence continues at coordinate 24,826,259 of NC_143149.1, forward strand.
GCTTAGATACTTAGAAATATACTGGAAGGAAATATATTAAAATGTTAATAAGGATGGTATGTCTGGTGCAGTTAAAAATTATTTTTATTTTCTTTTTGATCGTTCTTTATTTTACAAATATTCCTACACTGATTCTTCATTACTTATGTAATCAAAAGTGGCCAGCACATATTATCTCTTAAATCTTGGTGGAATGGAGTAACAGAGAAGATTAGAAAGAGTGAATGGGAGGAACCTCACCCAGTAACTAGACATAAAAGTTCAACGCTCACTTTTTTTCTCAGTAATTCTCTGACCATACATAATTACCACCTGGAGAGCAGAACTGTAATTTTTTTTTTTTTTTTTGCGGTACGCGGGCCTCTCACTGCTGTGGCCTCTCCCGTTGCGGAGCACAGGGTCGGGACGCGCAGGCTCAGCGGCCATGGCTCACGGGCGCAGCCGCTCCGCGGCGTGTGGGATATTCCCGGACCAGGGCACGAACCCGTGTCCCCTGCATCGGCAGATGGACTTCTCAACCACTGCGCCACCAGGGAAGCCCAGAACTGTAATTTTATAAGAGGTTTGTGATTATAAAATTTTTTTCACACAGAAATTTGAGATAAGGAGATAGAAATGAATTTTTTTAATGAGAAGTCAAATACAAGGGTATTCACCAAAATTCTATTCTTTGGCTCCATTGCCTTGGCAGAAAGTAGTATGACCACTGCTGCCTTGTAAAGGAAAAAAGGAACAAACCCAGAGAGTCATTTTCTGCGCTACGTGGTCCTTTAGAAACATCAGACATTTGCCTAGTAGTATGGTTCACCCTCTTTACTTTTCCTGAGGAAGGCAAGAATAGCAGTGATTGAAGACGGATGAAACGTGGACTGTTAGCTTGCCAGGGTGAGCATTTCCTGATTCGGTTTGTCAAGATCACACCCCACCGACAAGGTTTCAGGAAAGAAAGAGATAAAGAATGCACAAATTAAATCTAATGCCGAAACATTAAAACTAAGGTGGTTTTAAAATAACTAGAGCCAGTCTTATTGGGAGGTGATGGAAAAGCACTTGTGTTGTATCTCTTGGTAGCAGAGTTCACAAATGCTCAGGTGCCTCATCTCTGAGTCATGGGCTATCCAATGGTCCTTCAGGCTTCAGTGACTCTTGTGAAGCCACGCAGGATACACAGCTAAATCGGGTATTAATTAGATACCTGTCGGATTAAAAGGGGGGCATGGAAGGGAAAATGGAAATTATTATCAGTGGCCAAGGACGTCTATAAATTCCCCCCAGTTTTTTGAACGCGATGTTTTTAAAGCTGTAGATCTTAACTATCTAAAGAAGAATGAAGATGCTTTTGTTTTCTTCTGAGTATTGGCAACTGCCTTCTCTGTAGCCAGTTGATATTTTTCCTACTATCAAGACAGTACTTCTCCCTGACTAGAATTATTATCTTAATTATTGGGAAAGGAAAACCATGCCTGGCTGAAATGTTGGAATCCAGGCTTCTACCATAATCTATCTCTTCTGTTAGTAAGTACATATTACTTAGTTCAGTGCTATCTTCAGTATTATAAATACTACGGTGTTCCCCTTTTTCTACTTAATACGTAGTTGTCAAAGGTATGGGAAGTGACATTTTGTTTTTTTAAATAAACATAACACTTTTTGGAGGAAGAAATCCATTAAACCATGAAGGTCTCTGGGATGGGATGTGAAATTACAGGTAATTTTAAACGTTTTTATATTATTGTTTTCCAATGTTTTATAACAAAATTGCAATACTAATATTACAAAAATGTAATACTCATGTCATTACAAAAAATGACAGAAAAAACACATACCTGTAGATTTTAGAAGATGTTAGAATACCAAGACTTAATGCCTCTTGTTTTTTCCGTCCAGGAATTTTAGTTTCTTCGGCTGGAGCAGAGCAGGCTCCCACTCTACCCTGTCAAACACCTCTGCCCAGTCTGAAGCTACTACTCTGTTCTTACCAGTTCCGTTGGAAAAAAAAAATCTATCTCCTTCTTCATTTTTAGCTTATCTTTCTGAATGAAATGTGATTAAATCTAGCAGAATTATGGAAGCATCCTACCAGCATATGGGGAGCCTTCCTGTAGTGCCAGTTTGCTATTTCCATCTAATAACAGATTTAAAAAATCCAATTAGACCGTCTGATAAAAGGAAGCCCAAGATAAAAATATCTGTTTGACTCAGCGCAGCGGGGGATGGTTTATAGGCCAGTGATTCATGGTGAATAGGCTCTCAGTGGTGAGAAACTCGCTTCTCCAGCCCATTAGACTAATAATTTTTCACTCCTCATACCACTGCTAATGCTTCCTACTTAATTATACCACGCTAAATAGCAGACATTCTCTCTCCCTTTATGGGAAGGAAAATCACGTTGACTTGCCCACGCGGCACCGTCCTCATGTGTTAGGGGATTGGAGTTGACCTAATGAGAAGACAGACAGATGGGTTAGGAAATGAGACATGATTTGTCACAGAGTAGTCATTGCACAAGAAAAGGCATGCTCGGGTCTCTGTCTACGGTCTACATGTGCTCGTTGAATAATTCTTAAATGAGCCTATTTGGTTTGATTTCTTAACTACATTAGAAATAGATGCAACCATTAAGAAATCATTTTTCACTTATCATATTGGCAGATGGAATAAAATTGTTCAGTGTAATCAAGGTTGTAAGAAAATAGGCACTCTCAAGCATTGCTGGTGGGTGTAAAAGTCGTTTCGTTTTCCCCTTTTTAATTGTTTGACTATGAAAATAGAGTTATTCCATAAAAGAATCTGGCCTAAGTAGCATCATCAGAGATGCAGTAAAAGATTGTGTTTATAGATGCTCATGGCAGTACCGTTTATAATAAGGAAAAACTGGGCTTTCCTGGTGGCACAGTGGTTAAGAATCCGCCTGCCAATGCAGGGGACACAGGTTCGAGCCCTGGTCCAGGAAGATCCCACATGCCGCGGAGCACCTAAGCCCGTGCACCACAACTACTGAGCCTGCGCTCTAGAGCCTGCAAGCCACAATTACTGAAGCCTGTGCGCCTAGAGCCCGTGCTCTACAACAAGAGAAGCCACCGCAATGAGAAGCCCGTGCACCACAACGAAGAGTAGCCCCCGCTCGCTGCAACTAGGGAAAGCCCGCGCAAAGCAACGAAGAGCCAACTCAGCCAAAAATAAATTTAAAAAATAACAATAATAATAAGGAACAACTGGGAACATCCTAACTGTGCAAGAAAAGAGAATGATAAGGACATGAGAAATACAATGAATACAGTGTTAAGTGAAAATATATACAATCTTAACCTGAGGAAATTTGAATATACTATAATTTTATGTTTAATTATCATATATAACATTATAGGTAATATGAATGCCCCTCAAAGTGAATAATGATATTAGAAAGCAGTGTTTTTGACATTTTTTGTTCTCTTATAAATGCCTTTCAGTACTGTCTGAATTTTCTATAACTAGCATGCATAGCATAGTTTATCCTGCAGAGTAAATAAACACAGAAGCTAATAAGATCATGGACTTTGCCATGAACGTCTGGGTTTGAATCCTATCACTGTCATTTACTAACTACAAAATTTCAGGAAATTTCTTAACTTCTCTACTCGGTTTCCTCATCTGAAATATCTGGATACTGATGGTGTCTATTTCTTAAGGATGTCGTTCGCATTAAATGAGTTCCCTTACATAGACCATTTTAACGATGGATGCCTAAGAAAATATATGTCCCATAAGTCATCACTATTATTATTTTTGTTATAAGACAGAAATTCTACCATTAAATTTAAAAGACGGATAAATAAAAGAGCAAAGTCCATCTCACTGTTTTTTAGCAGCTGTATTGATATAATCCTCATACCATAAAATTCACCCATTTAAAGTGTATAGTTCCATTTTACTATGTTTTTCCAAATTATTATTTAAGGAAATCTATTGAAGGAAGGTTATTTTGAGAAATAAAATGTATTTGCTTTTATTAAAAGAGCAAAACGTTATCTACTTCGAGAACACCCTCATGTGAATTTCTTTCTCTTTTTGGTGTCAAGTTACCTTAGGGAAGGGGAGGAGGCTGGGTGATAAATTTCACGCGTTTCAGTGAAAGTTTGGTAAGTTTGATGGGCAAGAAGCAGCACATGGAGGTCAGGCAAGGAAGCCACCTTTAAGTCCTGGGCCCTACGGCCATTACCTCGGACAGGAAGTGGACTGGGTAAACTTGCTGGGGGGGTGAGTGAGTCCTTCTCGATTTTGAGCTTATGATTTTTTGGTTTTTCAGATTTTTATGTTATCAATGAACTTCTTCACATGATTCCTACAGAACATGATGAACACAATGATTAGAAAGTATTTTGTAAGGATTTGTCACTAAAGAAATTATGAATGAAGCCAGAATGTATCCTAATCGTAAGGATGTTGTAAAGCAGGAATACTCAAAATTTTGGTCTCAGAATCCCTTTACGTGCCAAGATGCCAAAGAGTTTTTTTTTTTAAATGTGGGTTCTGTCATTTTTTTCACGTTAGAAATTAAAGCTGAGAAAAGTCTAAAGCAGAAGAATACCCAAGGACACATTTCTGTTAGTCACCAGAGCAATGACATCACCACATGTCCTGTAGCTGCAGGAGAATTTCACTGTAGATTTGTTAAAGAATGAGAGTGAAGCAGGCACATCACATCTTAGTGTTGCCATGAAAATAGTATTGACCTACAGAGCCCCTGAAAAGCTCTCGGGGATCCGTCAGGAGTCCCTGCGCCACGCTCTGAGAACCACTCTTACAAGGTGTCTCTTCCCCTCACCCTCTGCCAGACAAAACTACTTTGGGAATCTGGAATTGTCTGAGGCCACAATGCAGCCAGGTCCGAGACTTTTAAGAAAAGATGAACTTCATCACTAAAGAACCACAGAGGCTGAAAGCACACACCAGCTGAATTTTCTTCCTCCACATCTGCAGACCATCTCATTTAGCTGCTGTAGTAGTACCAACTCCTAAGATTTGATAAAAACCACTGAAGAAATTTACAAGATCCTTCTTGTGGAAAGAGTGTCTCACAGACACAGATAACTGTTGATCTCAGCTACAGTAGCGGTCCAGGGCAAATTATTCATGTGATATTCTCTCTTTCCTCTTGACTCATAGACAGTCTGTCCAAAAAAGGGGGAAAGAGGAGTTGGATGAGAAAAGCTAGTACATACATACTAGGCACCAGTATATTATGAAGTGCATTTGTTGTGGGTTTTCTTGTCCTCTCTTTTTTATTTGGTTGATCACAATGTTAATACATCCTCTCTACACAACATTAAATTAATACCTAAGTATAATAAGTAAAAAGAAAACCTAAGTTTTCTTTTTTCCCCCTTGTAATCCCCTCCCAAATCACATTTCTCAGAGATATCCATGTTAGCGTTTTGGTGTGTATTCTTACAGCCCTTTTTGTTGCCAAGTTATAAGCATAGATAAATTGGAAGGGTAAAAGAAGGGTCTTGTTTTGCTTTTTCACATAAATAATATATCTTAGAAATCATTCCAAATGTCAAGGACATGCATTTCATTCTTTTAAAGGAATGCACGTTATGTCGTAGTGTGGATAAAGTGTGGTTTATTTAATCACAATAATTGATAGGCATTTAGGTTGTGTACAGTTTTCTCATTTTATAAACACTGTTGCCATGCAAAGAATATCCCTTGTGTGTAAATCTTTGTGACATGCCTTGGATTCCCAAAAGTGGAATTGCTAGACCAAAAACATCCTCATTTTAAAAGCTGATAGGCATTATCCTCCAGAGCACATATCAGTTACCCAACTGCCAATAATTTATAAGGAGTTTTGTGCACCTACACTGTATCACTGCATATAATCGCCCTTGGAAAATGGTCCAGTGTCATGGGTGAGTTATGGTATCCTGTTTAATTTTACATTTCTATGATTATCAGTGAATTTGAACATCTTTTCATATTTTTATTGGTCATTTGTATTTCTTCTTCAGGGAGGTATTTGCCCATATACTTGGCCTCTTTTTTGACAGGCCTGTTTGTCTTTTTCTAACAGATTTGTGCAACGTCTTTATGAAAATGAACACTTTATTTATTTATTTTGCGGTACGCGGGCCTCTCACTGTTGTGGCCCCTCCCGCTGCGGAGCACAGGCTCCGGACGCGCAGGCTCAGCAGCCATGGCTCACGGGCCCAGCTGCTCCGCGGCATGTGGGATCTTCCCGGACCGGGGCACGAACCCGCGTCCCCTGCATCGGCAGGCGGACTGTCAACCACTGTGCCACCAGGGAAGCCCTGAACACTTTATTTTTGTTTCAAATATTTCCCACCACCTTATTGCTGTCTTTTAAGCTTGATTATAGTTTCTTTCATCACAACAGCAGTTTTTAATTTTTATCTATTTAAGCGGATCATGCTCTTTATTTAAAGGTTGAGTTTTATTTCCTTTGTGCACTACCTTTTCCCTAGACTATCCCCAAGAGTGTGAAAATGCTACGCTTTCTCCTAGAGCTTTTATGGCTTTAGTGTTTTACAATTACATTTTTTAACCCACGTATATATTTACGACTCTGTCTTTTAAAGCCTGTAAGTACATACCTGATTAATTTTTCCCCAAGTGGATAGCCATTTTCCATAACACAGTTTAGTGAGCATTTTGTCTTTTCCCGTTCAGTTGAATTGCCACCTTTGACACGGGGCTGCCATGTAGCCTCACACTTAAAAGCACAGTGTGCTTCTGGAGACAGACTTCCTGGACTGGAATCCCAGATCTCCCACTGAAAAAGTATGTAAGCTGTGATGTATTTAACCTCTTTCCTATTCTACTGATTTCATAGCCATAAAGTGGAGAAAATAATAAGTGATACATTATACCTTATGAGGATTAACTAAGATAATACGAACACATTAAAAACTTAAAATTGTTCTTGGCATTTTAGGAGCCCTCAGTAAAGTTAGCTCTTATTAAATGTTTACAACCCCATGTATGTATACCTGGGAATCTGCTCTGGATTTTCTAGAGCAGCACACCATCAAATAGGACTTGCTGTGTTGATGGAAAGGCTTCCTGTCTGCGCTCTCCAGTATGGCAGTCATTTGCTACGTTGAACGCTTGGAATGTGACTAGAATGACTAAAGGAGGAAAATTTTAATTTTATTGAATTTTTATTTTAATTAAAGAGCCATACGTGGCTAGTAGCTACCCTATTGGACAGTGCCAGGATAATGTTGGCTAAAGGCTTCTACTGGTTGTACCTTATTATATAAGACACGTTTTATTGAACACCTCATTATGGATTGTTACAGGACTGGATTTGGAATTTTATCAGATGATTTTCCTGGCATCATCCAGAGGAGAGTATAATTTTTCTTCTTTGATCTGTTTAAGTCGTGAGCTAGTAGGAACAATAAATCTAGTTCCTAGTTGGAATCAACTTATTCTTGAAATAAACCTTATTTGTTGTTATTTGATTCTTTGACCACATGGTCATATTTAATTTGCTAATTTTATTTAGAGCTCTTCCATGTTCGGAGTTGAGATTATTTTAAATTTGAGTTGTACCTCGAGTGGTCAGGGTTTGTTAGCTTGGTAAAACGAATTGGGACGTGTCGTAGTCTAAACTCTGAAACAGTTTGAATAATTGAGTTATTATTAGCTCTTGAGTCTGGGCTTGGTACCTTGGGGCGTGGGAGGGTGAGGGGCTAGACCTTTGTCTCTCCTAATTCTTCTATGGTGATTGTCTATTCAAGTTTTCTGTCTATTCATAAGGCAATTTTGAAGTCACTGATGTTCCAGAGGAAATCTGTGCTTGAGTAAGATATTACCTTGGGCTGCTGCAACAAATTACCAGAGACTGGCTGGCTTAAACAACAGACATTTATTTCTCATGGTTTTGGAGGCTGTGAAGTCCCAGATCAAGGCACTGGAAGATCCAGTGTCCGATGAGGGCCTTATTCCTGGTTGCAGATGGCCATCTTCTCCCTGTATTCTCATATGTTCTTCTTATAAGAACACTAATCCCGTCATGGGGCTCCACCCTCATGACATCATCACCTGCCAAAGACCCCATTTTCCAATACCATCACTTTAGGGCTTTAACGTATGAATTTTGGGGTAATACAGACATTTAGTCCATAGCAGGTAGCAGTATTTCCACTCAGTGATATCCTTGATTTGTAAGTACAGTTGACCCTTGAACAACTTGGGGGTTAGAGACCCCAACACCCCTCTCCCCCCAACACAGTTGAAAATCCATGGATAACTTCTGACTCCCCCAAAACTTAACTACTAACAGCCTACTGTTTCCTGGAAGCCTTACCAATAATAGAAACAGTTGATTAACACATATTTTATATGTTACATGCATATCTACATATATTTTGCACATTCATGACATACATTTTTCTTAATTCTTTCAATATTTCTTCGCTCCACAGTTCATCTGTGACTTTTTTCCCCAAATTGTCAGAAATCTCCAAATTTTTTTCTGATATATTTATTGAAAGAATTCACGTATAAGTGGACTCATGCAGTTCCAACCCATGTTGTTCAAGGGTCAACGGTTCTTCGAATAATGAGTTTGAGACCTATTCAAAGATTTATCCTTAAGGATGTTTATCCCATCATTTTCAGTAGGGTAAAATTGGAAACAACAATGAGAAGTGGTTAAATAGATATTGTATCCATTAAAATCACGCTGGGGATAAGTGATTTAATTCTCATCTGGTGGATTTTACAAATACTAATATCGCTTTTCTTTGGATAGTAACATTAGAATGGCTTTGTTTTTTTCCTTTTACGTCTTTGCTTTCTTCAAATTTTCTGTAAAGGACATGTTGGTGTTTTTAAACAAAAGTCAGAAAAGCAATGGTCGAGTTTAATTCACTTAAACCGAAACAAAACAAAGCAAACCTGCTGGATGCTTTCTGTGTTCCAAGTGCCAGGTAGGAAATAAAATAAATCAGTTCCCACCACTCCTGTAATTCACAGCCCAATTAGGGAAACAGCTAAAACGTTACACATAAAAGAAGGCAGAATGGAATAAGTGCCATGGAAATGATCAGCTGGGGACATTTTTATTTGGCCTAAGGCCCTACTCCCTTTCTCCACCACCAGATCTTCCTGGTAGGTACTTTAAATGAACTTGAGGTTTTGCCTTAGGGTAAGGTTGCCAGATAAAATATAGCACACCCAGTCAAACTGGAATTTCAGATAAACAATGAATAATTTTTAACATCATTATATCCCATGCTTATTTATACTAAAAATATATGCTGTTTATCTGAAACTCATATTTTACTGGGCTAAATCCGACACCCTTACCTTAGGAATAAATTATAACATCGTGTATTTGTATAAGGCAGCATTTCACGAATACCTTCTTCAGAACGCTAGTTCTTTGAAACTCAGCAAAAATGGCTGTGTGGTTACAAAAGGTAGTGAGTCACTGCATGCTGTAACTATAACTCAGAACGATATTCACTTGTTTAACAGCCAGTTGTAAACTGGAAACTGACTGGTCAGAACAGATTCTGGCCATTAATGTCTCTGTGGCCCTACTGAGAATGGGCTAGAGTTTACAGTTGACACCTTTGAGCATCCGCTATGTGCCAGACACCCCACTAGTATTTTACGTACCTCATCTCATTAAGTCGCCACACACCTGTGAGCAACCTACTGGGATCTTACACAGGTAGAAACCGTGGCTCAGAGAGGTTAAGCAATTTCCCCAAGGTCACGTAGTACTAAGTGACAGACTCTGAATGTACTACCTGTAATCTTAATCAGTAGAGCTTCACCCTATGCATTAGCTCATCCGAGGCTTTAAAGACTCTTAGAGTAAAGAAACTTGGTGACTTTGTTTAAATGACCGTTTCCTAGATGGTCAGTGCTGGTGGAGTATTTTATGGTTTAACAAAAACCATATATCTTTTGATATACATCTCATCTATGAGTACCTTTTTTTAAATTTTAAATTATTATCAGTTTCAGGGTTCAGTTTCACAAATCCATTGGGCTCAAAGAGTAAATTTTATAATAGTTTAAGGATTTCTGAATTTTTCTGAACATTTGGTACTTTGTGTACCCCAAGATCTTTGTTGCCTTCTTTTTAATAACACAAAGTCTTATACCAATAACCTTATATGGAACTACCTTTCATCATAAAATGAGCTCTTCAAAAAGTCCCACAGTACTTTGCAGATCTAGCTACTGCTCAAACAGGATAATTTCTAGAGCTCCTACTTCTGCAGAATTATTCTTGTTTACATATATAACTGGGAAAGTATGGGGTCAACCATGACTGTCTTTTGAGTTCTTACGTACCTAATATGCTATACCCAGTCAGTTATTCTTAATGCAGACAGTTACATTGGTGAACACAGGATCTATTAAAAAGAACCATCTGGATTCAAGGATTGCCTATGTCATTAACTAGACTTAACAATCTTGAGCCTGTCAAGGCTTTGGGTCTGAATTACCAATATCTTAATTTACTGAGTTGGCAGAATAAAACAGAGAGAAAAACTAAGATTTAGGGAGATTAATCATCTTGCCTAAATCCACAACTCTTTAGTTAAAAAAAAAATCCTACAGATGGGTATGGAGTTGTAACTTTCGCACTTACCAAGAAGACACTGCATATAACTTAAAGTATTTTTCAGTGAAGTTCTTAGATGCATTTGGTCTAGATAAAAAATAATCACTTCAAATAAAGCCAAGAACTACGTGAAATTGTAGTTGATATTGTAATTTCTATCCTTTTATGAATAGGATGCTCTTATTATAATACTCTTAGTTTTTAAAAATGAATGGAAAAGCTTAACCATTTTTAAACTACCAGTAGGAAGAAACCAGATGGGAAATGGGAGAAATTGTCAATAATTAAGAACACCTCTGTGCCAAAAACATTCCCATATTCATTGACTGAATTTATTCATTCATTGTCTTAATTCAACATACAGTTCTAGAAATACTTATTGAATACTTAGGCTGCGTCAGGCAGTGGTTTACACATCCATGCTACATCATTGGACAAAATAGGCAACAGTCCTGCTCTCATGGAGTTTATATTCTAGTGCACCTCTAACATATACCAGTCTCTAAACTAAATCCTAGTTAGGTAAAGTCACATGAAAACACGATCCCTGCTCCCCACTCCACAAAAACCCACAAAAACCCAGCAAGTATAATATGACAGCTTTTTGTAGATGATGAAATAGTGACGTGCTTAAGTTAAAACCTGTAGGTGTTGAAGTCAGGGCTCCAGTCTTTATACCTTACCACCTCCTTACTAACCACATTTGAAAATTATTGGCAGTGCTCTTCAACAATAAGGAGTTCATGTAAGTTCTTGAGCAAAAGAGTGGTGTTACTCAGATGATATTTGAGAAATCTAATTCTAGTTCAGCATTTGGAAACCCAAGTGTGCACGGTCCTAGAAGGAGTGTAGAAACTGAAGTGGGTCAGGTAGGACAGAACCAGAAGTGAGGGAGACAGCAGCTTTCAATGATTGGAGGGGTGAGCCTTTGACACCAAAAGAACTTGAAAATTGGGCCTGAGAAGCTCCAAGGATGTGTCCGTCACCCTTGTTTGTAATCCAGGTCCAGATGAGGAAGCTGGCCCAAATGAACTCTATACATTGAAGATGACTTTTGTCACCATGACAAATGGTAGCTCAGATTGGGATGTAAAGTATTGGGCAGCAGCTCTTGCCTCTCTGCCATGCATGAGAAATGACATTTAGTAATGCTTTTCCTTCCCTGGCTTCCGGAGAAGCAGGTGCTTTCTTTCTGTGGCCCGCAGTGTCCTCATCTGTAAAATGAAGGTGCTGAATCAGATGACTGCTATGGTCCCTTCAAACGCTGAGTTTATGTGAGTCACTTCTTGGTTGTGTGTATCAAGAAGCACAGTATTTCAGGCCTGCCTTCGACAGTGTTTAGAGGTTAAAGGATGTAGAATGAGCCTGAACCGCTTCTGGCACAGAATCAATAACCATTCTTCATTTATTCAAGGGAAGAAGGACAGGACTCCCCTTGGTGTTCAAGGTCCTTATTCATAATAGGAGTGCACGTCAGCATTCTTGGTAATGACAGATTCAGAATCAGGAGACATTCATTGAGTGTATACTTTCTGCCAGACTGTGTGCTGGGTGATACTAGAATATAACATTAAAAATTTAGTAATATGAGTAAACAAGGTGGCAGCTTTTTCTGTCAAGTCATTCAGAAATAGGATTTCAAAGATTTATTAAAATCTGATCTCACAGAAGTCATGATTTCTAATTGTGTTTAAACTTGTATTTGTTGTGATTTACATCTGAGTTAGTTACATGATGCAGTAGTTGGCAATGTCATTCTTATTTCTACCATCACAAATGAAGGTCAGAAAATGTTACCCTTCTGAGAATAAACACTATCTCTGGCACCTAAAACAGCTCTCTTCTCTCCTTTATATGATGGGGTTTTATGAGCTTTGGCAGGAAAACAGAGAAATATGCATCCAGGTTTTGGGAGCAAAGAAGCAGCTCAGTGAAAAAACCATTTCAAAACCTACTGAAATATTCCACCAAGAACGGATGCCCTCTTGCCAAAAACTCTGTCATTTCTTGCTCTTGTGCTTCTCTTCTCACAATCATGCATCACCCAGTTTGCGGTTCATGTGATTGTTAAAAGCATTTATGAATCTGCCTTTTTTGCATGGGTTACAAGCATCTGTTTTCCTGCTCTTTTCATACACATTTGGTAACCCTTTATGATGGAGCTGATACCCTGGCAAATACTTAATATGCTTCATTTAAAAGAATTACAGCCCAGGACTTCCCTGGTGGTGCAGTGGTTAAGAATCCACCTGCCAGTGCAGGGGACACGGGTTTGATCCCTGGTCCGGGAAGGTCCCACGTGCTGCGGAGGAACTAAGCCCGTGTGCCACAACTACTGAGCCCACATGCCACAACTACTGGAGCCCAGGCTCCGCAACAAGAGAAGCCACCACAATGAGAAGACTGCGCACTGCAACGAAGAGTAGCTCCCGCTCGCTGCAACTAGAGAAAGCCTGCATGCAGCAGCGAAGACCCAACGCAGCCAAAAATAAATAAATAAATTTATTTAAAAATAAGAAAAAAAGGATTACAGTCCAGTCCTTTTTGTAAAGAAAAAAGTGGGCAATGTACAGTTTCTGCTGCTTGGTTACTATAGTCTGTTCTTGGAATTACATCTGGGTTGTGTCAACTGCAGTGATCAGATCCTCCAAAGGTATTTCTGGTTGTCAAAACCAGACCTAGAGACTGTCATACAGAGTGAAGTAAGTCAGAAAAATATCGTATAATATCGCTTATATTTGGAATCTAGAAAAATGATAGAGATGAACTTATTTGCAAAGCAGAAATAGAGACACAGACGTAGAGAACAAATGTATGGACACCAAAGGGGGAGGGGAGGGTGGGATGAACTGGGAGATTGGGATTGACATATATACACTACTATGTATAAAATAGGTAACTAATGAGAACCTGCTGTATAGCGCAGGGAACTCTCGTCAATGCTCTGTGGTGACCTAAATGGGATGGAAACCCAAAAAAGAGGGGATATATGTATGCGTATAGCTGACTCACTTTGCTGTACAGCAGAAACTTAACATTGTAAAGCAACTACAGTAAAAATTAATAATAAAAAGAGAATAAAAAAATAGTATCAAAATTCCTAAATTTCACTTAGCCTATGGGATTTTTCCGCTTGCTTCAAATCCTAGAGTTGCCAAGGACAAATACACGGTGAGGCTTTGTAGATCACCAAGAAATCACCGAGGAGAGATACACCGCAGGTTGCCAGAAGTTTAACCTTTGAGAAGCCTGTGAAGGGCAATCCTGGAAGAAAAAAAAGAGACAAGGGAATTCCTCATTCCTCACAGTGTTTAAATGCCTCAGCTCTCCTACCAGCGCAGTGGGAATTATTAGCCCCTGGTATTTTTCCTGCATTTAACCTTGCAGTGCTAGCTGCTCAATGACTTGTCAAGCAACAGTTAAAAAAAAAAAAGAAAGTTCTCTCATTTTAGCTTCAAGGACTTGGCTTGCTTTGAGGCTATTGCTCTGGAGCCTTTAAATGCAAATGAGGGAAACCCCAGGTTATAAAGCATCTGCCTCTGCAGATGGGTTTTCAATCCTGTTACCTTAGCAACATTTGCCCTTGTATTCCACAGACCACCTTGACAGTCTGCATGATGTGACGGGCAGAGAGAGGGGGGGAAATTAGAAAGAAAACAGGGCATACGGAGGGTGTTAAGATTGGTTGGTGGCTTGGGATCCTTCGGATCATGTCCCTGCAATAAAAATAGAAACCTCATTTCCAGAAATAAAAGAAGTTGGGGAGAAATTAAAATGTTGATTAAAGGGGTGGGGGGGGGAAGCAGAACTAGCTAGACCTGAGAGAGCAGAGATTTTCCAAAAATATCCCTCCCACCAGCCGTGCTGCAGATGTGTCACTGTAGCTCAGCCAGGCTGGCCGTCTGCTGCAGTGTTTCCCTGGAAACTCCCAGCGACGCCCCAGTGCCCCTCTGCAGCCTCCCCGGCTCCAACCCCGTGCGGGGAAGGAGCTGGCCCGTGACGTCAGTCACTGCTGCTAGCTGGGAGGGAATCCCAGGACCTGCGTCCCGAGGGTAGAGCCAATCATGGTTGGCTGTAGATGCTAGAAACCTGGGGCTTTTCACCATAAAGAATTACAAAGGCAAAAAAATGCAATTCATCACGGTCGGAAAAGCACAGTTCCTAACAGATTCTAAATTCGTGATTAAAAAAAAAATTAGACTTCTCCGTAAAAGAGTGCTAGCCTACAATGGCTGTGCAGCAGCGAATGTTCCTCCGAAGTTGTAACCTACCCTCTATGGATGCATGAAAAAAGAAATGAAATGCTTTTGTTAACCACTTTAAAAAATAAAGGTAATGAATGTTTCTTCTCTCTGTATCGTTCATTGTATTGTTGCTTCTGCAGAAAATTGGGATACAGATCTCGTGGGTGGTAGGTGAAATAAGGCTTTACCTGGCTTGATGGGACCTGCCGCCTTTTCCCCCTCCTATAGAGGGGTTAACCTCTGGTTAAGGTTGAAAATATGAACAAAGAGCTGCCTTTGGACGATTGTGTTGCCTCTAAATGTGTTTAACTCACATGTTCAGAATCACGGCAAAAAAAAATTAAAAAATAATAATAATAAAAGACAAGCTCTAGTAATGTTGAGGTGGAATACTTAGGTAGAAGTAGATATTCTTGGAGATCTGATCTCTGATTCAAGAACTGCAGATATTACAGCTTTGTTGTCATGTTGTTTCCAGGCAGTAAATCACAGTAAAAATAGTGAGTTCTTAGGGAATAACTTAATCTCTGTTTTGTTCTGTTTTCTCTGAACAAAAATGAAGCTATGATTACAGCATATATACTGATTGAGTACTGATTGCTGGGTACTCATCATTAGTTTTTGTGGTTATTGCAGACTAAGTGTTGAGTCCATGAATCTCTCTATTGTGTTGGCATTGCTGGGAAAGGGTCATATTATCTA
Source organism: Delphinapterus leucas (assembly GCF_059928025.1). Taxonomy (NCBI): domain Eukaryota; kingdom Metazoa; phylum Chordata; class Mammalia; order Artiodactyla; family Monodontidae; genus Delphinapterus; species Delphinapterus leucas. The sequence continues at coordinate 24,841,805 of NC_143149.1, forward strand.
AAGAAATTGGTCTTAAAGGGAAAAATATGAACACCCACTTTCATATTTTTTGTTCTCTTCTCTGCAATATTTATTGTTTTGCTTACATTTAGAGGGCACACATATCCTCACATTTACAGCTCTATACCTGTCATTCAAATTTTTGTTACCAAAATACATTTGCCCCATAATTTTGTCCCCGTTCAGTAAGCATCCTTTTTGCATTTTCACAGTTAAGCTAATGTGTCCATAAGGGAAACACACAGCCTGTTTTCAGGCCACAAACAAGAAGACATTCATAAGTGTATATGTCTTTTTGGTAGTATTTACATACGAGAGTCTCCAAAAAAGGTTTTTCTGGAAATAAAGGCCAATGCTACCTGACTTCATGTTGTTGCAAAGTGCCAACTCTATGTAAAAATATATTCGAAGAAAGATAAAAATGAAGATGAATACAGGAGCTCTTCAAAGTTTTTTTGAACTTAATCCTTTCGTTTCTTAACTCCGTCCTTTCCTGCCTCTTACGAATGACATGAGGAAGAATTATTGTAAAGCAATTAAAATTTATAAAAGTCTGCATAACTGTTATTAACATTTTCATAATTTGCAAGGTCTCATTTGTGAAATGAATCTTTCAAACTTTAATTCCTTGAAGCAGAAAGGATAAAGAAATTTGGACCCACTCTGAATCCCATTTTCCCTGCTGTCTCCCTTCAGCCCTATTAGGACAAGCCCACTTTCCTCAAAGCCATCAGCCAGCCCACAGCTTTCATCTTTTCACATTTTTAATTTCACCATTTACCTCTTAGCTATGAAAATCTTTGATTACTTCCCCCCCAACCCCTTCTATTTCTTTTTCTTTTCCTCCATCATCTCTACAACAATCTCTACAACACCTGGCTCTGGGATCTTCCAGATCCCTGGAAACAGGATTCTCATCTGCCTTCACCAGGTACCAGGTGCTCCCACTTAGAGGGGACTGCCCTGTCCAAAATGAGGAGATATAAAACTCAAAATGGCTGGAGAAAGTAGTCAGACAAAACAAGGCTTCGCAGAGCTGTTTGTTATAAATAGACGCTATTTCTGTTTTGCCAGTGATAGCACCAAGCAAATAAGCAATGTTATGGGTCTGAGAACAGCCTGCATTCAAGGTACTCCATCAATCACAGGGAGAAGCAAAACAGTGGCATTCTCTCAAAGATCAGATATTTTATAATGGGAAACTATAGCGTTATCTGCTTTTCTTTACTTCAAATATCAGATAGCCAGGAGAAAATGGGACAAAATAGCACGCATTTGTTTTGTCAAAAAAATCATATTAAAGAACAAAAGCATAACTAGAAAACACCAGGCAATGCTGGCAAAAGTAATCAGATTTCTGATTACTGGGCAAGATATTAATAAAGGGCACTTATAAAATGTTTAAAGAAATCCACTTCCTTAAAATGATAAACACCTTCTCTCTAACTAGAATTTGGTGTGTAGCTGTAGCTGATACCTTGTGTTTTGGTAATACGAAATAACTTTGGGGTTCCATTTGATTGCGTTTTAAAGATGTAATACTTGAGCACAATTAGGTTGAAATCTTGGAGAAATAGAAATGCATTTTCAAGTTTTATGCTAGAATTTTCTAGGGGGTGCCATTCAATAGGAGGATGTATTTTGCTGTTTCTGTGACCTTGGGTATGTCAACCTCTCTGAACCTTGGCTTCCTTCTTTTGTTGAACATAGAGACGATAATACTTGACCTTGTCTCTCCATATTTTTGTGAGGTGAAAAGGGCCAATGTAAGTGAACGTGCTTTTGTAAATAGCGATGCACATCTGAGTCACTGCTATGTGTTTTTGCACCTTCTAAGCCACGCTCCTGCTTCCAAGGCCTTTCTTGTCCTTGTCAGCTGTATGTGATCATGTTGCCCTCTAGTGACTGCGGTTCGTAGAGGCCCCGAAGAAGCCTGGAGAGAGAACAAGTTGATGGATTTAAAGGAGGGAAAGGAGAGGAGGCTGGTGGTAGAAAATTATGGATATAAACCAACCAAAGTGATAGGAAAAGTAAGCCACAGCTTTCTCTGAGTAAGCAGACTTGTTGCATAAAGTGAGAGAAGAGAAAAGAAAAAGAATAGAGAGAAAAACGAGATGCAAAGATTGGTGGCCAGGGAGGCAAAGGCATTGGAATCTCTGCTCGGCTTCCTTCTTGACCAGCATAGGATCTTCGCAAGCTCTGGCCTCTGTAACAGGGACATGAGATTGTTAAAATAAAGGTCCACTGAAGTGCTTTGCAAGACCAAAATTCTTTGAGTCAATGGAAGAAGATGAGAGAAAAGTAGAACCATAAAAAAGAGACAGGAAAGAGAAGCGATGAAAGACCTGACGAAAAAGTTTCCAGAGTGGCCGTTTTAATGTGTCTGAAGCCACTTCACTATTTTAGGATCTTAGTCACGATCGAGTGGCTGAATGATGCAAACAGATTGGGGGATTTGGTTGGTCATGTGAGTGTAGTAAGCGGCGTGTGTCCTGCAGTGGGGTTACCTTATCCATGAGGACCCAGCCTGTGTGAGGCTGAACACCCAGGAACCTCACAGACTAATTTCTCTTTTGGGAAATGAATCTGTCTTTACTTAGAATTATCTGAGAATCCAATGATCTTACCATGGGAAGCTTTTTAAGTCCAGCTTCCCATGTCAAATTATAGATTTTACAATCCTGAGTGCATTAGCTTGTGTGGTGCTTTCTCTTAAACCAACAGGGTCTTATAGAAAAGTGATTGAAGTCTGCCAGAACTGTGTAATTCAAATAATGATGGTGCAAGTAATCCGGAAGTTCTGTCATTGCTCTCTGTAGACAGACGAATGAGTGTTGGAAATAATCTTACTAGAAGACATTACAGTGCGGTTCAATGGAAAGAGTACTACATCGCTGTCAGAAGGGGTGGGTTTTAATTCGGACATTGACATTTGTTAGTTGCATGATCTTCACAATATTCTAAATTTATCTAAGCCTCAGTTTCCTCACCTGTGAAATGGGAATCAGTTCATTTGCTCATGCTTATTGACTATTTACAATGTGCCAGGTTTGCTATGTTAAACTCCCAGATAGCAGTGATGAACAAACTCTGGTATTTCTAAGTCATGATAGAGATCAAACAGGTGTTATCTTGTTAAACTCTAAGTACTATAGCAATAAAAGAAAGCACTGTGCATCCCTAAAGCAGTGGAGAAACAACAGAAAATTTTCCAATCCACAGAGCAGCATTTAAAATGGAGTTTTGGGCTTCCCTGGTGGCGCAGTGGTTGGGAGTCCGCCTGCCGATGCAGGGGACGCGGGTTCATGCCCCGGTCCGGGAAGATACCACATGCCGCGGAGAGGCTGGGCCCATGAGCCATGGCCGCTGAGCCTCTGGGTCCGGAGCCTGTGCTCCGCAACGGGAGAGGCCACAACAGTGAGAGGCCCGCGTACCGCCAAAAAAAAAATAAATAAATAAAATAAAATAAAATAAAATAAAATGGAGTTTTACCTTGGGAGCACGTGACCCATGGGAACATTGGAGATGACATTGCCCCATAAGCATTTTCTTCCCGTGAACACAAAACCGGTTACCTCCCTAGAATTATTAACTCTGCCAGAGAGTTTTCCATTAGCAAGTGGATAAAGCAGTTACTACAGATCAGACTGCAACTCTTTATTTAAATATTTTTCTCATATCTAGATGCATCCCTTGTCTAGTAGCATCGCGGCACCTTTTTGCACAAAAAGGAAGGGAAATGGCCCGTTGTGATCTCAGTGTCCCTCCTAATAGGCGTCACCTCCTCTAGCCCTGTTTTGCCGAGGAATTCTAAAACTATTTTACGGGGCCACCAGGTGGCAGTTAGGGCAAATAGTTTTAGGCTTCTCCTCTCTATCTTTGGGGAAGGCCAGGTGGTTACCAATGGAGAAGCAGGCCCTGGAAATATAAATGTTATGGAGCGCTGGGCTCTGTATGTTCACACACAATACCTCACCAAATCCTTGTAGCGATCTCTGCTAACTTCAGCCATTAAACACATGAAGATAAACATGGATAACAAGGCATCTTCCCAAATGTAGAAAAGCTAGGAAGTACCACAATGTAAATACAATCAAGTGATCGTATTTCACATCAAAGCAGAGTTCATCTCACTGCAGCACAGTGTCTAAAAACTAAAGATAGGGAAAGGGTTAGTACACTGTGTTATTACAGTGACTTTTTCAAAAGATTCTAAGAGTTTTCACGCTAATTTGATAACTAGTACATTTTCCACCTCTTGGTCTCCCTCCCACCACCCCCGCCCGCCATTTTTCTTTCTTTTCTGCTCACCTAGTTTGTGATTTTTCTCCTTCTGTAGTTTGACTCTCTCTTTAGTTTCCAGATTCTATAAATTTTACTTCTCTTTACAAATAAAAGAAATCTTGGTGTGAATCTGTTCAGGGGCCTATTGCATTGAGAAGTGAAGATATGGCTCTAGTTTCCTTACTGCTTTCGTGGAGAATCTGCGCACAAAAGTTCAGTAAAGTAAAATTAAGAATGAAGCATTTGACTTCTTACTCCCTTTTCCATGGTCAGTTGCTAAACGTTAGAGTTGATTTGGCCAACTTGTGCTCAGTATTTCAGGCGCTTTATGAGAAATAAGTTAAAGCTATTTTTTCCCCTTCAGACTGCACATTACTATTTTAAACCTAGAACTCTATTACTCAAATTTGGCATAAAAATATGCCACCAGTTCATTATGCATATTCTAGCGACTGCGAATGACTTGCTATGTATGTGTGTTCTTGTTTGCAGAAATTCTGGGTAACTATTATTCTCAGTTTGCACATTTTATTTCAATACACATTTCAAGATGAAAATTCAAGAATACGTTACTTTAATAGACCTGTCTTTTTCCAGCATTTGAACTTATCTGTTGGGTAAAGTTAGGAACAATTGATTTCTGATTCTGCCACTTCTAATATTTCAATCATTACGTGAAACTATTAAGGACAACATTTTGCAAGTTTGTCTTCTCTTGGGTGATAAAAAAGTGCTTTTCCGTTTTTGGCCCATTCCTATTTTCATGGGGCATGCCATTTGATTATAAAAGTTTTCTGATGGAAGGATCATAGAATAGCAAACATGAAAACTGAGGAAATGATTTTGCATGCAATTTTTCATCGTCTGACTGCATTCTAAGGGAAATAAATTTTCCCCGTCAAACTGTCAACTTGTTTTGACTTCACAACAAATGCGGAAGGAAGTTCATAAACGTAGAACAATAAGCCAGTAGCTAGAGAGAGCTGAGTTCTGTTTATTCTGTCCCTGTATCACAGCAGAGAAATGTAATGTGTCTTACAAATGTGCATGCAGCAACTCAAGGTCACCTGGCACGCTTGTTTCTTATTCCTTCAGAGAATAGGATTCTGGGTAAATATTCTGGAATGTGCAGAGTGTTACCGTTAGTACTTGTGAGGACTTCTGTCAAGGGTTATTACTTCCTTTCTCCTTTTATGCTGCAGTTTTCTTGAACCGAGTCGTTCGGACAAAAGACACACGTTTCCTGAATTCCACCTGTGGGAGTGTTTCCCTCACAGGATTGTGCCCCCAAGAGCCAGGTCTGGTGAACATGCTCGTGAGCCTTGTAACATGTTCTCAGCTACGGAGAAGTGCTTAATCCATTCAGAAGTCAAAGACTCACACGTTGGCAGCAATGAATTGAATTGTAAGCATTCTTTCTTCATGAATGTATGAGTCCTACTCCAAAAGCAAGAACTCCCATTATATAAAGTGAAATACACTCAGGGGTATAAATTGTTAACCAATTGCACAATCTCGGGGATTATTTTAAGGGAAAACCAAGCATCTATCTTTTGGGGTTATTTCTTTTCTTTTTTTTTTTTTTTTTTTGGTTAGTTTTGTTTAAATTTTGAAAGTTAACTCAGATACTTAGGTTATTCAAATATGTGTGTGTGTGTGTGTTTTTCTTTTAATTTTTTTTATTGAAGTTTAGTTGATTTACCATGTTGTGCCCATCTCTGCTGTACAGCAAAGTGACTCAGTTATACACATACATAGTTCTTTTTTGAATATTCTTTTCCCTAGCATTTATCTTTGGAGGGTTCTGTCTCTTACTACACAAGGGAGTTAGAGGTAAGCGACTAAAATGCTTGAGAACTAGCATTTTAAAAAAAATTTTGTTGAAGTACAATGTGGTGTTAATTTCTGCTGTACAGCAAAGTGACTCAGTTGTGCACACACACACACACACACACACACACATATTCTTTTCCATTCTGGTTTATCACAGCATACTGAATATAGTTCCCTGTGCTCTACAGTAGGACCTTGTTGTTTATCCATCCTATATATACTAGTCTGCATCTGCTAACCCAAAACTCCCAATCCATCCCTCCTCAACCCCCCTCCTCTTGACAACCACAAGTCTGGAGAGCTAGCAGTTTTGAGCTATGCTGAGTGAAGTCAAACATTTCCGTTTCTGTGTTCTTTTCTGAATTTCTTTTGGGGTTAAGAGGGGTCTTGCTTTTCACAGGAGTAAAGGTTAGACCAGACAAGCACCCTGAATCATTAACATCTTATTCCCCAGGACTGACTAAGCTCAAATCCATCAGCAGAATACATGCCAGGACCCTCTCAGCTTCTTTCCGGCCCGTGCTTCTTAGGAATGTACTCAAACAACCACAACATTCCTGATCACTACCTCCAGGTGACAGAAAGGAAAAATGAGTGGCAGTGAACCAGAAGAGGTTAGGCCATTGATTTTGTCATAAAAACTGCTTGGAGATAAGACATTTTTGTAAATTAGCAAGCACAGTGGGAATACAAATAGACAAGATGTTAGCAACATTCAGAAAAATGCCTTCTATAAATCTTTATTCTGGCCTCTCTCACATATTGAGATTTATGTCTTGCTTTTAACCCTCGTCTCTTGTTTTTCTAACCTGGTATTTTTTTGAACTGTAACAGTTAAATTATCCTCGAATTTTTACATTGTGATTGGCAGTGCTTATACTATAATTTCTTTTTTTTTTAATTTATTTAATTTATTTTGTTTTGGGCTGCATTGGATCTTCGTTGCTGCATGCGGGCTTTCTCTAGCTGCGGCGAGTGGGGGCTGCTCTTCGTTGCAGTGCGTGGGCTTCTCATTGCAATGTCTTCTCTTGTTGCAGAGCACAGACTCTAGGCCCGTGGGCTCAGTAGTTGTGGCACGAGGGCTCAGTAGTTGTGGCTCGCGGACTCTAGAGCGCAGGCTTGGTAGTTGTGGCGCAAGGGCTTAGGTGCTCCGCGGCATGTGGGATCTTCCCAGACCAGGGCTTGAACCCGTGTCCCCTGCATTGGCAGATGGATTCTTAACCACTGCGCCACCAGGGAAGCCCTATACTATAATTTCTTGACATGACTTTATTAATACTCATATTTACTAATTTTTCCCAAAATCTGAGTAAGGTATAGAGTGGAATAACATGTACTTATGTCACTGTAAATGGATATTAAGATTACTGTTCTTAGTCCAAAAAAAAAGATAGTATTCAAATGAAGTTCACACCTAACAATTGCATGCAATTAAGTAATAATTAGGTAGTGCGCCACTGAAGTAGGGTTGAAGTTGATAACTTCTAAAGTCTATTATAGTTCTACTTCTTTTTGCTGCTAATTTTCAATATTAGAGTATCTGGTTAATTTCAGTGTAAAAAAAAATGATACCCAGTTACGATATGACTCTACTTTCAATCTCATACTGGTATTAGTTCTATTCATTTAGCTTTTTTAGTTTTGTCACTTAACTTTCCACATATGAATGGGTTAGAGAATACCTCTGTTTTTCCTACATTGTATAGTATGTATGTCAGTTCATTAAATTGCCTTTTCTCATTAGCTCGCTCCCTGTCAATCACTGTGGTATATATAAACCAAGAATATTATGCCCTAATTTACATTATAGATAATTGAAGTAAATTTTATTAGACCAACATGAAAGAAATTTAAAACTCTCACAACTGAGACCTATAAACATATATGTCTCAATACGACACATATATGTCGTATTTTATGTATATGGGGTGTGTGTGTGCCTACTCTCCACCAAGTTAAATTCCCTCTTATCCCACAAACCTTCCTTTAGAAATAAACTTAAATCTTCTGTTTGTGAAATCAAAGAGAATTTACTGCCAAAGAAATGTAGGTAAATAATTCAAATGACTGACTCAGACTTAAGACAGCCTGATAATTCTTTCTGCACCAAGAAATGCAGAAAATCTGAAAGCAGCCTTGTGCCAACTTGGTGAAAAAAGTCTTCCCTTAAGAGCACATTATCTTCGATAGGAAATGCTGCCGTCTACCTTGCATCACTGAGCTAATTAGTGCACCGGAAAGACGCGTGATTTTTCCTGCTGGCAACCGTAAAGTGAGAGAATTGGAAGGCTGCTACCTGTGTCGTGTGCCAAGGCCCCCAGATCATGCAAGGAGGTAAAATGGTGCATGCCAAGAAAATAGCCACTGCAGGAAGAGGCAAATAATGTGAGGCTTTGTGTCTCTACTACAAATGTCATTTACCGGGAGCACTATCAGATTGATAGCTTTTGGATTTGTGAGGCTGTGGTTAGCCAGGGTGCTCCTGATTGAGCGAGGTGAACAAGCACACAACAGTATCATGAGGAGGCCCGGGTGGGTGGGAGGCTGTAGCTCCAGCCATGTGGGAATGGGGATAAGGCCGGCCGTTTCCAGGCAGTGTCTAGCTTTCTTCTGGCAAATGTCAGACAAGGCCATGACTGGAATATCACCCTCTGCCAGGTTCCAAAGTCTCTTTCTATGACCTTCCTAAGATCTGTAAAGCACCATATGCCTTTGGCCACCAAGAAAGAAGAAGCACAGAGTCAAGGAGAAAGACGTTGCCAAGACATCGGCCATGTAATTCCTACTGTGATCAGTTTGGGGTTAAATGCAATTTAGGATTCTGTAGGTACATTTTTTCTCTTAATGGAATACACAGAGTTATTGGAAAAAATAGAGGTAGAAGACAGCCCTCATCTGACAAAATCTCATACTTACAGATAGCTGTCCCGTCCCTGGAAAGTCTTCAAGACAGAGGTTGCAAGCCTGTATCTACACACTTCTCAACTCCAACCCCCAGAACACTGCCTGAAAGCTTTTACATCTTGTGTTTTACTACCTGAAATATACCTAGTAAAAATATTAGTGTTAATCAGGAAACTCTACATAGAGGCACTTTTGTGAGAATTTAAGTCTGATACTTTTCCTTCTAACATTGAAGCTGAGACCAGATATACTGAGAGCTTGACCTGTAACTATGGAGCGTAGAGGAGAGGGAAGGGTCCTCCTTCCCTAATTCTCCAAAGATAAGTGCTGGGGTGGGCTTTGGGGTCAGGTAATGGTTCCTGGAAGATAACAGAAAGGAAGTTGCAGAAAAGGAGATGTCTCAAAACAAATTTCTCGTGTCTTGAAATATTGCTAATGTTATGTGTGCCTCCACCAGCAAGTACTACCTTCTCTCTCTTCCTTCCTTCCCTTCACCTCTCAGGCAACTGCTCCCAGGACCTAGAACTTGAGTAGTGAGCATGAGGCTACTCATTAGGGAAGAAGAGATTAGACAGAGGGGAATTCAGGGCAATTCATCCTGAGAGAAGTAGAAAGGTACTAAAATAATAGAGCAGAGAAAAATCAGTGAATTGAATGCAGGAACAAAAGATGGTAGGAGGTTATCCTAAGAGTCCAAAGTGAGGACAAAAAAGCCTGGATTCATGTCATTGCAGAAGAAATAGAAGATAAAACAAGTATGTATTATGTGTGAAAGTTGTTAAGTAACAGGATTTTTGACTGATGGAACATAAGACGTGAAGGAAAGGAAGGAACGTTACTCTGACGTTTCTTTCCTAGGAAACTGGTGGAAGAATAGTTCTATCTAATGAAATAGGAAAGTTGGAAGAGGAGACTAATTTGGGGGAGGGAGAAAATAACTTAGTTTTAGATACATTGAGTTTATCAAATTTATATGTTGTGTCTTAGGGCTCAGTTACAAATCTAGGTATAAATTTATGTATTTTATAGAACACTTAACGTGGAGGAAATACATTATATGGTTAAATGATAGAAACACATTAAAAGGTCATATTACATTATGATTCTGCTTTGTAAAGAAAAATATATTTTGCACATATATAGAAAGGACGATTTAATGTTATATACTTTGGGTGTTAGTAATGATAATTTTGAACAGTACTTTTTAAAATTTGCATTGCTTTGCCAAATCTTCTAATTATTCTCTACCTTGAATGTATTTTTTTGTTTGTTTGTAATAAAGCACTCAAAGTAAAAGTTATTTTTCAAAAATTTGATAATTCAAATGATTCAAGTTGCTCTCACGGCCAAAGAAGAGATAGTTCTAGGAGGGTCTATAGAACCCTACAAAAACCTTTGTAGGTCAACAGAATTGCAAGGATGAACAGTTTTCATTTTCTCCAATTTTTCTGTACCTTATAGATACCGTGTTACATTTTATGAAGCCAAAATCAAAATGCATGTTTTAAAAATAAGATTATTAAAAATTGTACCCCAAAATTTTATGCATAAATGGGATGTGTACAATTGATCACAGTGTAGAGTTGCCTGGGATCTTTCTGGTGTTTTTTACAGGAAAAGAAACCTAGCTACTCAGACCATGAAGAAAAAAGAGAAAATGACCCACGACTTTATCTAATATTATTTGGGTTATCAAAACTTCTCATTTTTGGACAGTTTTAGCTGACCCTGACCACTCAAACTTTCTTAACTGAGCTCTGTTTTTTTATATTTAACCCTGACTGTTAGCAAGGGTCATGTAAAAATGGCCATTTCCACATTTTTGCAATATCACATTTGATGATATATTATTTGGTATTCTTTGTATCTATATGATAAATTTCTTCTCTAAGTTTTTTATCCAAAAAGTTTTGATTCCCCTTCAACATTGTTATGTTCCTCTTTACATATTAACATTATGGAATTTATCACTATCTCCACCTTCCTCTACATAACCAGGTCACTCAAAGCTAATCGTGTTGCTTTTTCACAGTTACCATACTTGCTTCTCTTACCTATGTCATAACTTACAAAATTGTGTTTCTATGGGCTTCGCCTCATCGCCTCCATTTATTAAAGTTGCATACTACCTCTGATTCCTTTTGCAAGAAATCGGGAGTGTACGTTATAAATAAATACTGAGACTGTTGTATCTCCACAAATGAAGAGGCTGTAAAAAAGTAAACAGATATGTTATGGCAACATCTTGTTAAGGGATAAAGTGATAAATCTGTTGCCCTGCAACTCAAGAGAAAATTGTAAATCCTGTAATGCCCATAAGAGCAGCAGAACCTACTTAAAATAGTAGCTTTTTATTGTGCCTGGATTTCAATAGGAAGATTTCGAAAGACGTTGACATCGTTATTTTAGTTGCTTAGTTTTGCCGTAAACTTCCGTTTTATAAGTGTCTATATTGGCCTAACTGTCAAGGCATTAAAATTACAGTACTGATTTTTGGTTCGAAAGAAATTCATAAATAGAATTATCATTTAAATTTATGTGCAAGAGAAAGTGATGAGGATGGTTTTGAAACTTGTGGAAAGGCTGAAGATTGCCACCTTTCTCTTTGGAACTTTGCTACCTTTATAGACATTTGCACCCTAATCATGGCTATCGATAGGGCTTAATTTTAACCAAGATAAAGAAACTAAAATAGGAGTAGCTCTTTAGAGGAGTGGAAAATCTAGTTATTTCCCCAGTCCCTTTGGAGCTTTGGGAGCCTTGCCTTTTCATTCTCAGCCTTGTGTTTGGTCTTCATTAAGTAATGTTTTCTCACTGATGTTGGCTAAGGGCTCTGCAGTTATAAGCCAGCCTTCATATATACCATCAGATTCAACCCTCACAATAATTCCGCATGTATTATCAGATTCCATCCTCATAATAGTGTATCTCAGCTTTTAGTTTAGAAAACCAAGACTCCAGCAAGCTAAGAAGTGATTTGCCCAAATATACACCTTTAGATAGTGGTAGAGTCAGATCAAATCCCCCCATGTCTGGGGGATCTGTGTTCTCTATTCTTCCCACATAACGGAACAAGATTTTGTAATAAAGTTGACATCATCAAAAAGACTAGGACAGTGACTTCACGATTGAAATATTAGATGTGGCAGAAGGTGTGGATTGCAATGGAGCGTAAATTCTGGGGCCCTTAGAAACCTTGATGAATTTGCCCTCTATTAATTGTGAAATAAATTGGTTGGAGAGTGAGGAAATGTGGGTTTTGTTCCCAGAACCATTATTGATCAACTCTGTACTTTGCTAATTATTTTTCCTTTCTGACAGTAATTATACTAATTCTTGCTCATACAAATCTTCCCTTCTTTATACTCTACCTCTGTTTGATTCTTCACCTCCTACATAAGAGACTTTCATTCAATGTCTCGTTTTTCCTCTGTTGTAAGAATTACTTAACACTCTTAGTAGCATTCAAGTAGTTGTTTTTTGTTGTTGTTGTTGTTTTTGTTTCGTTTTTGTTTTTTGCGGTACATGGGCCTCTCACTGTTGTGGCCTCTCCCGCCGCGGAGCACAGGCTCCGGACGCGCAGTCTCAGAGGCCATGGCTCACGGGCCCAGCCACTCCGTGGCACGTGGGATCCTCCCGGACCGGGACACAAACCTGCGTCCCCTGTGTAGGCAGACGGACTCTCAACCACTGCGCCACCAGGGAAGCCCAAGTAGTTGGTTTTAATGGGGACTTTACCCCCTGGTGAATGCAACACCCTGTCCGAGGCTTCCAAGTAGGACAGGGAGAGGTGAAGCTGTAATGTATCCTTTGGTTCTTAATAAAGTACTGCTGATTGAAAAACAGGCAGTCCTGTGGTCTACAAACTCAAGGTCATGGCGGACAGAGCCTCTGTACCAGAGCTTCTCAAATTTCTGTTGTCGTAAATAGTGCTGGATGGCGGAGGGGGGTGGGGGAGTACAGAGTCCCAGCCTCCACCCAACCTGTTATAGTTAGTCTAGGATGAGACCCAAAAAAGCTCATTTTAATAGCTTTTCAGATGATTCTGAATTTAGAGTCACCAACTGCTCTGGTTTGCCTGGAACTGAGGAATTTCCAGGATGCAGGACTTTCAGTCTTAGGCGAATCAGGATGGTTGGTTACTCAGATTCCAGTGCACATGGTCAAGATTTGCACTTTCAAAAATACTGTAGTAGGTTTGGCATGCTTCCAGGTGTTTGGCCCAGTTCAGGAGTAACAAGGAAGATTCAGTTGGGACAGTTTTAGAATTAGCAATTCTCCAAAGGCAGACCTTGGGTCACTTACTGAATATCTTTAGGTGAGGTACATATAGATATCTGCGTGTTAGTGAGATTCAAAGGCAAACTGAAATCTGATCATCATAGTCATCAAGTCTTAGAACCAGAGCTGTTTAGCTTCAGAACAAATGAAATGACCAAACTTGCTTCTTTGACTGAGCGTAGGAGTGAGAAGTTGTCTATCGTGTTTTTTTGAGCTTCAGGTGCATTTGTTCTAGAACTTCTAAAAAATGTTTACTGTCAGGAACTTATTTTCCAGTATAAGGATTAAGATGGTGTGGGGTTCTGTTTGTTTTGTTTTAATGAACAAGATCCCTTTTTTGGTCGAAAAGGCTGTGGCCGACCTGCAAGTTTGTCTCTATCTTTGAGACAATTTAGTCTTAGAATCAAACCAAAAAAAAAAAAAAAAAAATTCAGTTTATGATGACTTGCAGTAAAACCTTGATGAATTTCTAAATTCCTTTCCTTTATTTCTTGCTCTCTCCCATGTCTTTCTTTTTATCTATAAATAATATATCTGCTCTAGAGGACAAATAATATAAATATTGAGCAAAATGAAAAGGAATTTTAACTTCTTTACCCTTCCGGAATGATACAGATGAGTTGGCCAAAGGAAAAGGGAATTCTTTTGGTTCATTTGCCATGAACTGGAGTATGGATATTAGGGGTGGTAACAGGCTATTAGATCATCCACTCACTTTCCTCTCCAAGCAACAATTAAATTTGTTGTCTTTTTCTCTGCTCACTTCTTGCTCAGAAAAAAAAAAAGAGCATTTCAGCTCCTCCTCATGGAGGGTAGCCACTTTCTGTCCACACGTGTGGTGGTCAAGGGCAGAGGCAGGAAGGAAGTGGAGAAGTTGGAATCACAGTTACCCTAAAGGGTGACTTTGGCTGCTCCCTTTGGCTAACGTGAGGAGGATGCAGCCCTTAGAGAAACAACCGACAGATTGGACAGATGCAGCCCTTGGAGAAACAACCGACATCTATTATCCATCCTAAGTATGTGCTGCACGCTCTGAGATGAGTATGCTGTTTCCACAGTGCCCGGTAACAAATACACCATGAATTCCATGCCAGGACTCAAGATGGGGATGAGAAAACTACCCAAAAAAACAAAACCAAAAAGTTAAAAAAAAAATAAAAAAAAAAGGTACATACGTCCACTGGGATATTATTCAGCAATAAAAAGAAATGAGCGATCAACACAAAAAGACAAGGAGGAACTTATCTACATATTTGCTAAATGAAAGAGGCCAATGTGAAAGGCTACTGCCTGATGCCAACTATATGACATTCTGGAAAAGGCAACACTGTAGAAACAGTAAAAACATTAGTGGTTGCCAGGGGCTTGTGGGGAGGGCAGAGGATTGAATAGGTGGAGCACAGGGGATTTTTTTTTTAACATCTTTATTGGAGTATAATTGCTTTACAATGGTGTGTTAGTTTCTGCTGTATAACAAGTGAATCAGCTATACGTATACATATATCCCCATATCCCCTCCCTCTTGCGTCTCCCTCCCACCCTCCCTATACCACCCCCCTAGGGGGTCACAAAGCACCGAGCTGATCTCCCTGTGCTATGTGACTGCTTCCCACTAGCTATCTATTTTACATTTGGTAGTGTATATATGTCCATGCCACTCTCTCACTTCGTCCCAGCTTACCCTTCCCCTTCCCCGTGTCCTCAAGTCCATTCTCTACGTCTGTGTCTTTATTCCTGTCCTGCCCCTAGGTTCTTCAGAACCACTTTTTTTTTTTAGATTCCGTATATATGTGTTAGCATACGGTATTTGTTTTTCCCTTTCTGACTTACTTCACTCTGTATGACAGACTCTAGATCCATCCACCTCACTACAAATAACTCAATTTCGTTTCTTTTTATGGCTAAGTAGTATTCCATTGTATATATGTGCCACATCTTCTTTATCCATTCATGTGTCGATGGACGCTTAGGTTGCTTCCATGTCCTGGCTATTGTAAATCGAGCGAGCACAGGGGATTTTTAGCACAGTGAAACAATTCTGTACGATACTATAATGGTGGATACATGATATTATCCATTTGTCAAAACCTATAGAATGTACAACACCAAGAGTGAACCTTAATGTAAACTATGGAGTTTAGTTAATAATAATGTATTAATATTGGTTCATTAATTGTAACTATTAATTGTAATTAGTGTACCACACTAATGCAGGATGTTCAAAAATAAGGGAAACTATGTATGGAGAAGGAACGTTTGTGGGAACTCTATACCATCTGCTCAGTTGTTCTGTAAATCTAATACTGCTCTAAAAAACAAAGCCTATTTATTTTTAAAGTTACAAAACAAAACAAACCACATTCTAAGTCTATAGCCTTCAGGGATCATCCCCTTAAACTGTTTTATAAAATCTCTCAACCCTTCATCTCAGATATAGAAGACATATATCCACTACATTAATGATTTCCTGCCTCTCATTGAGGGATTTCTTTCTCTCTACTGCACTTAATCTTTTTCCTTATCTGAGTGTTAACTCAGTGTGAAGCTCCCCAAATTTTCCACGTTCCAGAGAGGGAACAAAACATCGCAAAGCATGATGAGTTTCCTGTTAGATGCGTTTTAGGAAAGACTTTCTCGTGTCCACATTTTTCTGAGCTTTTGTGTGAACATTATGACTAAAATTTTCAGCATCCTTTGGAACATTACAAAAACTACAGAATTGCCTTTTATTTCTAGGTCCATTTTACTATCTTCTTTTACATCCCTTACTTAACTACTTCAGATGTCTTTGTTCTGACACTTTGTTTATTTGGAGCATTTTGACTGTGTTTTGCTGGACTACAAGGACACACATAAGCAGCTTATTTTTCCCCATTTGGGCAGTTTTGAATATAAGGTTATTGTGTGTTCCAGAGATAAGTGTGTCGGTCCTTTCTCCTACAAGAAAAGGATTCCGTTTTAGTCGTCTATAAAGTAGACAATGGGGACTGAGTTATGAGTTGTTAAGTAGACCTGCTTACAACTAAAATTATCAATTGAAACCACAGTTGATGGTTTCTCACTGCTGCTTTTTGGTTATTGTTTTTGCTTGATGTTTGGCTGAAGTTTGGACTTTTTAGCAGGGTCTGTTAACTTTTCAGAATGACTAACTTTGGTAGTTAATTACATGAGTCCTTCCCTCTGCATTCATTTTTGTTTAAACAATTCATTAAGAACATCTTTGGAAACCTAAGACATCCTTCCAGGTAAATATCTGTGGAAAATATAAACACTGTGCAGATCTGCAAACAAATACAGCCATTGCCAAAGTGTGGTTATCTTTTACAGTCAGTGCTGTGGTTTTAATGTGAAAAAATACCATAAAAGCCTCCTGTTGGCTTGGCTTAAAGGGCTGTCTGATTCAGTGAGTAGTAAGTGAGGGAACAAAAATAGATAAAATAATCTGTGCTTACACAAAAGTTTTAAGAAACTCTTTAGGGAGAAAACCCCACTTCTTCTGTCATCACAGTGTCACCTTATTAGAGAAATTCAAGGTCAAATTCTAGGTCTAGTGAAGCTGAGAAATCTTTGACTTCAGGGAGTGAGATGATACTGTCCTCGAACAAGCTTAGGGGCACCAGCCATCAGCAAATTGGTGGGTCGCTTCTGAGTTGACGCCTCTGTACTGATAGTCATTGTTGCTTGTAGAGATGATAAAGTTGTCAGTTGTGCTCACGTCAGTGTTTTATGTTTCAGGAGCTTATCCCACTTCTCTAGATTTTCTTTTTAATTCATTTGTGTTTGAAACCATTAGGTTAAGACAGGAGGTTCTTATTATACAACTGATACAACTCATAGTAGATCCTACAGAAATCACTGAACTTGGCAGCCAACAAGTGACCAGGCTGACATTGAATTGAATAGAGAGATGCTGTCCACACCTTCAGGGAGACACACCTCCCACCCAGGAACTTGGCAGCTGGAGGAGAAAGACACTGAGATGCATGGAGAAGAGGACTGTTTTGGAAGCTAACAGATCTCCATTCTTAGCTATGTGACCAGAAATAAATCTCTTAACCTCTCTGCTCCCTGATTTCTTCCCCACCCTAAACCTGATGAGATATATCACCATAGGCAAAAAACAAAACAAAACAAAACAAAGCCGAAAAAAAATCCCACATCTATTTAACCTTCATACTTTATACAAAAATTAACTCAAATGGATCACAGACTTAAATGTAAAACTGTAAAACTTTAGGAAAAAACATTGGAGAGAATAATCAGAAGCTAAGGCTACAAGTATGATCCATAAAGGGAAAAGCTAAAAAATTGGACCTCATCAAACCTGAAAACTTTTGTCCCGCAAAAGACCTTGTGAAGAGGACGAAAAGAAAAGCTACAGTCAGGGAGAAAATATTTGTAAACTACATGCTTGATAAAGGCCTTGTACCTAGAAAACATAAAGAACTCAAAACTCAACAGTAAAAAACAATTCAATTAGGAAAATGGACAAACGACATGAATAGGAATTTTACCCAAGAGGATACACAGATGGAAAGTAAACATATGAAAAGAGGTTTCATATCATTAGCCATTAGGGAAACGCAAATTAAAACAACAGTGAGATATCACTATACACCTATCACAATGGCTAAAACAAAAAATAGCGATGACACCAAATGCCGGGGAGGATGCAGAGAAACTGGATCACTCGTACATTGCTGATGGGAATGTACAATAAAATGATAGTTACTTTGGAAACATTTTGCCTGTTTCTTATTACATTAACATGAACTTACTGTGTGATCCAGAAATACACTCTTGGGCATTTATTCCAGAGAAACCAAAATGTGTGTACAATAAAAACTTGTACATGAATGTTCATAGCTGTTTTATTTGTAATAGCCCCAAACTGGGAAAAAAAACCCCAAATATCCTTCAACTAGTGACTGTTTAAACATTGTGGCATGCCTATACCGTGCATCAATAACTCTACAAGGAACTAGGCAGGAAATACGATGCAGCAATAAAAAAGGAACAAGCCATTGGTACAGGCAACAATTTGGGTGGATTTCAAGGGCATTATGCTGAATAAAAAAAAAAAAGCTGAGCGAAAATATTACATCCTGTATAATGCCATTTGTACAATATTCGTGAAATGACGGAAGTACAGAGGTGGAGAACACAGTGCAGGCATAGCTTGTTTTATTTTGCTTTGCTTTATTGCACTTAGCACATACTGCATCTTCTCACACGTTGAAGGTTTGTGGCAACGCTGCGTCGAGCAAGTCTCTTGGTGCCATTTATCCAACAGCATTTGCTTGCTTCGTGTCTCTGTGTCATATTTTGGTAATTCTCACAGTATTTCAGACTTTTTCTTTATTATTGTATTTATTATGGTGTGAACTACTACAACTCACTGAGGGCTCGGATGATAAGTAGCATTTTTAACAGTGAAGTATCAATATATTTTTAAATTAAGGTATGTACATTGTTTTTTACACACAATTCTATTGCGCATTTAATAGACTACGTGCAGTATAAACATAACTTTTATATGCATTGGGAAACCACAAAAATTGTGTGGCTCACTTCATTGTGATATTCCTTTATTGCAGTGGTCTGGAACAGAGCCCGCAACATCTCTGAGGTATGCAGTATTTGACAAGGGTTAGAAAGTGTAGGAGAGAGGGAAGTTTATGTGTCTATAAAAAGGTAGCATGAAGGATCCTTGTGATGGAACTATTTGGTATCTTGACTGGTGTTGGTCACACTAGTCTTTTATCACATTAATTTAATCACATGTGATAAAATAAAATAGAGCTAGCTATATACATCCACACAAATAAATGCATGTAAAACTGGTGAAATCTGAATGCTTTTGGTGGACTGTATAAATATCATTCTTGGCTGTGATAGAGAAGTACAGCTTTTGTCAAGATGTTACTATTTGGAAACACTGAGTAAAAGGTCCTGGGACCTCCCTCCACATTTTTTGCAACTTCCTATGAACTATAGTCATTTCAAGATGAAAAGATTTTTTAAGAAGAGGAATTACG
This sequence comes from Delphinapterus leucas, assembly GCF_059928025.1. NCBI lineage: Eukaryota > Metazoa > Chordata > Mammalia > Artiodactyla > Monodontidae > Delphinapterus > Delphinapterus leucas. The sequence continues at coordinate 24,861,145 of NC_143149.1, forward strand.
AAGACCCTTTCAGGTCTTCTATTTTGTGATGTAACCTTTGTTTGAGAAACCTAAGCTTTTGCTGACCACTCTTTTCATCCCATTCAAAGCCAAGTCAGCAAAAAGATGTTAGAAGAGAAGGGTAACTAAGGTCACCTGAGACTCCAGGAGAGTCTGTAGCCCGTGCTCTTTATAGCAATACTAGTGAGGAGAATGGAGGCTGGAACCCTGGGGTGATTCTATAAAACAGTAGTTCTCAAACTTTAGCATGTGTCAGATTCACTTGCTAAAACACAGCCCCAGAGTTTCTGATCAGGAGGTCTGGGGTGGGGCTCAAGAATTGGCATTTCTAGCAAGTTCCCATGTGATGTTGGTGCCCATGCCGATATTGCTGGTCACAGACCACACCATGAGAACCACTGCCACAGAACATCTGAGAGTAGCAATTTAAAATTCTCCCAAGAAACCTCCGCATAGAATGCAATGAAATAAACTAAGAATTGTCTATATTTACATCTTTTTTTATTCGTATAGTTTTTCCCCCCCTCTTAATATGTTGGCTGATAAAAATGTTGTTTCTGGTTCTTCGTCTGTGTGGGCTAAAGAAGTATGTCACTGAGTTAATTCGCAAAGTCTCTCATTGCACATCTGTCACATTCTCAGAAAATATTGTCCCAGAAAAATCCATCAACACAACACATAAGCCCCTAAGTGTACTGCACACTTGGCATGCAAGAGAGTGAAAGAAAACAATGAAATGCAAAAAGTGATCTGTACAGAGGCCTCAAAGTGAGTTAAAAAGATAAATCCTATGACAGAATGTGGAATTCCATCAGGGGTTCATTTGTACAGGTTTCTTTAATGGGTTTCTAAAATAAAAATGCTGTCCTAGGCAGAGCATTGTAATGATGAGTAGATCATGCTTTGGAGTCCGATGCCTCTTTTATCCCCCATTTTAGTTTTGCTACTTACAAGCGGTCTTAATAGGGTAAAGGTAACGAATGTCTGACACTTAAGGTCTCAGTATATAGATGCAGTGAAGATGTTGAGAAAGAGGGAGCTGATGATGGTTATCAGTCATCTTACCTGTTGATCATATTTTGGCAGCTATACTCCAAGATAGAAATTAAATAACAGTTTACCAATTGGTAAATTGGTCACCATTTTATAGAACAATCACCAAGTCTCATGCTCTGTGAACTTTCCTGTTTTGCATATGAAATCTTCACAACCAGCCTGTGTGAGATGGGTACCGTTCTCAAAGAAAGATTGTTCTTGATGGCAAAATGAGGCTGATACCATCTGATTTGGCCTGGTTATTTACATGGGACAGCAAGAATGATAATTTACTCTATAGGGCTTCTCATGTTTGCTTTTCTGAAGGTGTCACAAGAATCTCAGATTGGATTTGTACAAGCATCTTGAGGCTAGTAAGCTAAACCAAGACCTCACCAGCAGATTTCACCGGTAGTAACTTACACATTTGGGTGAGCTCCTCTCTTCTGGAGTTCCCCAAAATATCCCAGGTTTCTTGGGCCTGCCAGGAACTGACTTTCCGCACTCATCTGTAAAGCAGGGAACACTGTAAGCCGGGAATCAGGCCAGTTTTCCCAAGAGAGCTTTGTAAACATGGCTCCATAAAATTAACCTTGGTTCCTTAACAGTGTCTGGTCATATCTGATTAAATGAGTATCTTCTCAAATAAAGTTTCTGGGCAAGACCATGGTTGCATACCTGTTTCCAATATGCTCTGATAACAAGGAAGACAAATTCATACTGAACCTGTGCAAATAACTATATTGTCATGAAAATAAAAGTCCTCAAAAGTTTCTGAATTCTGCAACAGGCAGGAAGAAAGAGATAGCGTTTTCAAATGTTTTATTTCTCTTTACAAAATCATATGCCACTGAATTGTTATGAGTTACAGGTAGCTTAAGAGAAAGAGGTTCCCTATATCCAGAAAGTAGACCATTAAAACATCGACAGTATTGCAAAATCCCCAGTATATTTCCTTAGCAGTTCCTTCAGTACTGTGTAATTCTCATTCTGCTACATCATGGCTTACTGGTCTCTCAAACGCATCGACGTTTCCACTAGGGTTCTGGAAATCCTGCCTCAGTTCACTGGTGTGGCCTCAAAGTTGTTTAAGCAATGTTATCAGACGGCTTTACGCCAAATCAAAAGTACCTGGCATAGCCTTTATCCATGGGGCTCAGAGACAACGTTTTAAGACAAAATACTCTGGCCTGTAGCTGATCTGCAAGAGCTTTCACGGAGGCACCAAAGTAAAGTAAAATTTATCTATAGATGACATAAGACTTACAATGACTGCGGTTAACTTATTACTCATAGTTGTCAAAAGTGAAAGATCCGGTGAGGCTTCATTACAAGAATCCGTTTTGGAAAACCACTGGCTTAAAAGACATTAGTTTCAGATTAAAGAAGTAAAGCTATGACCGAGTTAACATTTTAAAAATAACTGAAACTATGACTGATAACACTATGCTGTTGTTGCCTTAATATCAGGCAAGTCAGCACCAGGGCTCAAAAAAGAAATATATTATGGGTAGCAAGGCATTGACGATTCTCTAGGAATCTCCCATACAGCACATGATTTCTGAAGTATTTCTAGTAATGACGTGTTATCCAGATAGATTTATCCTGGGGAAGGCTAAGCATCGCTTCTGATTTAACAGTGGTTCCCGTGCACCTCATGAATAGTAACATACTAAATAAACCTAATTGTTTTTAGCATCTCCCTTTTTACAAGGTGAAATAACAAATTCTTTGTGATTTCCAGGAACCCTTTGGGAAATATCAAAGACGGTTTTAGATGCAAAAGATATCACTTTGGACTCAGTTTTGGGAAGGGAAAATACCAAAAGTTGTCAGAAGATTTAAACACCTGATTAAGATAAGACCAAGGGTTTCTTGAAACAGTACTTGGCTACCTGTTTAGCTAAAGGGACAGTAAAAGAGTTTAAAAGTAAACACAGATGGTAATGTGATTGTAAAGAATCTTAACTTTTTCAAAAGTAAAAAGACTTTGTTTTCTTAAATAATCAAGTAGATAATAAAGTCAACATAAAATACAGGAAATTATTCTAAGACACAGAATCTCTGCCTTCTAGGCAGATAGCTCAGAAGGAAAAGAGAAACATTTACAACCCTTATTAAAACTGGACCAATATCCCATAAAAATTTGTTTTTTTAATGGAGAGAAAACCAGTTCTACTTTGCATCAGTAAAGTATTTGATACTAAATGTCTTTTTGAAAAGCAAATGAACCCATCAAACCTTAGCCAGCTTTGACTACAGCTTTGACTTCCTTTCCACAAACCTTCTACAACCCTCTGCATCCATTCAGATTCTGTCCTACACATTAGTGACTAGCCATTTGACTTGGGGATAAAGCTATTCTTTATTTTTTTTTTCCTTAACAGAAACTTGTCCTGCAAATCTTGCACCCAAAGTTGTACTTCTTTGCCACTGTTAATCCTAGTAGAGTCTCATTCACATGTATCAATTATAATTTTTAACCTTAACAGTAACCTTTATTTCCCAGAGGAAGAAGGAAGATGGATAATTGTGAACTGTCATATACCAGCATTTTGTAGCAGACTAGCAGAGCTCATACTTACACATTTCACAACTTTTAATAGCTATTCGTATCCCTTACAGTACAACTTTGCAAAATGGCAAAAAGGAACACATTTGTTAACAGACCCAAATATATCTAGCCTCTCTGTAATACATAAAAATAAAAGGGAGGGCTTCCCTGGTGGCGCAGTGGTTGGGGGGTCCGCCTGCCGATGCGGGGGACGCGGGTTCGTGCCCTGGTCCGGGAAGATCCCACGGTCCGCGGAGCGGCTGGGCCCGTGAGCCATGGCTGCTGAGCCTGCGTGTCCGGAGCCTGTGCTCCGCTGCGGGGGAGGCCACAGCAGTGAGAGGCCCGCGTACCGCAATAAATAAATAAATAAAAGGGAAAATGTATGTAACCTTAAAATTATGCTTAGTGATCACTGTTTCAATATTCTATCTTACTTAAAAATGATTTAGATATCCAATGAATATCCATCAATTAATTCAGCTTAGTATCAATCAAGTATTGAGTAAATGATTTAGTATCAGTTTCCTTAATTTCTGGGAATTTTAGAAATATTCACTTTATACAAATGATTATCTCTAAGCCAAGTAAAATAGAGCTCCTATAAGAGATTTTACAATCTAATCTGATAATGCTTTCCTGAGATAAGAAGATGTTAGGTGCTCACACAATGAGAGGTAAAGTGCTTTCTGAATTACAGACACACAGAAATGCAAACAGAGACAGAATTTAGCTTCAATTCTAAAATTTAAGCCATGGTTGAAGAGTCACACACCCATGTGTAATTCTGTGTTTTGTAATTCTGTAACACAGAATTACAAAAGTTACTGGTCCACATCAAAGAGCTATTCCCTTCCCAGTGGGTATGAATCTTAATTGATTTGAGCTCAAAATAGACAAACAGAAAAGAGTAACAAACCAAATTCTCTGTCATCTTCACGCAAGAGAGACAAGATCTCCATAAATCATGAATCCATTTATAGAGATCAGCAAATGGTCACACCACAAAAGCAAAAGAAGCTTACGCCAGAAAACGAGTGAGTACTCAAAAGGAATACAGATCAAACCCTTGCCATGCTACCAGCGGATAAGAGTTGATATTACAGGACCAGTTAGACTCATCATTGAAACCCTGGACCAGGAATGGAGCTCTGTGGTCGCCAAGAGGCCTCATTACTTGTCTGGAGTAAACAAGGATTTGAATGCAAGAGCCAATCTATTCAAATCACGACACCAAACTGTCAAAGACAAGTTGCATCGGACAATTAAGGAGATTATTTTATTCAAACTATTGCAAAGATATTGCAATAATATTCATTAATGGTGAAGGCCTTGAAGAAAAGGAAAGGGGCCTGGGGTTTTACAGAGGCAGGTAAACAAGGAATTTGTGTACAAGTCTTATGCGAGTCATGAGGAAGGGTGGCCGTGGGGTCTCACCTCAGGGTGTACAGTTAGCTGTTTGCCAGAACTCAAAAGACTCGTGAGATGTATTAATCATTGCTGTTTTCCAAGAGCACAAGATTCAGGTAAAGTTCAACATTTTCAGTGCCTTTTATCTTCTCTTTCTCATTTCTTTCAAGCAGTTCTCTTTGTTGAGGCTGTATGTTTACTATTCTCCTCTCTGACTGATCCCATCAAAACAGTTGACATAAAACATCTAGCTAAGCTGCGCTATATTTTAGTCATTTATTCATCATTACACCAAGGAAGGTTTTAGGCTCTCATTCCAAGAAAGCACTGAAGTAAGATCTTTTGCAGGTGGCTTTGTATTTGACTAGAGGCAAGAAAGAGGTCTATGTAAGTGGATCAGAGGCTTTTGACCACTGAGACCCACAGTCCAAAATGCGTTCATTGATATCTATATGTGTGTTTAACTGGAGAAATAGTTGGATGATGTTTATAACACAAAACTCGACTATATGTGATGCACAGTGATACTTTCTATTCTAGTCTCTGCTACTCTATCGCATTTTTTAAAGGGGGTGGTGACTGATTAAAATTGATTCCCGCTAACACATTGCAAAACACGGTTTGAAGTACACTGGCTAGAGTACCTTTTGAAATTACTTTCTTATTTTAAAAATATTTAGCACCCTTTTTAAAAATCCTACTACCATCCTTTTTGTGGAGTTTTAAAGATACAAATATATTGCCCTCCAATCTTTTTCCACATAATGTGTAGCAGACTCCCAAGTGTATTTTAATAGATCAGCAGTTTCCAGTACTGTATTTGGACCCTGATGGTGTTTTATCAGAAATAGTCTGTAATGAAAAATTGAAAGAAAGGATGACAATGTAGTCTGCAGACATGTATAGTCATTTATTTATTCAACAAATATTCAGTACCTTTTAGATTCTAATAATGTCTCTGGGTAATCAGGGACAAATGAGAAAGGCAAAGTACATGCCTAGGTGAATCTTACCTTCTAATCAAGAAAAAATTGTCAAAAAATGTTATTGAAAAATATAGACATTTTCCTTCTCATATTCCACTTGACAGGATCCTTCTGAGAATGTATGTATGTATAAATACCACTTATATTATATTATATATAACTATATATACATATCAAAGTATTAAAGAGTTCTTTTTTATGAATAGTGACAGTAGATGATAATTTTGTTTGTTTTACTTCAAAAATAAATTTGGCAACTTGATGTCAATGTCCATTTAAAAAAAATTATTTTATTAGCTCATAAAATCTAAAAGTCTAGAATAAGCTAGATAACTCTTCATTTCCACTCCCCCCTGCCATGAGGTGATGATTGACAACCAGTTCTAACTACACAAAAGAGGGAAATGAGACCACCATTGACTCAGACACCAGTGCCTCTCAAAGTGATTTGAAAATCAATAGTAAGCTCTGAAATCCACTGTATAAGAAATGGTAATGTTTAGGGTCATTTAGAAGAAAGATTAGTCTAATGAATTTTGGCACGCTGTGTTAAGTACAACCATATTTTGTGCAGTATGTGGTTCAAAAGAGTGATTTAATAGCTGCAATCCAAGAAGTGTTGAAAGCTCTGACCCAGTTTATGATTCTGAATCTAGGACACATACAAACAGGATGAGAAACCCAAGAATCAAACTGATGACTGTGTCGAGCTCTGGAGACATAGCATTTTAACACACAAAGCCAAATTTTTACCTTCATTTCTGCACACTCGCCTCCTACAGTTTTCCTTGGGCGTTTATGTGTGAAGGCAAGGGGAGGATTTGACTTAGTCTCTCTGGCCATCATCTTTCCTCCACTCCCACTCTAAAGCACCATTTCAAAGTTGGGGCAAAAGTAAAGGATTTGACCCTCCTACAATGAATGATAATAATGATAATAGCTAATCCTTATATAGTACTTCTTGTGTGTCAGGGACCATTCCAGGCACTTTACATCTCTGAACTCATTTAATCCTCACAGCCCTATGAGGTAACTATTATCATCCCCATTTTTCAGGAAAGAAAACTGAGTGCAAACCCGTACAAACTGTGATCACACAACTCAGCAGAGCTAACAATCAAACCCAGGCCATCTGGCCTCAGAGGCTAGTCTCTTAACTGCTGCAACAGGCCACCTCTTGAATGAGGAAAGCTTAGAATGAGCAATATTAGTATGCAAATGCAAAATGAAATGGGGCTTCGCTGGTGGCGCGGTGGTTGAGAGTCCGCCTGCCGATGCAGGGGACACGGGTTTGTGCCCCTGTCCGGGAAGATCCCACATGGCGCGGAGCAGCTGGGCCCGTGAGCCATGGCCACTGAGCCTGCACCTCAGCATCTGGAGCCTGTGCTCCGCAACCGGAGAGGCCACAACAGTGAGAGGCCCGCGTACTGCAACAAAACAAAACAAAACAAAACAAAAAAACCAAACAAAATGAAATGGAAGTTAGCCCAACAGCTTATTGGTTACTCGAGATCAATAAGAGCCCTGCAAATACGTGGCTCTGGGTTACAGTTTTGGTAGATTCCCCCAATTCCTCTCCCAAACCCAAATATTCTGACCTGGGGCTCACCTTCCGGGTTGAAACCACCAAATGAGAAAAAAGTAACTTTGAGTTTTTGCAGTTAAAAAAGAGGCACGTAATAGCCCCTTAAGAAAAACAAAAATACAAGATTTTTTTTTTTTTTAACAAGTGCATTACTACCAAATAATAGCTGTCTGATCATTAGGGAAATATAAATAAGAAAGGTAAGATAATTTAACTTTTCTTTTCCCTAAACTCTCATTTCTGTCAAATGTGAAAGCCTGTGGGTTTTTCTCTTGTTCCAGTTTATATAATCACATTCCATACTACTTATGTGAACTTTTTTGAGGGTTTTTTTTTTCATACATCTCTCCTTCTCTTATCAGCCTCTTGTAATCAGCTTTATATAAGAGTTATATTTCATTCATTTCTTTTTCTTTTCCCTCTTTTGTAAGTTCTTGGACTTGGCTGTCAACTGAATCTCGCACTGGGTAATTAGATGGTTCATAAGCTCCCAACATGTTGTAACGTATGTGTACTTCTCTGCCCCAACTTGATAAAAATGAGTGATACTGGGACACCATTGTCATGCACACCCCCAAACCTGGGCGTGTAACCTTCAACTGCCTGAACTTGTTCGGATGGAAATGGGAATTTTCAAACACCTAGATATCCTTCCCGTGCTGGTTTTATTTTGAAAGGTGCATCAGGAGAGAAGCTCACGAGGGAAAAGCATGGGGTGGAAATTTCTGCGGCAGAAATCCTTTCAAATAATTTTTGAAACTGTATGTGGTAACTTAAGTTTACTTCGCTTACTTAAGAAATAGTCATCGATGAAATATGCAACTTTGGAGAAAGTACCTGACTGTGGCAATAATTCCATGTTCACCTCTGAACAGGAGCAGCCCTTAGACCAAAGGCGCCAAATGTCTCAGTCCTCTGTTCCTTTGCTTCTGACACTCTGCATTCTTTCCTCTTGCCCAGTTCTCCTCTTTCAATGCCCTGTAGATGAGTCCCTCTTAATTTCCGAAGTTAATTTGCATTGGCATTAACTAACTACTTTATTCATTTAGCATCTTTTTTAATAACCCTCAGATCTTGATTCCCCATGTCCTGCCAGAGCCCTGCCCCATAGCTTTTGCTAAATGCCAAAAGCATTCAACCATTTGGTCCTATACAGTGTACAGTAGTCAGCAGAGGGAAACCTCTCAAAGGATCAACATAATCTCTGTGAATCAGAGAAGCTTTATATGGCCTCCAGCATCTTCCTTGGGCTGGGCTCTCTGGGATTCTGCTTAAGCTCCATGTTCTCTTTTTTTTTTTTTTTTTTTTTTTTTTGCGGTACGCGGGCCTCACTGTTGTGGCCTCTCCCGTTGCAGAGCACAGGCTCCGGACGCGCAGGCTCAGCGGCCATGGCTCACGGGCCCAGCCGCTCCACGGCACGTGGGATCCTCCCGGACCGGGGCACGAACCCGTGTCCTCTGCATCGGCAGGCGGACTCTCAACCACTGAGCCACCAGGGAAGCCCGATGTTCTCTTGATCTCTTTGCCACTCCTGACCTTCACTTCATACCTTCTCTCTGCCTTTCCCATTATCATTTACAATGTAGGTTTTGGAAGAAAGAAACTTAATGCTATGGGCCACCTTAGGATACGCTTTATACCTGGAAAATGGAAGTAACACTTTAAGAATTTTGTATCTGGATATGATAATTTTTTAAAAACTTTACTTTTTATTTTAGAAAGATCTTAGATTGGCATTAAAGTTGCAGAGAAAGTACAGAGTTTCCATTCACACTTCACCCAGCTTCCCCTAATGTTAGAAATTTGCATAAGCACAGTAATTTGTCAAAACTAGGAAATTTACATCAGTACAATACTATTAACTAAACTTCAGACTTTATTTGGATCTCACCAGGCTCTTCATTAGTATTGTTCTTTTTCTGTTCCCAGATCTAATCCACGATGGCACATTGCATTGCTACATGATTATTTTAAACGGTGGTTAAAAACAAGACCTCTTCCAATGCTCCTGTCACTGTAGGCACGTGTGTGTGTGTGTGTGTGTGTGTGTGTGTGTGTGTGTCTTTATCTAATAATGCAAATGGAAGGGCTATTAATTAAACGTGGAGGTTTTTCTTTGTAG